>NW_027325358.1:214503-509503 GCF_036924035.1 Leuresthes tenuis | reverse complement strand
GGATGGATGTTGGATGGATGTTGGATGGATGATGGATGGATGATGGATGGATGGATGGATGGATGATGGATGGATGGATGGATGATGGATGGATGTTGGATGGATGGATGGATGATGGATGGATGGATGATGGATGGATGATGGATGGATGATGGATGGATGACGGATGGATGGATGGTGGATGATGGATGGATGGATGGATGGATGGATGGATGATGGATGGATGATGGATGGATGATGGATGATGGATGGATGGATGATGGATGGATGGATGGATGGATGGATGATGGATGGATGATGGATGGATGGATGGATGGATGGATGGATGGATGATGGATGGATGATGGATGATGGATGGATGGATGATAGATGGATGATGGATGATGGATGGATGATGGATGGATGATGGATGGATGATGGATGGATGGATGGATGGATGGATGGATGATGGATGATGGATGGATGGATGGATGGACGATGGATGAATGGATGATGGATGGATGATGGATGATGGATGGATGGATGATAGATGGATGATGGATGGATGATGGATGGATGGATGGATGATGGATGGATGATGGATGGATGATGGATGGATGGATGGATGGATGGATGATGGATGGATGGATGGATGATGGATGGATGGATGGATGATGGATGGATGGATGGATGATGGATGGATGGATGATAGATGGATGGATGGATGGATGATGGATGGATGGATGGATGGATGGATGGATGGATGGATGGATGGATGGATGGATGGATGATGGATGGATGGATGGATGATGGATGGATGGATGGATGATGGATGATGAATGGATGATGGATGGATGATGGATGGATGATGGATGGATGATGGATGGATGGATGGATGGATGATGGATGATGGATGATGGATGATGGATGATGGATGGATGGATGGATGGATGATGGATGGATGATGGATGATGGATGGATGGATGATAGATGGATGGATGGATGGATGGATGATGGATGGATGGATGGATGGATGGATGGATGGATGATGGATGGATGGATGGATGGATGATGGATGGATGGATGGATGATGGATGATGAATGGATGATGGATGGATGATGGATGATGGATGATGGATGATGGATGGATGATGGATGGATGATGGATGGATGATGGATGGATGATGGATGGATGGATGGATGGATGATGGATGGATGGATGATGGATGGATGGATGGATGATGGATGGATGATGGATGATGAATGGATGATGGATGGATGATGGATGATGGATGATGGATGGATGGATGGATGGATGATGGATGATGAATGGATGATGGATGGATGATGGATGATGGATGATGGATGATGGATGATGGATGGATGATGGATGGATGATGGATGGATGATGGATGATGGATGATGGATGATGGATGATGGATGGATGATGAATGGATGATGGATGATGGATGGATGATGGATGGATGATGGATGGATGATGGATGGATGATGGATGGATGGATGATGGATGATGGATGGATGGATGATGGATGGATGATGGATGGATGATGGATGGATGATGGATGATGGATGGATGGATGATAGATGGATGATGGATGATGGATGGATGGATGATGGATGGATGATGGATGGATGATGGATGGATGATGGATGATGGATGGATGGATGATAGATGGATGATGGATGATGGATGATGGATGGATGATGGATGGATGATGGATGGATGGATGATGGATGGATGATGGATGATGGATGGATGATGGATGGATGGATGGATGGATGTTGGATGGATGGATGATGGATGGATGATGGATGGATGATGGATGGATGATGGATGATGGATGGATGATGGATGGATGATGGATGGATGATGGATGGATGATGGATGGATGGATGGATGGATGATGGATGATGGATGGATGGATGGATGATGGATGATGGATGGATGATGGATGATGGATGGATGGATGATAGATGGATGATGGATGGATGATGGATGGATGGATGGATGATGGATGGATGATGGATGGATGGATGGATGGATGATGGATGATGGATGATGGATGGATGATGGATGGATGATGGATGGATGGATGGATGGATGGATGGATGGATGGATGATGGATGGATGGATGGATGATGGATGGATGATGGATGGATGATGGATGATGGATGATGGATGATGGATGGATGGATGATGGATGGATGGATGATGGATGATGGATGGATGGATGGATGGATGATGGATGGATGGATGGATGATGGATGGATGATGGATGGATGGATGGATGGATGATGGATGATGGATGATGGATGGATGGATGATAGATGGATGATGGATGGATGATGGATGGATGGATGGATGATGGATGGATGATGGATGGATGGATGGATGGATGATGGATGATGGATGATGGATGGATGATGGATGGATGATGGATGGATGGATGGATGGATGGATGGATGGATGGATGGATGGATGGATGATGGATGGATGGATGATGGATGGATGATGGATGGATGATGGATGATGGATGATGGATGGATGGATGATGGATGGATGGATGATGGATGATGGATGGATGGATGGATGGATGATGGATGATGGATGATGGATGATGGATGATGGATGATGGATGGATGATGGATGGATGGATGGATGGATGATGGATGGATGATGGATGGATGGATGGATGGATGATGGATGGATGATGGATGATGGATGATGGATGGATGGATGATGGATGATGGATGATGGATGGATGGATGGATGGATGATGGATGGATGGATGATGGATGATGGATGGATGGATGGATGGATGATGGATGATGGATGATGGATGATGGATGATGGATGATGGATGGATGATGGATGGATGGATGGATGGATGATGGATGGATGATGGATGGATGGATGGATGGATGATGGATGGATGATGGATGATGGATGATGGATGGATGGATGATGGATGATGGATGATGGATGGATGGATGGATGGATGATGGATGGATGATGGATGATGGATGATGGATGATGGATGATGGATGATGGATGGATGATGGATGGATGATGGATGATGGATGGATGGATGATGGATGATGGATGATGGATGATGGATGATGGATGGATGATGGATGGATGATGGATGGATGATGGATGATGGATGGATGGATGGATGGATGGATGGATGATGGATGGATGATGGATGGATGATGGATGATGGATGGATGGATGATGGATGATGGATGATGGATGGATGGATGATGGATGGATGGATTATTTCAACATGTTCCTCCAGCTGTTTCTTTGTACTTTTCCAGCTTTTTCTCCAAACCTTTGGACGTGTTGTCTGATATTTTTTTTATGAAATAGTAAAATGTCTCATTTTCAGCATGTTTAAATGCTTCTATAAATGTTTCTTGAATAAATGTTTTAGGATTTGTAAATCAGTTTCTGCCGGAGAAACAGACGGAGTAATGGCTGGATGGTCGGACAGGTGTGTGTTTGTACCCGACTGGATGGCGACAGGTGTGCTGGTGTCGATGTGGTTCTTGGTTCTGTGCGTCTGCAGGGGGACGATGGGGATGATGAGCGGCGCTGACACCGACCCTGCTGTCATGGCAACGACTGTCTGCCTGTCAATCAGCAGTCAATCAGGTGCAGTTTAGTCTCTGAAAGCAGAATAATGAGATGTTAAAAGTAAACTTCACTGAGCATCCAACATATTACAGGAACATCAGTTTGAAAGATGATCCAAGGCAGTAAAATAAGAGAAAAACAAATTAATATAACAAAATAACAGTCAGATTTACAAAAGCGTTAAATGAAAAGGAGTCACAGACGGTTCATAAAAATGATGATAAATGTAGGCCAAGAAAATGCAGATTAAGAAGATTCAGGACGAATAAATCAGATCACATCAGATTTACAATTCATTGGAATGAATTAAATAAAGGTGAGGCATCAAATAAAGACTTAAATTCACTTTAAACAAGAGGAAAACAGGGACAGAAGCTGAAAATATGAAATAAGGAAGCTGAATTTTACCATTTTCAGAGACACAAATAATGTGCTCCAACGTAAAACTATAATTTATGTTAACTAAGAACTTTAATCAGACAATAAGTGAACAGCTTTCATCTGCAGCGGCACAAAAAGAACAAATCTGGATATTTTCAGAGTTTAATGGGTACATTTTATGAGAAAATTAAACAGGAATTTCTTTCATTTATGGGGTAAAAACACCTTTGTTTCCAATGAACATGTTTTAAGTTTGAATTCCAAGTTTTCCAAGAATTTGTTTTGATTTATTTCACAAATATGTTTTTTTAGGATTCATTTCCTGACATGAATTCATGACATCATCGATCAGCGCGTCAACATGTACGTAAGATATTTAAGTTTCCAGAAACTGATAAGTTGGTCGAAAGAAAAGACTCACCTGAGGAGATCCAACAGGCTCAGAACCAGAACCAGAACGCGACGGCACATCAAACTTTTCTTACCACTGATCGCTTCAACCGGTGCTGCGTTTGTTCAAGCGTTACCATAGAAACGAGCTCTGTTCGGAAGTGCTCGCGCTAATCTAGTCACGTGGACCGAAAACAGGGGTCGGCGCTACTCGTTGGCTATTAGCACACAGCTTTGTATGTCCACTCATACACATATAAACTTCCAGACAGCTTTATAATGTCTATGTATCCGCCCGGAATTTGGCTGCTTCATAAAGAATAAAGAGATGAATAAAGAACCACCAGGTTTTAGATAATATATGTCGGGGGCTGCCTTTATTTCTAAGTGTTCCGCCGATATCTCTTCAAGGAACAGCCGTTTAGTTTGAATTATGTAAATAAAGCAATCCGTAACTATACACAACTACAAGATTGAGAATATTGACAACCAAGAAAACTATCAAACAAGTAAAGAACAAGTGAACGTTCAGCAGTTTAAAAACCGTTGTTTTTATTCAGGCAGTTTTCAGGACACCTCCCACGGAGAGATCGGAGGACCGGATCGTTGACACGTTAGCTGTGAGGCTAATAGGCTAACACTCCGGACAGAAGCTTCAGAGTTCCGTTAAAATGTCGGAGGTCAAAGTAAAGAAAGAGAAGAACGTGACGGAGCCCGCGGAGATCGAAAACAGGTCGGTCCATCCGCTCTTAAGCTCAGCGGAACCGACGGACCAGACTCCGTCTCAGTTTGCCATATTTCCCGTTTGCACGGCCTTATCAGTCACACACGGATAAAAAGTCAGAAGTTACTTCAATTATCTCAATTAAGAGTGACCTTATTGACATTTCGGCAATAATTATGTTATATAATTGTCTTAATTTCACGTACAGTAGACCGTGTATCTGCTCTGTACACACGCGTCTCACTGTCCCCTCAGCCGAAGGACCCGTTAGCGTCAGGAGATGCTCTTGTCAAATTGAGAGAAATATTTCAGTAAAACTTCTGTCTGCTGTTTTGATTCTGCTGCCGAATTGGAGGGCGTGATTTAACAGAAACTCCAGTTAAGTCTTACTTCACAGTAAATTGAACATAAATTTCAGCCTGCAGTGGGGAACAACGTGTGGGCTCCGAGGCAGCAGATGGAGCCCAATAACTCAGGATGTTTTATTCAATGTTGTTAAAGTAAAACGTCAAACTTTTGTTTTTTGGCGGGCGTCAACTTCTTAACTTCCCAATAAACAATCTTAAGGTTTTTGTTGGTGTGCGCTGCAGGATTAAGGAGCTGTGTCAGCAGTTCCCTCAGGGTATCACAGACCAGGTGATCCAGAATGACCTGCCTCACCTGGAGCCTCAGCAGAGAGCCATGGCCATCAACAAGCTGCTGTCACTGGTCAGTCCGATGGCCCGATCCATCGCTCTGATGATTGATCTGATTGATCTGATTGGTGAGTGGCTGATCTGAAACTGTGCTGTGGTTCTGTTCCAGGGTCAGCTGGACCTGCTGAGGAACAGTTCGGGCCTCCTGTACAGACTGAAGGACTCTCAGAGCGCCAGGTAAACTCACTGTGAGTCCAGTGGTTCTGACTCTGGTTCTGACTGCTGTCTGAGCTTCCTGTCTGTGTTTCAGTAAGATGAAAGGCTCAGACAACCAGGAGAAGCTGGTCTACCAGATCATTGAAGACGCGGGAAACAAAGGTGACAACGTGTGTGTCTCTGGGTGCGGAACACTGCAGCTTGCTGTGATCGGATCAGAACCTCACCAACGTTGTTGTTGCAGGAATCTGGAGCAGAGACATTCGCTTCAAGAGCAACCTCCCTCTGACCGAGATCAACAAGATTCTGAAGAACCTCGAGAGCAAGAAGCTAATCAAAGCCGTCAAGTCCGTGGCTGTGAGTTCCTGAACTTTAACTGAATGTATCAGTCGGACCTGGGCCGGGCCAGGTGGGTCCAGCCTTCCTCCTGACAGGTGTGTGTGTGCTCCAGGCCTCCAAGAAGAAGGTGTACATGCTGTACAACCTGCAGCCGGACCGCTCGGTGACGGGCGGCGCCTGGTACAGCGACCAGGACTTCGAGTCAGAGTTTGTGGAAGTTCTGAACCAGCAGTGTTTCAAGTTCCTGCAGAGCAAGGTACAGGTGTGAGTGAGAGGGTACAGGTGTGTGTGAGAGGGTACAGGTGTGTGTGAGAGGGTACAGGTGTGTGTGTGAGAGGGTACAGGTGTGTGTGTGAGGGTACAGGTGCGTGTGAGAGGGTACAGGTGTGAGTGAGAGGGTACAGGTGTGAGTGAGAGGGTACAGGTGTGTGTGAGAGGGTACAGGTGTGTGTGAGAGGGTACAGGTGTGTGTGTGAGAGGGTACAGGTGTGTGTGTGAGGGTACAGGTGCGTGTGAGAGGGTACAGGTGTGAGTGAGAGGGTACAGGTGTGAGTGAGAGGGTACAGGTGTGTGTGAGTGAGAGGGTACAGGTGTGTGTGTGAGGGTACAGGTGTGTGTGAGAGGGTACAGGTGTGTGTGAGAGGGTACAGGTGTGTGTGTGAGAGGGTACAGGTGTGTGTGTGAGGGTACAGGTGTGTGTGTGAGGGTACAGGTGTGAGTGAGAGGGTACAGGTGTGTGTGAGTGAGAGGGTACAGGTGTGTGTGAGTGAGAGGGTACAGGTGTGTGTGTGAGGGTACAGGTGTGTGTGAGAGGGTACAGGTGTGAGTGAGAGGGTACAGGTGTGTGTGAGAGGGTACAGGTGTGTGTGTGAGGGTACAGGTGTGTGTGTGTGTGAGGGTACAGGTGTGTGTGTGAGGGTACAGGTGTGTGTGTGTGAGGGTACAGGTGTGTGTGTGAGAGGGTACAGGTGTGTGTGTGAGAGGGTACAGGTGTGTGTGTGAGGGTACAGGTGTGTGTGAGAGGGTACAGGTGTGTGTGAGAGGGTACAGGTGTGTGTGTGAGAGGGTACAGGTGTGTGTGTGAGAGGGTACAGGTGTGTGTGTGAGGGTACAGGTGTGTGTGTGAGGGTACAGGTGTGAGTGAGAGGGTACAGGTGTGTGTGAGTGAGAGGGTACAGGTGTGTGTGAGTGAGAGGGTACAGGTGTGTGTGTGAGGGTACAGGTGTGTGTGAGAGGGTACAGGTGTGAGTGAGAGGGTACAGGTGTGTGTGAGAGGGTACAGGTGTGTGTGTGAGGGTACAGGTGTGAGTGAGAGGGTACAGGTGTGTGTGAGTGAGAGGGTACAGGTGTGTGTGTGAGGGTACAGGTGTGTGTGTGTGTGAGGGTACAGGTGTGTGTGTGAGGGTACAGGTGTGTGTGTGTGAGGGTACAGGTGTGTGTGTGTGAGGGTACAGGTGTGTGTGTGTGAGGGTACAGGTGTGTGTGTGAGAGGGTACAGGTGTGTGTGAGAGGGTACAGGTGTGTGTGAGAGGGTACAGGTGTGTGTGAGAGGGTACAGGTGTGTGTGAGAGGGTACAGGTGTGTGTGAGAGGGTACAGGTGTGAGTGAGAGGGTACAGGTGTGTGTGTGTGAGAGGGTACAGGTGTGAGTGAGAGGGTACAGGTGTGCGTGTGTGTGTGAACAGGTGTGTGTGTGTGAGGGTACAGGTGTGTGTGTGTGAGGGTACAGGTGTGTGTGTGTGAGGGTACAGGTGTGAGTGAGAGGGTACAGGTGTGAGTGAGAGGGTACAGGTGTGAGTGAGAGGGTACAGGTGTGAGTGTGTGTGAGGGTACAGGTGTGAGTGTGTGTGAGGGTACAGGTGTGTGTGTGTGAGAGGGTACAGGTGTGTGTGTGTGAGAGGGTACAGGTGTGTGTGTGTGAGAGGGTACAGGTGTGTGTGTGTGAGAGGGTACAGGTGTGTGTGTGTGTGAGGGTACAGGTGTGTGTGTGTGAGAGGGTACAGGTGTGTGTGTGTGAGAGGGTACAGGTGTGTGTGTGTGTGAGGGTACAGGTGTGTGTTTGCAGGTCATGTGACCCTCTGTGTGTTCAGGCTGAGGCGGCGAGGGACAGCAAACAGAGTCCTATGGTTCAGAGGAACAGCTCCTTGGCCACTTCACACGAAGTCTGGAAGTACATCTGTGAGCTGGGAATCAGCAAGGTGAGCCGCCATGACATCATACCTCAAACTACCAATCGCACGCCTCGCTGAGGTCAGCTGGCGGGGGTAGGCAGAGCCATTGTGTCACAGGTGTGTGTTTCAGGTGGACCTGTCCATGGACGACATTGAGACCATCCTGAACACGCTGATCTACGACGGGAAGGTGGAGATGACCGTGATCGCCGCCAAGGAGGGGACGGTAGGCAGCGTGGACGGACAGGTGAAGCTGTACCGAGGGGTGAACGCCATCCTGCAGCCCACGGGCCTGGTGAAGACGCCCTGTGGACTCTGCCCGGTAACCACGCACACCACTCACCTGCGCCGCTGCGGCGGTGCGCCCGAGCTGACCGTGTCCTCTCTGCAGGTGTTCGACGACTGCCACGAAGGAGGAGAGATCTCGCCGTCCAGCTGCATCTACATGATGGAGTGGCTGGACTTCTGACGGCCGCCTGGCTCTTTCCTCCGAGAGGAAGTGTTTATTTCAGCGATCTGTGATCCAGCGTCTTTATTTCTATTTCTCACAAACTTTAATAAAACTTCACCTGTGAAACCTCCGGTGGACTGAATGTTTCCGTCTGTGATGTCATTTAAACCTTCGCTGTTCTAACAGCTGGGTCCAGTTCAGCTGGACTGAAGGAACCACTCAGAGTTCCAGCTCAGAGCCTGAGCTCCAGAGAGATGGAAGCATCTCAGGAACCTGAGAAAATCTCATCTTTAAATCAGAGCGAAACCTGTGGCGTCACACAGGAAGTGACCAGAACCACGTGACACCTTTATTGGGATGAGAGCTCATCCGTGACAGAACCGTTCAGAATGAGGTGAGCTGGTGCCTTCAGCGACCTGTCAGCCATTAGAGGAGTGACATCATCCTCCTGTGCTGAGGTTTCAGAGCTGGGGGCGGAGCTTACACCGTATTTCAGCCGATAAATGGCCTCGAATGTTGGACAAAAGGTTAATTTTCAGGATCCTGAGTAAAATAAAACCAGATAAATGGTAACTCGGCGGGTTCTGGTTCCTTCTGTTGTGTGTTTTTAACCAGAACCAGAGCGCTGTGATGCTGACCAGACGACTTTACTACATTATCTGTTCTGGTGATGAATCGATGATGCACTCAGAGTGTGTTTGTCCAATCAGGGCTCATTATGGAGCTCCATCAGGCTGTAATGGGCTCAGTGCTGACCGGCAGCACCGATCACCTTACAGAGCAGCAGCCTCCCAACATGTTTCCATCCAGCAGACAGGAGCCTCCCAACATGTTTCCATCCAGCAGACAGGAGCTAAAACACAGCCCCAGCAGAGCGGTTTCTGTCAAACAGACACGAGGACGTCCTGATCTGTTGAAACCTGACTCCAGTCCCAGTTACTGAGGTTGGAAAAGTTCAGAGTCATCGTTTAGCTGCTGATAAAACCAGGAAATCACTCTTTGACAGTGCGATGCAGCTGCTGAGGAGAAGCTGTTCCAAGTTTTAGTTTGAACTGACGGAAAAACCCTGAAGCTGACGATCGTCCTCAGACTCAGCTGCTCTGAACCAAACCAGAATTCTCTGAAAGCCTCCAGCTGATCCAAAACCCTGCAGCCAGAGTTCTGATGAGATCTAACAGCAGAGATCATGTTTCTCCAGTTTTAGCTTCTCTTCATTGGCTCCCTGTTAAATTCAGAATAGAATTTAAGATTCTTCTTCTCACATATAAAGCTCTTAATGACCGAGCTCCATCACATCTTAAAGATCTCACTGTTGGATATTTCCCCAACAGAGCACTTTGCTCTCAGGCTGCAGGTTTCCTTGTGGTTCCCAGAGTTTCTAAAAGCAGAATGGGAGGCAGAGCCTTCAGTTATCAGGCCCCTAAAAGCAGAATGGGAGGCAGAGCCTTCAGTTATCAGGCCCCTAAAAGCAGAATGGGAGGCAGAGCCTTCAGTTATCAGGCCCCTAAAAGCAGAATGGGAGGCAGAGCCTTCAGTTATCAGGCCCCTAAAAGCAGAATGGGAGGCAGAGCCTTCAGTTATCAGGCCCCTAAAAGCAGAATGGGAGGCAGAGCCTTCAGTTATCAGGCCCCTAAAAGCAGAATGGGAGGCAGAGCCTTCAGTTATCAGGCCCCTAAAAGCAGAATGGGAGGCAGAGCCTTCAGTTATCAGGCCCCTAAAAGCAGAATGGGAGGCAGAGCCTTCAGTTATCAGGCCCCTAAAAGCAGAATGGGAGGCAGAGCCTTCAGTTATCAGGCCCCTAAAAGCAGAATGGGAGGCAGAGCCTTCAGTTATCAGGCCCCTAAAAGCAGAATGGGAGGCAGAGCCTTCAGTTATCAGGCCCCTAAAAGCAGAATGGGAGGCAGAGCCTTCAGTTATCAGGCCCCTAAAAGCAGAACGGGAGGCAGAGCCTTCAGTTATCAGGCCCCTAAAAGCAGAATGGGAGGCAGAGCCTTCAGTTATCAGGCCCCTAAAAGCAGAATGGGAGGCAGAGCCTTCAGTTATCAGGCCCCTCTCTGTGGAACCAGCTGCCAGTTTGGCTTCAGGAAGCAGACACCCTCTCTACCTTTAAGATCAGGCTGAAACTTTCCTTTCTGATAAAGCTTATAGTTAGGGATGGCTCAGGTGAGCCTGAAACATCCCATAGTTCTGCTGCTATAGGCCCAGCCTGCTGGGGGAGCTCCCATGATGCACCTCTCCTCCCTCCATGTACAGATGACATCATTGCTGTCATTAACTTGTGTTTCTCTCTCTCAGCAGGTGTCTCTGGCCTGGTGTTACGCTGCTTGTTGTCCCCTCTTTCCTGTCCTCTCAGCCCCAGCTGGTCCAGGCAGATGGACCCTTCCTGGTTCTGGTTCTGATGGAGGTTTCCTCCTGTTAAAAGGGAGTTAAAACCAACTTAAAAGATGAGTTTACCCACTTCATGGAGCCCCGCTGGGTGTTCTCAGTCTAATCTGAGTAAATCCTGCTGGTTTCCACCTCATTTGTTGTTGACATCCTGAAAAACTGAAGGTTCTGTTGAAAGCTTTCATTGTTACACAGAACACAGCAGGTTCTGATGGGTGAAATAAAGAAAAATGTTTTAAAGCTCACGGTTTCCTTCTGAGCTGCACTGAAGCAGCAAAAGGAAAGTGATGCAATCAGTTTAATCAGATGAGTTTTAGCACCGGTGTGTTGGTTTAATTTTAATAACTGAGAATCAAGCTCTAATCGGTTAAAAGTCAGGATCACAGTTCAATAAAGTGAGTTACTGTGAGGACAAACATCATGTTTTCACCTCCTGGAACCCCCTGCGGGTCAGAGGTGTCCCTGAACGCAGCACAAAGTCCAAAACAAAGAAAAAAACAATAAAGATCAGAATCTGAGTCAGAACCGGACCGCTCAGAGCTGCACTGATGCAGGCTGATGAAGGACGAGGAAGAGGAGGAGGAGGAGGCTCGGGGAGGAGGAGGAGGAGGAGGGATGAGGAGGGGGGCAGTGCGGATTCTTTCCCGTCATTCCCTGCAGCAGCAGCGGCAGCAGCAGCGGCAGCAGCAGCCCCCTCCTTCCTCCGGTCCTCTCGTTTCTAACCGGTCTGCGGACTCTTCCTCTCGGCGGAACTTTGGAGCCTCGGTCGGTTCCTCAGAGCAGGTAAGCGGCTCCTCCTCTGTTGTTCTAGCTGTGATTGGAGCTTCTGATCCTCCGCTAACTTCACTCCATGTCGGGGAGTCTCGGCTCATTCTGGTCGATCGGACTTCGGTTATTATTACAAAGTCTTCGGATCCCTCCAGACCCGGTTCGCGGTCCCGTCTCCCGGCCCGAGCCGCTCTCCACGGCCGGGTCTCGGCGCCTCTCAGCCCGCCTGTCTGCCGCTCGTCCCCCGCCCCGCCGCCCGCCAGCAGCCATTTGTCTGGGAAGGAGGATGGAGAATAATAACGGTGCGCCATGCAAGGACGCAAAACAGGCGTGGCCGCGGAGGAGTGTGTGTTGGTGTGTGTGTTCGGGACAATAAGCCCCGCTGGCTGCGTACATCTGCGGCTATTTGTTTTAGCGGTGGGTCGGGCGTGTTGTGTCCGGCCTACAGCTGCTGTCCCCGGCTGCGCGAGGCTCCGCGGGCCGCTGCGCAGCTCGGCTCTCCCCGGGAGAAAAAGCTGTAAAACAGCGGTCCAGTTGGGGAGCAGGCCTCCGTGTCCACGTACAGCTGGACTCTGCTGTCGGAACACGAGGCTCCCCCCCGGGTTGGGTTGGACTGAACCGGTTTGTTTACGTTGAGGACCGTTCTGTGGCCAGGCAGAACCCCCCCCATCCTGCCCACACCCTGCAGCCTGGTTTCCGGTCAGTCAGGTCACTGAAAACAGCTGAAAGTTCCGGAAACGTTGCCAGAACCAAACGGGACGTTGCTGTTGCACAGCCACGGTGCAGTCCAAGAGGAACCTTCAGATATGTGGACCCTGGAAAGTTCTGGGAACGTTCTGCTGGTGTAGAAAACTGTAGGTTCCTTTAGCAGCCATGGAGCTGCAAAAGGAACCCGCTGGTGTAGAAATAATGATTCTGCTGTACATAAAACAGTGTTTGGTTCTCAGATGGTAGTTCACGAGTCTTCTGGTGTTTCCCTCGAGCTTCATTCATAAAAACATCCGGGGAACACCGATTCCACGCCTCCAAAACATCTGGAGAACCTTCCCAGAATGCAGTTCTGTAAGAGGTTCTGACAGGAAACTGATCAAACACTGATAATGTCACGTGTTTCTTTCTGTTTGGTTCTCTGAGAACATCAGACTAACGTCCACAAAGAAACTTTTTGGGGAGTGTTTTGAGAATATTGTTGTAGAATCAGGAAAGTGTGAGGGACCTTATAACATGTTCCAGAAGTTCCCAGTGTGTGAAGAACCCATCTCTCAGTGTTCTGTAACGGTTCTGTAACAGAACCTTCCTGTTCGTGTCCAGTGGGTTCTGGTCGTAGACTTTCAATGAGGCGCTGACGGACTCTGCTTCTTCTTGGCTTTTCTTTACAGCCAGAAGTGGCAGAAACCTGATTGTCTGACGTGATTAAATTTAGTCTTGTAGTAAAAATAGTTCCCTCTGTTGGTCATATGTGGTATTGCACCCAAAGGCTCGCTCACGTTAGCTTAACATTTTAGGTTTAAAACCTGTTTTCAGGTGATTTTAGGCTTTGTTTACACTGGTTCTGGACGGATCCAGAGGGATACAATCTTTTAAATGTTTTTAGATTAAATTGTGTTGACATTATGTTTGGCCTGAAACAGAGTCACTGTTCAACCGTAGTGGAATTCCAGTTGATTTGCTCTTGTTTCCTGTTGAAGAAGAGCTCCGTTTGTTTTCATACGAACAAACTTGGTTTCTGGGTCAGGGGTTAACCCTAACCCTTAGGGGTTAACCCAAACCCTAACCCTTAGGGGTTAACCCGAACCCTAGCCCTTAGGGGTTAACCCTGACCCTAACCCTTAGGGGTTAACCCTAACCCTAGCCCTTAGGGGTTAACCCTGACCCTTAGGGCTTAACCCAAACCCTAACCGTTAGGGGTTAACCCTAACCCTTAGGGGTTAACCCAAACCCTAACCCTTAGGGGTTAACCCAAACCCTAACCCTTAGGGGTTAACCCTAAACCCTAACCCTTAGGGGTTAACCCTAACCCTAGCCCTTAGGGGTTAACCCTAACCCTAGCCCTTAGGGGTTAACCCTAACCCTAGCCCTTAGGGGTTAACCCTAACCCTAGCCCTTAGGGGTTAACCCTGACCCTAACCCTTAGGGGTTAACCCTAACCCTAGCCCTTAGGGGTTAACCCTGACCCTTAGGGCTTAACCCAAACCCTAACCGTTAGGGGTTAACCCAAACCCTAACCCTTAGGGGTTAACCCAAACCCTAACCCTTAGGGGTTAACCCTAAACCCTAACCCTTAGGGGATAACCCTAACCCTAACCCTTAGGGGTTAACCCTGACCCTTAGGGCTTAATCCAAACCCTAACCCTTGGGGGTTAACCCTAACCCTTAGGGGTTAACCCAAACCCTGACCCGCTTGGTACAGAGAAACACCAGCAGAAACGGGCGAAGCGTAGACGCTGCTCTCTGTTTGCTCTGACCTCAGATCAGCTGCTCTTTGCTGATGGGTGGGGTCGGCTCACCAGGAAATGACTGTTTATGTGCCGAGTAAATCCAATAACTGCACCCTGCTCAGGGTGAGCTCATGCTTCCTCTGCTGCTGCTCCACCGCTCGCTGTGATGTCACTTTACTTCTCGCAGCTGCTGCCCAACCTGCTGTTACTCCTCATACCACGCTGCCTCCCGTATAACGGGTCGTCCTGGTTCCGCTTGTCGGATCAGACTAAATCAGACCTGTGGTCAGTCTGTCTGAAAATACATAAAATCCTCTAAAGAAATCCACCCAGTCTATGGATGGATTTGGACGAAACGTCTCTGTGTAATGCAGGGATCAGAACCTTGTGGGTCTGGACCTGCCGCCGGGTTCTTCTGGCAGGGTGTTTTCGTGTCGCTGCTGTTAATGGAGCTGGTTGTTAGACTGAGCAGCAGCTGAACCAACGGAGGCTGTAATGTAATGTGCATTCCTAACATGCTAACGGACTCAGTGTGTCACACAGCTGCTGCAGACAGGTGTCACACACCTGCTGAGCTCACGTCAGTCTGTCTCTCAGGCCCTGTGGGGACGTCAGGTCCCCAGTGTGAAGGTTTGGACCTGGTTTCTGGGTTCAGGCCCCGTTTCAGGACACTACTTTGAAGATTCAGACCCAGTTTGGGGGTTCAGACCTGGTTTTAGGGCATAGTTTTAGGATTCACACCCAGTTTTGGGGTTCAGACCTGGTTTTGGGGCATAGTTTAAAGATTCACAACCAGTTTGGGGTTCAGACCTGGTTTTGGGGCATAGTTTTAGGATTCACACCCAGTTTGGGGTTCAGACCTGGTTTTAGGGCATAGTTTTAGGATTCACACCCAGTTTGGGGGTTCAGACCTGGTTTTAGGGCATAGTTTTAGGATTCACACCCAGTTTTGGAGTTCAGACCTGGTTTTAGGGCATATTTTTAGGATTCACACCCAGTTTTGGGGTTCAGACCTGGTTTTGGGGCATAGTTTAAAGATTCAGACTCAGTTTTGTGTTTATGTTTATGCCTTTAGCAGACGCTTTTATGCAAAGCGACTTACAGGTAGGCAGGTAGGGTAAGGGGGTCTTGCCTAAGGACCCCTACTGGAGGTAGTACCTTTCATGCAGGGGATGTTTTGGGGTTCAGACCTGGTTTTGGGGCATAGTTTGAAGATTCAGACTCAGTTTTGGGGTTCAGACCTGGTTTTGGGGCATAGTTAAGAGATTCAGACTCAGTTTTGGGGTTCAGACCTGGTTTTGGGGCATAGTTAAGAGATTCAGACTCAGTTTTGGGCTTCAGACCTGGTTTCAGGACCTAGGTTGAAGATTCCGACCCGTTTTAAGGCTTTTGTCTGGGTGTGTGGGTTGTGTGTCCTCAGCTGTCACTGTCAGGAATGTCTGATAGTATGTCCTCTTGCTCCACCTCTCCACCATTTGTCAGACATTTGCTTCTCTTGCACCTCCCCAATCCCACCCCACCATTAGTCCCACTAAGGGGCTCTGTGGGGGTGGGGGCTCCTAAAAAAACGTTGGACAGATTTTTATTATTTTTGTTTCATGGAATTAACGGCTCTTCTCAGGACTGCTCACTGGGTCTCAACCTGCTCTCTGTTTAGTTTGCATGTGGGGGGGGGGGGGGGGGGGGGTCACCATGGACCATGATGTCCTGTTTGGGGGCGTCTGAGCAGTGGTGGAGGGGTCCTTGTGCCCGTCGTCATGGTTCTGGAATGTGGAGCCATGAAGCAGACTCAAACCCAGAGGGAGAGGGTGGGGGCCCAGCACTTCCTGTGCCCCTCCCTCCCTCCTCGCTTGCTGCTCTCAGGAACTTTATTTTTTCCTTAGATTTTCTGCCTGGTCTCTGTTTACGTTTGGCGTTTCTACAGGCAGAACCTGCAGAGGTTCTGTGGTTCTGATCATCACAGCTGAGCTGCCGTCAGCTCAGGCTCTTCGGGGAAGTCAGGTCCATTAGTGGCTCCCTCAGGACTCTCTAATGGCTCCTGCAACTGCTCAAATCCATCAATCCGGTTCGCTTCCTGCCTCCATTAGCCCTGATCTGGCTGGCCAATCGGAGCAGCCTGTCTGGCATCATCATAAAAACTACAGTACCCACAATCCTCTGGTCTTGAACAGATGTTCTTCTTCTGTGACTCCACACAGCGCTCTGATCTGAAGAACAGATTTATTTGGTCCAATGGAAACCGTCTCGGCTGATTGGCTGCAGAGACGTCTGATAGGCGCGAGGAGCGTGTTTTTCATCTTCCTGAGTGAGTTTTCGGCAGATAAATAAAAAAATAAACCTTGATCTTTTTATTCGTTGTCAGGCCACAGGAAGTGATGTCATGAATGTGATGCTCTGCTGTGAGTCTGACCGATTGGCTCATAAAGTCAGGCCTCCACTCACCTTTTTTCCCTGACTGAAGCAGTGCACCCTGGGAGGTGTAGTTCTCTCCAAACAAACCTTCAGATGATGTTTCACACAAAGGAAGAGAGACGAGAAACTGAGCAGCTCCACGTTCTGTATAAACATCATGGAAAGTGACCCGATCAATGAGCAATATCGATCGGATATCAGGAGAGCAGAGAGATCATGTGAGGAGGGAGAGAGCTTCATGAATAAATAAAAACCTGGAACCTCTGTAGCTCATGGTTTAAGGCAGCTCAGAAGAAACACCAGAGTCCTTATTTCTTTCTGTTCCTGGAACCTTTAAAGTGTCCTGATCAACAGTTCTGCAGCTTTCTGAAACCTTTAAAGTGTCCTGATCAACAGTTCTGCAGCTTTCTGAAACCTTTAAAGTGTCCTGATCAATAGTTCTGCAGCTTTCTGTAACCTTTAAAGTGTCCTGATCAACAGTTCTGCAGCTTTCTGAAACCTTTAAAGTGTCCTGATCAATAGTTCTGCAGCTTTCTGAAACCTTTAAAGTGTCCTGATCAACAGTTCTGCAGCTTTCTGAAACCTTTAAAGTGTCCCGATCAACAGTTCTGCAGCTTTCTGAAACCTTTAAAGTGTCCTGATCAATAGTTCTGCAGCTTTCTGAAACCTTTAAAGTGTCCTGATCAACAGTCCTGCAGCTTTCTGAAGCTCTTTCAGTTTTTCTTTGGACATTTTCTGCTTTTTCCCTCATCTTCAGTCCTTGTTCCTGAGCATTTTCAGAGGTTTTTTCTTTGTTCAGCCACTTAACTCTGACCTTTGACCCATTCAGGCAGAAAAAAGGCTCCTAACTCAAGGGATGAACCAGTGTTGTGTCGACACAGAACAGACAACTTAGCAAAGAAGCCATTTTAAACTGGATCTTTAGGCTCTTTGTTACCAGCAGCCTGTCACAAAGACACATCATTTGTTCCCATTTCTTTAGCTGCATCTCTGAAAAACAGCAAAGAAAACACAGTTTGACAGACAGAAAATAGGATTTCTGCAGCAACAAGGTGATTCCCAAAGAGCTATTAGCTGAAAACTTGGCATATCTCAGCATGGTGTGCAGTGTGTCCTTAAAACATTTGAGGAAACTGGACAAGTGGAGGACAAAAGAAGAAGTGTCAGGCCTAAAAAACTATCTCCAGCAGATGAACAGGATCTGAAAGTGATGTCCTTAAGAAAGAGGAAAAAATCCAGCTGTGACCTGACAGGACCTGAGAGATGCATCTGGACCTTCAGCTGATCCATCTACTGTTGGCCCAAGCCTCATCAGAAATGGTCTCCATGGAAGGGTGGCTGTCAAGAAGCCGTTCTTAAGGAAGGGAAACAGGGAGAAAAGGCTGAGCTGTGCCAAATGACACAAGAAGTGGACTGAAAATCAGTGGCAACAGGTCTTATGGAGGGATGAATCCTCCCCAGAGCCCGGACCTCAACATTATTGAAGCAGTGTGGGATCATCTGACAGAGAACGGAACAAAAGGCAGCCCACATCCAAAGAAGAGCTTTGGGATGTCCTTCAAGAAGCCTGGAGAACTATTCCTGAAGACTCCTTAAAGAAATGACAGAAAGCTTGTCTCAGAGGGTTCAGGCTGTGTTGGAGAATAAAGGAGCTCAGACCAGAGATTCACTTTAAAGCTGCTGAGAACTGAGAAAAACTCTGTTTCTGCCTCAGATTCTGGGTTTATGTTCATGTTTGAACATGTTTCAGTGAATCTCTGCAGCTGCTTCCTGTTTTTATGGAGAAATATAAAGAAATGAAGCTGATCAGGAGTTCTGAACACAAACTGTTAAATTAGATATATATCTAATATATCAGTTTTAATATTAGATTTGGTTCTTTTTGACCGATTGTACATCACATGATCTGTTCAGGGACCATCTGAAATCAGAACATCTGTCAGAGCTGTTGAGGAGACCTGTGACGCTGGTGTTGATGCTTTTGGCAGACGCTTTTATCCGAAGCGACTTCCACTCATAACCCGAACCGAGCACTGACCCTGCTCTCTATCCTGCCCCCTCTGACAGAGCCGGACTCGTGGGTTCCTTCCATGTAGCTCACTGTTAGCTCATTGTTAGCTGTGATGTTAGCTCTGATGTTAGCTCATTGTTAGCTGTGATGTTAGCTCATTGTTAGTTGTGATGTTAGCTGTGATGTTAGCTCATTGTTAGCTCTGATGTTAGCTCATTGTTAGCTGTGATGTTAGCTCTGATGTTAGCTCTGATGTTAGCTCATTGTTAGCTGTGATGTTAGCTCTGATGTTAGCTGTGATGTTAGCTCATTGTTAGCTCTGATGTTAGCTGTGATGTTAGCTCATTGTTAGCTCTGATGTTAGCTGTGATGTTAGCTCATTGTTAGCTGTGATGTTAGCTCTGATGTTAGCTGTGATGTTAGCTCTGATGTTACGTCCTCATTTGTAAGCTTTGGATAGAAGCGTCTGCTAAATGCAGAAACCTATCCCAGGTAGGGTGGGGGGGTCTTGCCTTAGGACCCCTACTGGAGGCCGTACATTTCATGCAGGGCTGTCAGGATTTGACCCCACTTCACCCACATGAAAGGTGGCAGTTATACCACGACACAAAGGAACGGAGTGAAGTTCCAGAAACTGCTGCAGAACACTCCCAGCTACACCAGTCGGGTCAGTCCTCGGCCTTTGGTTTATTCAAACATCAGAAAACTTTAAACGGAGGATTTTCATGCTTTCAGAGGGACTTTGTTACTGAACACTCAGGTGAGGCTTCACCTGGAAGAGCCTGCACATGTTTCTGTGGGGCTCAGTCTGAGTTGGGAGCAGATTCCTCTTTAATATAAAACCATTAAGATGACATCATACCCCAGAGATCTGGGAGTCCATGCGTTCGGTGTTTTTATTCTCTGAGATGAAATGGCTGAAACGCAGAGATCGTGACTTCCTGTCATCACTCAGAGCTGAAAGCCTCCTCAGATGTGGACCGGCTGCCTGGTTTGACTCCAGAAACTGGTGAAAATAACCATGAAAGTGAGGCTCACCAGTCTTCATACGAGGCAATACTAAGAGGAATCGATTCCAACTTTAAACTGAACAAACAACATGTTTTTGGTCCTTTTATGGCTGCTTTTCTCTTCCTTTGCTTTATTTGATTGATCTTATCAATGCTTGTGGTAACGTTTCAGTTTGGTCTCTGGGAGGCGAGTCGGTTCAGCATCGTTCATCTCGCCATCGCTCAGCTGCAGCTGCAGGCCCTTTTCTGTCTGTACCTGCTCAGCTGGGCTTGAGTCCTTCTCCGCCGGGGAGTCGGGCTGAAAATAACCCAAGAACCCGCCATGTTTAAAAACCCGGCAGCAGCGACCGTGCTTTATTATTTCTGTGATGATACAACCATCGCCGAGCAGCAAGCCTCCACCTCACAGGACATGGGGCCTGCTTGCTGCATCCACCCCCCCCACATGGAGCTGCTTCCTGACCCTGACCCTGACCCTGACGCTGACCCTCCATGCAGAACCCTTCAGGTCCACATAAAGGTGTGGATCCAGAACCACACTTAGATCCTCACTCAGGCTCAGAGACACTTTCTGTCTTCTGAATCCTGAGTTACACAATGCAAAAAACCTTCGTTTCATTGAAAGAAACGGAACATCTGACTGGTTCTGTTGTTAGGAACAATGTTGTTTTTGACGACCATCTTAGATTTAGTCTTTTGGACTAAAATGCTTATTAGTTTTAGTCAAATTTTAGTCACTTCTATATGTGATAGTTTTAGTAAAAAAAAGAAGTATAGACTTTTTACAAATGAATTTAGGTCAATAAGTATTGGAACAATAATAATAATAACAATGATTTTTGGAACCAAGTCTGCTGAACAGAACCAGCAGAAGGTGAAGCAGATGAAAGGTGCAGAGGTGCGTGTTGTCCAGCAGGTGGAGCTGTGGGACAGACTGTTATTAAAGGGCCACTGAAACAGAAAACCCAGGTCTGAGGTCACCTGGACCCGATGCCACCAGGCCCTCAGTTTCTGGCATCAGCTGTGTGTCTGAAGCTGTTTCCTGTGCACCCTGCAGGTCGGCCTGAAGCCGCCCATGTGGACGTGTCCCCGCTGACGTCGAGGCTAGTGTCTGGTCACAGTGATGATGACGACGGTGGCTGCCGAGTTCGACCACATGGAGCTGCAGCAGCAGTACAGCAGCAGCGACACGGTCAACAACCGCTGGGATGACGAATGGGACAACGAGAACAGCTCGGCCCGCCTCTTCGAACGCTCCCGCATCAAAGCGCTCGCAGGTAGGAGCTCCCAAATGTCCGTCTGATTAATCATGTTCATGATAGTAATCACAAAGTTATTCCCAAGTCACACCATGAGCATGGTGCTGAGGAGCAGTGCACCCGTAACACTGAGAAATATGACTTTTTCTTGGTCAAAAAACACACTAAAGAGGCAGCAGAAACTCGAGTTAAAGTTTAAAACAAGGTTTCATGAACTGATGCATCGATTTTTACTTCTAAAAGCCCAAAAAACAGGTTTTTAGTTTAAGTTTGAACGAACAAATAAAAGTTTGTCCTGGTTTCTGATCAATTTATGATGATTCTAGAGGAGTAAAGTGGATAAACTGGAGGTTAAACAAAGAACCCAGAATGAGTCTGGGGCAGCAGATTTGAGCTGAAGCTGTTGCACACACAGCATGTCTGTATAAAAGTTTAAAAAGAAAACTGGAACCAGCAGATCTGTCCTCTGATTGGACGCTCTGTGACATCAGAGCAAGATTCTGACCAGTTTAAAGCTGCAGTGCGTAACTTCTGTCGCCCCCTGGAGGATTTCTGCGTTATTACAACAGTATGAGGTATGGGCCGGTGTAACCCCCCCACCCCCCACTCAGAAGAGCTTTTTGTGTGATTTCTTTTGTGCTTCAGAAACACAGATAGTATGATTAGTTAGCCGATACGTCTCTGTTGATGTCAGTGTGTGAGTTTACAGCGGCTGCAGCTCGGTGGTGTCGCGGCTCCAGAACAGGCAGCCATCAGCAACATATCCACAGAGCTTCTGTCTGCGTACACAACGTGTCGGCGGCTAACTTACCGGCTGCTAACTTACCGGCTGCTAACTTACCGGCTGCTAACTTACCGGCTGCTAACTTACCGGCTGCTAACTTACCGGCTGCTAAACTTAACGGCTGCTAAACTTACCGGCTGCTAAACTTAACGGCTGCTAACTTAACGGCTGCTAAACTTAACGGCTGCTAACTTAATGGCTGCTAACTTACCGGCTGCTAACTTACCGGCTGCTAAACTTACCGGCTGCTAACTTACCGGCTGCTAACTTACCGGCTGCTAACTTACCGGCTGCTAAACTTACCGGCTGCTAAACTTAACGGCTGCTAACTTACCGGCTGCTAAACTTAACGGCTGCTAACTTAACGGCTGCTAAACTTAACGGCTGCTAAACTTAACGGCTGCTAACTTAACGGCTGCTAACTTAACGGCTGCTAACTTAACGGCTGCTAACTTACCGGCTGCTAACTTAACGGCTCCTAACTTAACGGCTGCTAACTTAACGGCTGCTAACTTAACGGCTGCTAACTTACTGGCTGCTAATTTAACGGCTGCTAAACTTAACGGCTGCTAACTTAACGGCTGCTAACTTAACGGCTGCTAACTTAACGGCTGCTAACTTACCGGCTGCTAACTTAATGGCTGCTAACTTACCGGCTGCTAAACTTACCGGCTGCTAACTTAACGGCTGCTAACTTAACGGCTGCTAACTTAACGGCTGCTAACTTACCGGCTGCTAACTTACCGGCTGCTAAACTTAACGGCTGCTAAACTTAACGGCTGCTAACTTAACGGCTGCTAAACTTAACGGCTGCTAACTTAACGGCTGCTAACTTAACGGCTGCTAACTTACCGGCTGCTAACTTACCGGCTGCTAACTTAATGGCTGCTAACTTACCGGCTGCTAACTTACCGGCTGCTAAACTTACCGGCTGCTAACTTAACGGCTGCTAACTTAACGGCTGCTAACTTAACGGCTGCTAACTTACCGGCTGCTAACTTACCGGCTGCTAAACTTAACGGCTGCTAAACTTAACGGCTGCTAAACTTAACGGCTGCTAAACTTAACGGCTGCTAACTTAACGGCTGCTAACTTAACGGCTGCTAAACTTACCGGCTGCTAACTTAATGGCTGCTAACTTACCGGCTGCTAACTTACCGGCTGCTAACTTAACGGCTGCTAACTTAACGGCTGCTAACTTAACGGCTGCTAAACTTAACGGCTGCTAACTTAACGGCTGCTAAACTTAACGGCTGGTAAACTTAACGGCTGCTAACTTAACGGCTGCTAACTTAACGGCTGCTAACTTACTGGCTGCTAATTTAACGGCTGCTAAACTTAACGGCTGCTAAACTTAACGGCTGCTAACTTAACGGCTGCTAAACTTAACGGCTGCTAAACTTAACGGCTGCTAACTTAACGGCTGCTAACTTACCGGCTGCTAACTTACCGGCTGCTAACTTACCGGCTGCTAACTTAACAGCTGCTAAACTTAACGGCTGCTAACTTAACGGCTGCTAACTTACCGGCTGCTAAACTTACCGGCTGCTAACTTAACGGCTGCTAACTTAACGGCTGCTAACTTAACGGCTGCTAACTTACCGGCTGCTAAACTTACAGCACACAGACGCAGTGAGTTGCACAGCAACACGGCCTCACACCCTGGAACTTATAGCTCTGTAACCTGTAGCTCTTCAGGCTAACGCTACACAATGTGGCGAACACCAGGCTGCCAACAGCACACCACATCCATAGCACCATTTCCAAGGGAACCATACAGTACCGGTCCAGTACATGTAACAGCAGCACATCCTGCTCCTAATGAACAGCTTAACCAGCAGAATCAGGGCAACATCGGTGCCGGGCCTCGGTCCAATCTCCTCCTTCAGGGCTCTCCATCGAGGAAAAGCAACGCGATGCAATCCTGGTTTGTCTTCTCCTTTTGTCTCTCTTTGACAACAGGCCTTCTGCCTTCTTCCACTTCTGAACCTCTTGGTCCCTTCTTTGGGTTCTCCGCCATGTTGCTTCACCTGGAGCCGCTTAATGCATCAGCTCCTCTACTTCCTGGAGTGAAACGGATATTTATAGACCTGTAGAAGTTACGCACTGCAGCTTTAAGTATCTGAAACTTTAAGAGGTCACAGAGTCGTGTTGAAGTCACTCTGCAGCCTGAGGAGCTCACATGACCCGCTGCGTTCCTGAGGAGGGTTTTATTGGAGGAAGAAGGCTCATAATCTGCTAATTCACCATTGGTTCATGTGATTTCTCTGCGTGTTTGAACTCTGACCTTGTTGTCAGCTGACGTGCAGCCCGGTGATCACATGGTTGTTCAGGTGAATTTTAATGAGGCCGAGCTGCACCACTTCAGGTTTTCACTAAAGTCCAATTTGATCTGTTTCAAACAAAATCCTTTTTGACTTCCTGAAAGATATTTCAGGGTTTTGTCCTTTATTTTCAGTCATTCTCAGAGTTCCTGTAAATGTGCCTTCAGGGGACCCCAGGTGGTGACCATGCAACTGGGGACGCTGTGTGTGGTCCGGGTTTAGGGTTCTGGTTCTGGGTGATAGGAATGCCTGATCTGTGGTCCTCACAAAGATGGAGGCAGAAATGTGTGTTCATCTGCAGGATGTTTGTTTCTTATTTCCTGTCCTTGACTCTGGAATGTGAAGAAACAATGAGGGGAAACACCAAACCTCCTCCCCTTCACACCCCTGATGACATCATTGTCACGCTGTCACATCATTGGCTGACACACACACTCACACACACACACTTCAACACACTCCGCACTGTAAAAATCTCTTTTCTGTTATGACTTTAAAGAGGTCTTGGTATCTTTATGGGAGTCTTAGTCAATAATCTCACCCTGCTGCTGAAGCTTTGACCAGTTTTTATGAGGATTGGACTTTTAGGACGTTGCTGAACTTCAGTTAAATATCAGATACAAAGTAAAGACTTGTTTATGCTCCATTTAAAGATTCTTTAACTGTCTCTATCCGCTGGTCTGGGCTGAAACGATTCCTCCACAAACTCGATCACAAAAAAACTCCTTGATGTAAATGCTTCGATGCTCCGTTTAACTCCCGCTAAACATGTTCTGCTCAGCGGTCACCCTGTTTCACACGGACAGTTATTACTGAGAACAGAAGGAAGCTAGCAGAGAACAGAGGGAAGCTAGCAGAGAACAGAAGGAAGCTAACAGAGAACAGAGGGAAGCTAGCGGAGAACAGAAGGAAGCTAGCAGAGAACAGAAGGAAGCTAACAGAGAACAGAAGGAAGCTAGCAGGGAACAGAAGGAAACTAACAGAGAACAGAAGGAAGCTAGCAGAGAACAGAAGGAAGCTAGCAGAGAACAGAAGGAAGCTAGCAGAGAACAGAAGGAAGCTAGCAGAGAGCAGAAGGAAGCTAGCAGAGAACAGAAGGAAGCTAGCAGAGAACAGAAGGAAGCTAGCAGAGAACAGAAGGAAGCTAGCGGAGAACAGAAGGAAGCTAGCAGAGAACAGAAGGAAGCTAGCAGAGAACAGAAGGAAGCTAGCAGAGAACAGAAGGAAGCTAACAGAGAACAGAAGGAAGCTAGCAGGGAACAGAAGGAAACTAACAGAGAACAGAAGGAAGCTAGCGGAGAACAGAAGGAAGCTAGCGGAGAACAGAAGGAAGCTAGCAGAGAACAGAAGGAAGCTAGCAGAGAACAGAAGGAAGCTAGCAGAGAACAGAGGGAAGCTAGCGGAGAACAGAAGGAAGCTAGCAGAGAACAGAAGGAAGCTAACAGAGAACAGAAGGAAGCTAGCAGGGAACAGAAGGAAACTAACAGAGAACAGAAGGGAGCTAGCAGAGAACAGAAGGAAGCTAGGAGAGAACAGAAGGAAGCTAGCAGAGAACAGAAGGAAGCTAGCAGGGAACAGAAGGAAACTAACAGAGAACAGAAGGAAGCTAGCAGAGAACAGAAGGAAGCTAGCAGAGAACAGAAGGAAGCTAGCAGAGAACAGAAGGAAGCTAGCAGAGAACAGAAGGAAGCTAGCAGAGAACAGAAGGAAGCTAGCGGAGAACAGAAGGAAGCTAGCAGAGAACAGAAGGAAGCTAGCAGAGAACAGAAGGAAGCTAGCAGAGAACAGAAGGAAGCTAACAGAGAACAGAAGGAAGCTAGCAGGGAACAGAAGGAAACTAACAGAGAACAGAAGGAAGCTAGCAGAGAACAGAAGGAAGCTAGCGGAGAACAGAAGGAAGCTAGCAGAGAACAGAAGGAAGCTAGCAGAGAACAGAAGGAAGCTAGCAGAGAACAGAGGGAAGCTAGCGGAGAACAGAAGGAAGCTAGCAGAGAACAGAAGGAAGCTAACAGAGAACAGAAGGAAGCTAGCAGGGAACAGAAGGAAACTAACAGAGAACAGAAGGAAGCTAGCAGAGAACAGAAGGAAGCTAGCAGAGAACAGAAGGAAGCTAGCAGAGAACAGAAGGAAGCTAGCAGAGAACAGAAGGAAGCTAGTAGAGAACAGAAGGACGCTAGCAGAGAACAGAAGGAAGCTAGCAGAGAACAGAAGGAAACTAGCAGAGAACAGAAGGACGCTAGCAGAGAACAGAAGGAAACTAGCAGAGAACAGAAGGAAACTAGCAGAGAACAGAAGGAAGCTAGCAGGGAACAGAAGGAAGCTGCTTCAGCCTCCTCCAGCCTCTCAGTAATCTGAATTTTGCCCCTTTCAGTGTACTGTAAAGGTTACAGCCCCACTGGCCGGTTTCTTTGGGAAGTAAATCGAGATACAAGAAATGGTTTGACTTCAGTAGTGTACTTTCATCCCATCAACAGGTAGATACATCATGACCATCTGAAACCAGTGGAAACACAGCGCTGTAATACTGCTTAAACTTTGGGTCAAAACCGAAACTTTTCTGAGGATATTTTCCTCAGCTATTAAAGATTGAATCCCAGCTCAGTGTGAACAAACCTCACAGCTTCTTCATTAAAGTAGTGAAGTGAGTCTTCTTCTTCTTTGGTGTCATGTTCATGCAGATGAATCCGTCTTTGGGACTGCAGGTGAGTCGTTCCGGTGACGTCTTCCCTCTTTACAGGCATCAGACTTTCATTTTTTACAGTGTTTTCAGTGGGTGGGGCTCTGTGTGTGTTAGGAGGGAAACGAGCCAACCAATCAGATCACAGACTTGGAACAATCAGAGCAGCAGCAGAAGAAGAGTGAGCAGTGTGTGGCTGCTGCTGGACACGTGCACGCGCTCAGGTATAGCGCCCGCTGTGCTGCAACCACGACCTCTGGACTCTTTTTTCAGCTGCTGGGACACAAGGCCGTTTCCCGTCTGCAGCTCCAAAGCAGCGGCCAGCATTTGAATCTTCTTCTTCTTTGGCTGAAAAGGTGGCAGAGCGACGGGCTGCTTCAGGGTCAGAGTTTCAGACTGTCATGCTGCTCTGGATCAGCGGAGTCACCTGGACTTAAACTTTCATTTGTGATCTTTAAATCTGGCCCGAGTTCAGTCTTTTTCTCTGATTTTGTTTCCTTTCCAACTTTGTTTTTTTATTTTTCTGCTTTAAACCTGCAGAAACTTTGATGGGAAAAGTTTCTTCTTCCAGCAGAATCTCATAAAGATTTCTGGTGTTTTGGGCTGAACCGGTTCTGAGTGGGTAATGATCCAGGAGCTCTCGGGTGTTTTTGTCGCTCAGGACCACTTCACTCTCGTGTTTCGCTGGTTGTGTTTGTATTTTGGGGTGTGATGGAGGCGGAGTGGGCGTCGGCTGACCCAGCTCAGCAGCAGGCCAGCTACGTCCAGCTGGAGGGTCGATTCAAGCAGCTGCAAGGTAAGACGAATGGAGGCTTCCTGTGATCTTTCAGCCTCACTGAGCCCTGATCAGTCTCTGGGTAAACCTGAGGGGCCACAGCATGATTCAAGGCTCCAGTTTCCTTTAAACTCACTGTTTGGAACAAAAGTTTATTCAGTTCAGTTTTATTTATAAAGCCTCAAATCACAACAAATTCCAATTCATTGACATACAATCAGAAATCAGTCAAATCCAATTAATTAGATTCAAAATTAGTCCAATTCATACAGAGCTAATTAAAAAAAGCAGCCTAGCTCAGGAAACCAACAGATTGCACTAAAACTTCTCTTTGATCCAATCTCCTGTCCTGAGCTGCACGAGGCGACTGTGGAGAGAAAAAACTCCCTTTTAACAGGAAGAAACCTCCATCAGATGCTAGCAAACGATGCTTTCTCATCAACAGTGATGAACCAAGCCGGAGATGTGCACAGCGTAACTCGTAGTAATGCATGTGAACCGTTAATTACTGCGTTTAAACATTTTGGATATATTAACCTCATTAAACAATTGTACCTGGAGACCTCCATCTTTATCAGAAACATGCCGATAATGTAACGCTAGCACAGCGAGAGTGAGGAGAGGACCGGTGTTGTGTTGGAAACACACCTTAAACACAGCTGCAGGTTGTCTGAGTTACAGAACGGAACCGTTCAGCTAGAAAGCTTCAGCTAACAAAGTAATGTGGGAACAATAATGTTCATCTTTCAGAAAGGAGCAGCAGGAACTCCTTAGAAGTTGGTGTACGTCATCTTCATTAGCTAAGCTGTTAGCGTTAGCTGCTGCTAAAGGAAGGATATCTGCTCCCAGGAACAGGAAGAAGGAGTTTTACACTTCAGACGCCCTGATATCTGCTCCCAGGAGCAGGAAGAAGGAGTTTTACACTTCAGACGCCCTGATATATGCTCCCAGGAACAGGAAGAAGGAGTTTTACACTTCAGATGCCCTGATATATGCTCCCAGGAGCAGGAAGAAGGAGTTTTACACTTCAGATGCCCTGATATATGCTCCCAGGAGCAGGAAGAAGGAGTTTTACACTTCAGACGCCCTGATATATGCTCCCAGGAACAGGAAGAAGGAGTTTTACACTTCAGATGCCCTGATATATGCTCCCAGGAGCAGGAAGAAGGAGTTTTACACTTCAGACGCCCTGATATCTGCTCCCAGGAACAGGAAGAAGGAGTTTTACACTTCAGACGCCCTGATATATGCTCCCAGGAGCAGGAAGAAGGAGTTTTACACTTCAGACGCCCTGATATATGCTCCCAGGAACAGGAAGAAGGAGTTTTACACTTCAGACGCCCTGATATATCCTCCCAGGAACAGGAAGAAGGAGTTTTACACTTCAGACGCCCTGATATCTGCTCCCAGGAACAGGAAGAAGGAGTTTTACACTTCAGACGCCCTGATATATGCTCCCAGGAACAGGAAGAAGGAGTTTTACACTTCAGACGCCCTGATATATGCTCCCAGGAACAGGAAGAAGGAGTTTTACACTTCAGACGCCCTGATATATGCTCCCAGGAACAGGAAGAAGGAGTTTTACACTTCAGACGCTCTGATATATGCTCCCAGGAACAGGAAGAAGGAGTTTTACACTTCAGACGCCCTGATATATGCTCCCAGGAACAGGAAGAAGGAGTTTTACACTTCAGACGCCCTGATATATGCTCCCAGGAACAGGAAGAAGGAGTTTTACACTTCAGACGCCCTGATATATGCTCCCAGGAGCAGGAAGAAGGAGTTTTACACTTCAGACGCCCTGATATATGCTCCCAGGAACAGGAAGAAGGAGTTTTACACTTCAGACGCCCTGATATATGCTCCCAGGAGCAGGAAGAAGGAGTTTTACACTTCAGACGCCCTGATATATGCTCCCAGGAACAGGAAGAAGGAGTTTTACACTTCAGACGCCCTGATATATGCTCCCAGGAGCAGGAAGAAGGAGTTTTACACTTCAGACGCCCTTATATCTGCTCCCAGGAGCAGGAAGAAGGAGTTTTACACTTCAGACGCCCTGATATATGCTCCCAGGAGCAGGAAGAAGGAGTTTTACACTTCAGACGCCCTGATATATGCTCCCAGGAACAGGAAGAAGGAGTTTTACACTTCAGACGCCCTGATATATGCTCCCAGGAACAGGAAGAAGGAGTTTTACACTTCAGACGCCCTGATATATGCTCCCAGGAGCAGGAAGAAGGAGTTTTACACTTCAGACGCCCTTATATCTGCTCCCAGGAGCAGGAAGAAGGAGTTTTACACTTCAGACGCCCTGATATATGCTCCCAGGAGCAGGAAGAAGGAGTTTTACACTTCAGACGCCCTGATATATGCTCCCAGGAACAGGAAGAAGGAGTTTTACACTTCAGACGCCCTGATATCTGCTCCCAGGAACAGAAAGAAGGAGTTTTACACTTCAGACGCCCTGATATATGCTCCCAGGAACAGGAAGAAGGAGTTTTACACTTCAGACGCCCTGATATATGCTCCCAGGAACAGGAAGAAGGAGTTTTACACTTCAGACGCCCTGATATCTGCTCCCAGGAACAGAAAGAAGGAGTTTTACACTTCAGACGCCCTGATATATGCTCCCAGGAGCAGGAAGAAGGAGTTTTACACTTCAGACGCCCTGATATATGCTCCCAGGAACAGGAAGAAGGAGTTTTACACTTCAGACGCCCTGATATATGCTCCCAGGAACAGGAAGAAGGAGTTTTACACTTCAGACGCCCTGATATATGCTCCCAGGAACAGGAAGAAGGAGTTTTACACTTCAGACGCCCTGATATATGCTCCCAGGAGCAGGAAGAAGGAGTTTTACACTTCAGACGCCCTTATATCTGCTCCCAGGAGCAGGAAGAAGGAGTTTTACACTTCAGACGCCCTGATATATGCTCCCAGGAGCAGGAAGAAGGAGTTTTACACTTCAGACGCCCTGATATATGCTCCCAGGAACAGGAAGAAGGAGTTTTACACTTCAGACGCCCTGATATATGCTCCCAGGAACAGGAAGAAGGAGTTTTACACTTCAGACGCCCTGATATATGCTCCCAGGAGCAGGAAGAAGGAGTTTTACACTTCAGACGCCCTTATATCTGCTCCCAGGAGCAGGAAGAAGGAGTTTTACACTTCAGACGCCCTGATATATGCTCCCAGGAGCAGGAAGAAGGAGTTTTACACTTCAGACGCCCTGATATCTGCTCCCAGGAACAGAAAGAAGGAGTTTTACACTTCAGACGCCCTGATATATGCTCCCAGGAACAGGAAGAAGGAGTTTTACACTTCAGACGCCCTGATATATGCTCCCAGGAACAGGAAGAAGGAGTTTTACACTTCAGACGCCCTGATATCTGCTCCCAGGAACAGGAAGAAGGAGTTTTACACTTCAGACGCCCTGATATATGCTCCCAGGAGCAGGAAGAAGGAGTTTTACACTTCAGACGCCCTGATATATGCTCCCAGGAACAGGAAGAAGGAGTTTTACACTTCAGACGCCCTGATATATGCTCCCAGGAACAGGAAGAAGGAGTTTTACACTTCAGACGCCCTGATATATGCTCCCAGGAACAGGAAGAAGGAGTTTTACACTTCAGACGCCCTGATATATGCTCCCAGGAGCAGGAAGAAGGAGTTTTACACTTCAGACGCCCTTATATCTGCTCCCAGGAGCAGGAAGAAGGAGTTTTACACTTCAGACGCCCTGATATATGCTCCCAGGAGCAGGAAGAAGGAGTTTTACACTTCAGACGCCCTGATATATGCTCCCAGGAACAGGAAGAAGGAGTTTTACACTTCAGACGCCCTGATATATGCTCCCAGGAACAGGAAGAAGGAGTTTTACACTTCAGACGCCCTGATATATGCTCCCAGGAGCAGGAAGAAGGAGTTTTACACTTCAGACGCCCTTATATCTGCTCCCAGGAGCAGGAAGAAGGAGTTTTACACTTCAGACGCCCTGATATATGCTCCCAGGAGCAGGAAGAAGGAGTTTTACACTTCAGACGCCCTGATATATGCTCCCAGGAACAGGAAGAAGGAGTTTTACACTTCAGACGCCCTGATATCTGCTCCCAGGAACAGAAAGAAGGAGTTTTACACTTCAGACGCCCTGATATATGCTCCCAGGAACAGGAAGAAGGAGTTTTACACTTCAGACGCCCTGATATATGCTCCCAGGAGCAGGAAGAAGGAGTTTTACACTTCAGACGCCCTGATATATGCTCCCAGGAACAGGAAGAAGGAGTTTTACACTTCAGACGCCCTGATATATGCTCCCAGGAACAGGAAGGAGTTTTACACTTCAGACGCCCTGATATATGCTCCCAGGAGCAGGAAGAAGGAGTTTTACACTTCAGACGCCCTGATATATGCTCCCAGGAACAGGAAGAAGGAGTTTTACACCTCAGACGCCCTGATATATGCTCCCAGGAACAGGAAGAAGGAGTTTTACACTTCAGACGCCCTGATATATGCTCCCAGGAACAGGAAGAAGGAGTTTTACTCTTCAGACGCCCTGATATATGCTCCCAGGAACAGGAAGAAGGAGTTTTACACTTCAGACGCCCTGATATATGCTCCCAGGAACAGGAAGAAGGAGTTTTACACTTCAGACGCCCTGATATATGCTCCCAGGAACAGGAAGAAGGAGTTTTACACTTCAGACGCCCTGATATATGCTCCCAGGAGCAGGAAGAAGGAGTTTTACACTTCAGACGCCCTGATATATGCTCCCAGGAACAGGAAGAAGGAGTTTTACACTTCAGACGCCCTGATATATGCTCCCAGGAGCAGGAAGAAGGAGTTTTACACTTCAGACGCCCTGATATCTGCTCCCAGGAGCAGGAAGAAGGAGTTTTACACTTCAGACGCCCTGATATCTGCTCCCAGGAGCAGGAAGAAGGAGTTTTACACTTCAGACGCCCTGATATCTGCTCCCAGGAGCAGGAAGAAGGAGTTTTACGCTTCAGACGCCCTGATATATGCTCCCAGGAACAGGAAGAAGGAGTTTTACACTTCAGACGCCCTGATATCTGCTCCCAGGAGCAGGAAGAAGGAGTTTTACGCTTCAGACGCCCTGATATCTGCTCCCAGGAGAAGGAAGAAGGAGTTTTACACTTCAGACGCCCTGATATATGCTCCCAGGAGCAGGAAGAAGGAGTTTTACGCTTCAGACGCCCTGATATATGCTCCCAGGAACAGGAAGAAGGAGTTTTACACTTCAGACCCCCTGATATATGCTCCCAGGAACAGGAAGAAGGAGTTTTACACTTCAGACGCCCTGATATCTGCTCCCAGGAACAGGAAGAAGGAGTTTTACACTTCAGACGCCCTGATATATGCTCCCAGGAGCAGGAAGAAGGAGTTTTACACTTCAGACGCCCTGATATCTGCTCCCAGGAGCAGGAAGAAGGAGTTTTACACTTCAGACGCCCTGATATCTGCTCCCAGGAACAGGAAGGAGTTTTACACTTCAGACGCCCTGATATATGCTCCCAGGAACAGGAAGAAGGAGTTTTACACTTCAGATGCCCTGATATATGCTCCCAGGAGCAGGAAGAAGGAGTTTTACACTTCAGACGCCCTGATATATGCTCCCAGGAACAGGAAGAAGGAGTTTTACACTTCAGACGCCCTGATATATGCTCCCAGGAACAGGAAGAAGGAGTTTTACACTTCAGACGCCCTGATATATGCTCCCAGGAACAGGAAGAAGGAGTTTTACACTATATGGAAGCTTTTAAGTTTGATATCTTGAGCAATCCCGAGTTAACTTCCCCCTCTATGGTTGTTGTTTTTGGGCTGACAGTAGACTGGTGGAGGAACACGATCAGCTGACTTTGATCAGGTTCCTCTGGGGGTGTTAATCTGAAATGTTCAGGTAGCTTTCATTATCCTTCCTGTTAGGTCATATGGATCAGGCGTCCCTCAGGATTTGAATCTCTGACTTGCTGGTTGTTAAAGGTTAAACAGACAGTTTAGTGCTGACACACCCAAACACCATAAACCGGCCATAAACACAGACTTCATCACTGGGTTTTATATTAAACTCACAGGTGAATTTTAATCAGTCTTCATCCTGCCTAAATGACGCTGAGGGTGCTTTGGATCGCAGAGACAATAAATCTGCATGTAGAACAATGAAAGTTTGTTTTTCTCTTCAAAGATAAACAGAAAAGCCTGAAATTGTTAGAGTCTTGGTGTAATACCAACCATTTGGCTAATTTTAGCCACATTGGAGCTCATTTTAGCCACATTGGAGCTCATTTTAGCCACACTGGAGCTCATTTTAGCCACACTGGAGCTCATTTTAGCCACACTGGAGCTCATTTTAGCCACATTGGAGCTCATTTTAGCCACACTGGAGCTCATTTTAGCCACATTGGAACTCATTTTAGCCACATTGGAGCTCATTTTAGCCACATTGGAGGCTCTATGGATGTTCTTTCCCATATGTCATAGTGTAAAACCTCTGGAAACACTGAAATATTCATCTCCTGATGATTGTAGTGTTGGGAAGTTCGACTCTATTTACTGAATCGGATCTTTTACTCTCGAACAATAAATTGAACGAATCTGTGAACGAGTCATTTTGCTCATTTTTCCAGCAGGTGGCGCTGTAGCCCCACTGTGGGCTTTGCACTAAAAGGTTCTAAACACTTAACACTGAAGGCAACATAGTTTGCTTCAGCTGAGCTGACAAAATTCAATACACAAAACGCCACAAACAATTCAAACCATGTGAAAACCTGGGAAAGCAAATCCACAATAAGGCGACTGTCTGCATCCTCCCTGCCTTTGTTGCTTAAAGCCCGACTTTAAAGACTCGGCAGCTGTCACCTGACAGCTGGTGGAGGACAAGTGAATGTAAAACTGATTTTGACAATTAGTAACACAATTAAGTGAGAAAAAAGTAAGAATAAGTTCCTTAAAATGTCACATGGTTCTTTTTGTGTCGTATTAGCTGTTTCAGAACCTTTCCAGGATTTTAGTAATAAAAGGCAGATTCGACACGGGCCGTTGTTGGCTAAGATGGTACGTATGGAGCCGGTTAAAAGAGGAAAAGCAGTCAGGTGGAATAAAGACGTGTATATGAAGGGGAATAACCGAACCTTAGCCCTTAAGAGAGGGTCCATCATGTGGTTTGACAGAGGTGCACGAGTCATGTTTCCTTTTGGGGTCTAACAGCCTCAACGTCTTTGTGTGTTCAGATGAACGTGAGGCGGTGCAGAAGAAGACCTTCACCAAGTGGGTCAACTCCCACCTGTCCAGAGTCTCCTGCAGGATCACGGACCTCTACATGGACCTGAGAGACGGACGCATGCTCATCAAGCTGCTGGAAGTCCTCTCCGGAGAGAAACTGGTAACATACACACTGAGCCTACTGAACACAGCCTGAACACAGTCTGAAGCTACTGAACACAGTCTGAACACAGTCTGAAGCTACTGAACACAGTCTGAACACAGTCTGAACACAGTCTGAACACAGTCTGAAGCTACTGAACACAGTCTGAACACAGTCTGAAGCTACTGAACACAGTCTGAAGCTACTGAACACAGTCTGAAGCTACTGAACACAGTCTGAACACAGTCTGAACACAGTCTGAACCTACTGAACACAGTCTGAACACAGTCTGAACACAGTCTGAAGCTACTGAACACAGTCTGAACACAGTCTGAACACAGTCTGAAGCTACTGAACACAGTCTGAACACAGTCTGAACACAGTCTGAAGCTACTGAACACAGTCTGAACACAGTCTGAACACAGTCTGAAGCTACTGAACACAGTCTGAACACAGTCTGAACACAGTCTGAAGCTACTGAACACAGTCTGAACACAGTCTGAACACAGTCTGAACACAGTCTGAAGCTACTGAACACAGCCTGAACACAGTCTGAACACAGTCTGAAGCTACTGAACACAGTCTGAACACAGTCTGAACACAGTCTGAACACAGTCTGAAGCTACTGAACACAGTCTGAAGCTACTGAACACAGTCTGAAGCTACTGAACACAGTCTGAACACAGTCTGAAGCTACTGAACACAGTCTGAAGCTACTGAACACAGTCTGAAGCTACTGAACTGAAGGGAAGTTTCTCTAATTTAATTTTCAAAAGAGCAAATAACCAAGAGGAGATGTGATTACGTGTGAAATTCCAGGTGGAGGTTGGGTTTTTGACACCTTAGACTTGATGTTGATGTTTGGTGAGGTAATAAAGCTAAAGTTTAGTTAGCAGCGAGCTAACAGCCTTCCATCTGAAGCAGTGGCTGCTGGGTAATGTAGTCTGTGAGCAGCGGGGATCATTGGTCAGGCTTTTCTCCTGATTTTATAATATGAAACTTGTTAAGTTGTTGGTCCAGTCGACTCGTCAGGGTTTCATTTAAACTTTTGAACTGGGCGTTTTGTTTGAGGACGTCACAACTGTTGTGTGAGAGTTTAACCAGGTGTGTCCCACTTCCTGTTTTCCTCCTGTCTGAGGTCAGAGGGGCACATTTGTTGGATTCAGACATCTAGATAAGATTGATTGAGCTGGCTGTGGTCCAGCCCCCCCCCCAAAAAAATCCACTCCTCTGAAACCCAAGGACACTCCAAGTTAACTTCCTCTGCTGCTTCCAAGGCTGAGACCACAGTTGGATTTCTCATAATCTGTGATCTCTGTGTTATTCCTCTTTGCTGCTGCCCTAATTTTCCCTTTTTATCGACAGTTTTAGAGAAAGTAGTTTTTACTCAGCTGGAAACATTTTTAATAAATCACGATGTAAATTAAACATTCCAGTCTGGTTTTACTGGTTTTAAGCCCCCAAACAGCACAGAGCTGCTCTTTTTACTGGTTTTAAGCCCCCAAACAGCACAGAGCTGCTCTTTTTACTGGTTTTAAGCCCCCAAACAGTACAAAGCTGCTCTTTTTACTGGTTTTAAGCCCCCAAACAGCACAGAGCTGCTCTTTTTACTGGTTTTAAGCCCCCAAACAGCACAGAGCTGCTCTTTTTACTGGTTTTAAGCCCCCAAACAGTACAAAGCTGCTCTTTTTACTGGTTTTAAGCCCCGAAACAGCACAAAGCTGCTCTTTTTACTGGTTTTAAGCCCCCAAACAGTACAAAGCTGCTCTTTTTACTGGTTTTAAGCCCCCAAACAGCACAGAGCTGCTCTTTTTACTGGTTTTAAGCCCCCAAACAGTACAAAGCTGCTCTTTTTACTGGTTTTAAGCCCCCAAACAGTACAAAGCTGCTCTTTTTACTGGTTTTAAGCCCCCAAACAGTACAAAGCTGCTCTTTTTACTGGTTTTAAGCCCCGAAACAGCACAAAGCTGCTCGTTTTACTGGTTTTAAGCCCCCAAACAGCACAGAGCTGCTCTTTTTACTGGTTTTAAGCCCCCAAACAGTACAGAGCTGCTCTTTTTACTGGTTTTAAGCCCCCAAACAGCACAGAACTGCTCTTTTTACTGGTTTTAAGCCCCCAAACAGTACAAAGCTGCTCTTTTTACTGGTTTTAAGCCCCCAAACAGTACAAAGCTGCTCTTTTTACTGGTTTTAAGCCCCCAAACAGCACAGAACTGCTCTTTTTACTGGTTTTAAGCCCCTAAACAGCACAGAACTGCTCTTTTTACTGGTTTTAAGCCCCCAAACAGTACAAAGCTGCTCTTTTTACTGGTTTTAAGCCCCCAAACAGCACAGAACTGCTCTTTTTACTGGTTTTAAGCCCCCAAACAGCACAGAGCTGCTCTTTTTACTGGTTTTAAGCCCCCAAACAGCACAGAACTGCTCTTTTTACTGGTTTTAAGCCCCCAAACAGTACAAAGCTGCTCTTTTTACTGGTTTTAAGCCCCCAAACAGCACAGAGCTGCTCTTTTTACTGGTTTTAAGCCCCCAAACAGTACAAAGCTGCTCTTTTTACTGGTTTTAAGCCCCCAAACAGTACAAAGCTGCTCTTTTTACTGGTTTTAAGCCCCCAAACAGTACAAAGCTGCTCTTTTTACTGGTTTTAAGCCCCCAAACAGCACAGAACTGCTCTTTTTACTGGTTTTAAGCCCCCAAACAGCACAGAACTGCTCTTTTTACTGGTTTTAAGCCCCCAAACAGCACAGAACTGCTCTTTTTACTGGTTTTAAGCCCCCAAACAGTACAAAGCTGCTCTTTTTACTGGTTTTAAGCCCCCAAACAGCACAGAACTGCTCTTTTTACTGGTTTTAAGCCCCCAAACAGTACAAAGCTGCTCTTTTTACTGGTTTTAAGCCCCCAAACAGCACAGAACTGCTCTTTTTACTGGTTTTAAGCCCCCAAACAGCACAGAACTGCTCTTTTTACTGGTTTTAAGCCCCCAAACAGCACAGAACTGCTCTTTTTACTGGTTTTAAGCCCCCAAACAGTACAAAGCTGCTCTTTTTACTGGTTTTAAGCCCCCAAACAGCACAGAACTGCTCTTTTAGATTCCAGCAGCCACTGCTTGATCGTCTGACTGAGATGAAGTCATGGATGAGCTTAAACTTCCTGAAGCTAAGTGAAAATAAGCTTACAGGAAATCTCTTGGTCCATTTTCTGGTAATTTTCTCAGTTTATATTTTGACAGTGCTCTTAATTTGAAAAGCCCTCAGTTGTCAGGTTACCAGTTAAAGACAAAGTAAAATCTCAACAGGAACATTAATAAAATTATGAAAGGTCTCTCCTGCTGGTGGAGTGTTTCAGTCTGTCTGAGCTTCATCAGGTACATGGAGTATCCTCACATCTATATGTCCAGGTGTCCAATCAGAGGACTGGATTCCAACTATATAGAAAAATACACCAACATACAGAGTGAAACTACAGATGATGATAGCAACACATCCGGCTTCACTTCAGAAAGGTCTGTCTTCAGGTTGGGGAGATTAAAAAAGAACTGAAATTTCTTGCATGAGGTTATTCTGATGATTGACCCATGATCCGTTACAGAGGAGAAGAGAGGCATTCTGGGTATTCAGACGCTGACGCCTCATGGACTGAATGTGATTCCGTCCAGTTGTTATCTTTGCTGGTTCGGTTATACTGAAGTGCTTGAGATCTCTTAGGTTCTGCTGGTGTTTGTGGACAGAAATGGTTCTTTTAATTCACACCTGTGCTGTCTGATGATGTCACCTGAGATCATTGAGGTCTGTGTGTCAGGAAACTGTTCGAAGTGGTCTGGATTTACGGTATTTATTGAATATAATCTGAATATAATCTGATGTCTTGGTCATAGGTTAGGTCAGATAGACTGAAAAGTAGTTTTTGTTAGCGGTGTGGGAGTTTGAATTTCTTCGCCTAATCGTCCTCCTGGCTCCGCCCCTCGGTTTTAGAGGGACAAGGTGCCCCTTTTCCTCAGGTCGTAGTGGTCATCCAGCCCATTACAGGAGCTTTTGGGGCCATTTGGATGGGCTGATGACCACTTCAACCAGAACTGGCTCCTTGTACCTGCTAAACAGAGGGCGGAGCTAAGGTCTGGGGAGGTTATCACGGCCTCACCCCCACACCTGGTGACTCTGGTCTGCTCTCTGCCTGCAGCCGAAGCCCACTAAAGGCCGGATGCGTATCCACTGTCTGGAGAACGTGGACAAAGCTCTGCAGTTCCTGAAGGAGCAGCGGGTTCACCTGGAGAACATGGGATCCCACGACATTGTGGATGGGAACCACAGACTGACGCTGGGCCTCATCTGGACCATCATCCTGCGTTTCCAGGTAACAACTGAGCTGCAGCAAAATCCCATAATCAGTAGGCAGCTGATCTGAGGCTTTCGTACCTGTGCAGGTGGATAAAAACTCTTTGAGCTCAGTCTGATTGGCTGACCTCCTCGTGTCAGTTATTAACCTGCACAGGTCAAAGTCCAGACTGCCTTATGTTTATTTAGGTCGGCATGGAAACCCAGTCCGGTGACATCACAAGGTTTGGGATCGGACTTTGACCTCCAACCTATCAGGACGATCTGTCACAAACATTCAGCGGTTCTGGTTCCTCAGATCAGCTGCTGAACCTTCAGAACCAGCACTTTCTGCTCCGGTTCAGGTCCAAGCAGCTGCAATGCCTTAGTTCAGAAAATGTTGAGTCATGTGATCTGTGTCTGAAGTTCAGTGTTTTAGCAGGACACGGAAAGTCGTTAAACACTCGTCTGCTGATCCGATCACGAGGGAGCTGCAGGAGTTCTGATCCGCCTTTAACTGCTCGACCCAAACTGTGAAAGCGTAGCTGCATGTTTGAAATATCACTGATCAGTTCACTCACATCACATCTTTACAGAACCAACCTGATGAGAAAAATCACATCATAAAACTTTTCCCGCATCTTTTACTCTTCATTAGAATCATCCACAGAAACAATGAGAATCGGATCTTTTCAGCAGCACTTTAAGACGCGTATCCATGTTAACGAAGCAGCTGTCAGACAGGTGGAGGTGTAACTTGGTGTCTCTGGTGTCTCAGATTCAGGACATCAGTGTGGAGACTGAAGACAACAAAGAGAAACGCTCAGCCAAAGACGCTTTGCTGCTGTGGTGTCAGATGAAGACGGCCGGGTGAGACTCTTCATCCTGCTGCTGATGATGAAGAAGAAGAAGACTCAGACTGACCTCTGCCTCCTTTCCTCTTCCTCAGGTATCCCAACGTCAACATCCATAACTTCAGCACCAGCTGGAGAGACGGCATGGCCTTCAATGCCCTCATCCACAAGCACAGGTGAGGTCCCGGTCGCTGCCCTCAGGTGTGTTACGTCTCCAGGTGTGTTGCTTTGTGGAAACAGCTGTTTGTTTGTTGCTTTCAGGCCTGATCTAATTGACTTTGACAAACTGAAGAAGTCCAACGCTCACTACAACCTGCAGAATGCTTTCAACCTGGCAGAGCAGCACCTGGGCCTCACCAAGCTGCTGGACCCAGAGGGTACTGACCCGTTCACGCAGCATCCGTACACACCGGCGGGGTTAACTCTGACTTTCTCTGAGCCGATGACGTGACCCTCTTCTTTAAAACCAGATTTCTTTATTGGTCTCAGTTATTGTCTTTGTTGGGATTTTTCTGAGTTTCTTTTATAACTTCCTTATAAAGAATTCTGATCATGATTCAGAGAGGCTCCGCCCTTCTCTGGCCTGATGTCCTTGTGTTTGTGCTGCAGATATCAGTGTGGACCACCCAGACGAGAAGTCGGTCATCACCTACGTGGTGACGTATTACCACTATTTCTCCAAGATGAAGGCTCTGAAGGTGGAGGGCAAACGAATTGGAAAGGTCAGACACATCTTCCAAATCTGGTTCTGTTTTAGTGTTTTAGTTCACTCACCTGCTACTCCAAAGACGTATTTGGACAGAACCGTTCAGGCTTTCTCTTAGGGTAACGGGGAATGGGGGGCTCCCCTGAACAAGAACATAACTGACTCAGAATTATGTTATTGTGTCGTAGAGACTGACATTAGAGCTGTCGTTTTTATGTTTGAAATGTCTCTTTAGGGCCCGAGCTGCAAGGAGTTATTATTATTCTTTGCACAAAACTCATGAAACTCGGCAGGGACACCAGTCGTGGGGGGGGGCTCTCTAGCGCCACCTACAACACTGCAATAACGAATGGGGTCACTTTGCCGTACCCTGACGAAACTCGGTACACATCTCCGTCACACCCAGACACACAAAAAAGCCGATGGACACCATGGTGGCAGGTCCACAGGAAGTCGGCCATTTTGAGTGGAACCTCACATTTGATCAAACTCCTCCTACACATTTCATGCTACAGGCTTCAAACTTGGCCGTGTTACTCTTCAGTCAAGGGGGACTGAAAGTTATGGAAACCTTTCTCAAACCTTAAAGGGTGTCGCCATGGCGAAGCCTCAAAGATCGACGACTGGCCATTGCTCGCCATGAAAAACAAATAAGCTTTAACTCCCACAACATCATCCAATCTACCCCAGACTTCAGAGGCTGCACTTGGGCTCCACCCAGAACGCATACATATGCCCAAACTGACACATGCTTATTGCGCCACCTGCTGGTGGCCATAGACGTCCCTTTTTACGTCCGGCGGTACTACCCGACGTGCGCATGTGTGGGGGCCCGTTCATGGATGCTCGCAGCTTTAATTTTATTTTGTAATGGTGGGTTCAACCACTGGCTGTCAGGTCCAGTGACTGTAGAAGTTTGGGGGCAGATATTTCGACATCACCAAAACACCAAAGTTTAGGGTCTGCTACCGCCATCATCAGTGACAAAAAACATTTTTTATTTTCAATTAAACATAAACTTTTATCATCAGAATTAACTTAAAGGTCTTAAGACTATATGGAGCCATTTTCAGACCTGAAATCTATTGGAGGAGTTTGTTAAAATGTAACGTGTGTAAAATGCCATCTTTGAACCAAAATGGCCGACTTCCTGTTTGTGTTTGTGTCTCCAAGAGGATTGATGCATTCTATAATAACGGCAAGGTTCATGAATTTCCCAGAACTGCAGTTACGGGGCAGCCACAGTAGGTGGCGATTTAGAGGCATTTAGCCTCAAACATGTCCAACAACAAGTAGCCAAATGACTGTGAGAGACAAGAGAGGCAATGGAGGGGTTATAGTTCCCCAACACATCACCTCAGTGTTACTCTGAGTCAGATCACAGCCAGGTCTTCCTGTCCTTCAGCTCAGCAGAGGGTGATCTAACCCTAACCCGTGTAGAGCTGGATGTCATCAGCAAAGCAGAGGAATGGGATGTTCTGTCTCCTAAAGATGGACCTCAAAGGCAGCACATAGAAAGAAAAATAACTCAAAACAGACCCCTGAGGCACTCCACAGGTGAGGGGTGCTGTTGTGGAGGAACATTCTCCAACATGAACAGAAAAACCCGAAAGGTCTGAACAAACTCAACAGTCTGACCTTTTGTCACAGTTTCTTCATCTTTGTGGGTGTTTTTCTGAAAGTCTTTGCAGATATCTTTAGTTTATTATGTGTTTAACTGGTCAGACACATCTTCCAAATCTGCCACACGGCTGTTCTTCATGTGGGAGCAGAAAAACGCACGATTATCCTCCATAGTGCCTACAGTGTGGTCATAAAAAAGATGGGGAGGGGAGGTCCTCTAAGAGACGTAAGAAAAAGTCACTTTAAGCCAAAGAGCTGGAAGGCTCCTTCAAACCAGATGAGAGACAAAACAGTGGAAAAGAAACACAAATACTGGACCTATGAGAGCTACTGGACCTTCACCCCGATAGTACTTACTTTGTAAAGTTGCCGGTGAAACGTCATCTCTGTAGTTTCTTTAGGTTTCTTTGGTCCAAACTGTTCTCCAGGTTTCTCCTCGGCTCGAGTTCTTTGGTCCAAACTGTTCTCCAGGTTTCTCCTCGGCTCGAGTTCTTTGGTCTAAACTGTTCTCCAGGTTTCTCCTCGGCTCGAGTTCTTTGGTCCAAACTGTTCTCCAGGTTTCTCCTCGGCTCGAGTTCTTTGGTCCAAACTGTTCTCCAGGTTTCTCCTCGGCTCGGGTCGTAAATATGTTGCCTCATTGTTGGGTTCTGCTCCACTGTTGGCACCACAGAGTCTCTGCTGTCTTCCAGGTTCTGGATAACGCCATTGAGACGGAGAAGATGATCGAGAAGTACGAGTCGCTGGCCTCAGACCTGCTGGAGTGGATCGAACAGACCATCATCATCCTCAACAACAGGAAGTTCGCCAACTCTCTGATGGGCGTCCAGCAGCAGCTGCAGGCCTTCAACACCTACCGCACCGTGGAGAAGCCCCCCAAGTCAGAGCCTCTGCCTCCACCCTCTGCCCTGGTCCTGCTCTCATTATTACAGTAACCCCGGCTGCATCTAATGCAATCTGTCTGACTTCCTCAGGTTCACGGAGAAGGGGAACCTGGAGGTTCTCCTCTTCACCATCCAGAGTAAGATGAGAGCGAACAACCAGAAGGTCTACATGCCCCGTGAGGGAAAACTCATCTCAGACATCAACAAGGTCAGAGCTGCTCTGGAGCTGCTTCTACTGCGATGTAATTTCAGCATCTGTTTAACAGGAAGGGGCGGGTTGGACTTAACATTTGATTTTACAGGCCTGGGAGCGCCTGGAGAAGGCGGAGCATGAGCGGGAGCTGGCTCTGAGGACGGAGCTGATTCGTCAGGAGAAGCTGGAACAGCTGGCCAGACGCTTCGACCGCAAGGCAGCCATGAGGGAGACCTGGCTCAGCGAAAACCAGAGGCTGGTGTCTCAGGTGAGAAGCTTCAGCGGTGACTCACCTGTGTAACTCACCTGTCTTCTGTCTTCACGAACCTGCCGCCTCCTTTCTGTCTCCAGGACAACTTTGGTTTCGACCTTCAGGCCGTCGAGGCGGCCACCAAGAAGCACGAGGCGATAGAGACGGACATCGCTGCGTACGAGGAGCGAGTCCAGGCCGTGGTTGCTGTGGCGAAGGAGCTGGAGGTGGAGCACTACCACGACATCAAACGCATCGCAGCCAGAAAGGATAACGTGATCCGGCTGTGGGAGTACCTGCTGGAGCTGCTGAAGGCCCGCAGACTGAGGCTGGAGAAGAACCTGGGCCTGCAGAGGGTCTTCCAGGAGATGCTCTACATCATGGACTGGATGGACGAGATGAAGGTACACCGGCGAGCACACGAAGGCTCAGAAACACCATCACTGCAGCTCTAACTGCCCCCCCTCCCCCTTTGTGCTCCAGATGTTGCTGCTGTCTCAGGATTACGGGAAGCATCTGCTGGGTGTGGAGGACCTGCTGCAGAAACATGCCCTGGTGGAGACTGACATCGCCATCCAGGCCGACAGAGTGAAGGCCGTCACCACCAACGCCAACAAGCACTCGGTCACTGACAGCGGTGAGCGGCTCCGTTGGTCCTCAAGCTGAGAAGCTTCAGTCGCCTTCTTTCTGTCTCATGTATTTATAAATCCTTTTTCCTGTTCAGGCTACAAACCCTGCGACCCTCAGGTCATCCAGGACCGGGTGGCCCACCTGGAGTTCTGCTACCAGGAGCTGACCCAGCTGGCTGCTGAGCGCCGCGCCCGTCTGGAGGAGTCTCGCAGACTCTGGAAGTTTTTCTGGGAGATGGCGGAGGAGGAGGGTTGGATCCGTGAGAAAGAGCAGATCCTGTCATCGCTGGAGCACGGGAAGGACCTGACGGGGGCGGTGCGCCTCCTCAGTCAGCAGCGCGCCCTGGAGGACGAGATGAGCGGGCGCGCCGGCCACCTGCAGCACACCATCGCTGAGGGCCAGGCCATGGTGCAGGCTGGTCACTTTGGCGCCGCTAAGATCCAGGAGCGCATCTCTGACCTGCAGGCTCAGTGGGCGGCGCTAGAGAAGCTCGCCGCCATGAGGAAGAAGAGGCTGGAGGAAGCTCTGGCCTTGCACCAGTTTCAGGCCGATGCCGATGATGTTGACGCCTGGACGCTGGACGCGCTGCGCATCGTCTCCAGCGGAGAGACGGGCCACGATGAATTCTCCACCCAGGCGCTGGTGAGGAAGCATAAAGACGCCGCAGCTGAGGTGGCGAGCTACAGGCCGGTTATCGACTCGCTTCACGAGCAGGCCGCCTCCCTTCCCAAGGAGGTGGCGGAGTCAGAAGATGTGCGCGGGCGGCTGGCCGGCATCGAGGAACGCTACAAGGAGGTGGCAGAGCTGACGAAGCTGAGGAAGCAGGCGCTGCAGGACGCACTGGCGCTTTACAAAATGTTCAGTGAGGCCGACGCCTGCGAGGTGTGGATCGATGAGAAGGAGCAGTGGCTGAACAGCATGGAGATCCCCGAAAAACTGGAGGACCTGGAGGTCATCCAGCACCGGTAGGACCGCAGGGCGCTGCACAAATGCATCTCTGTGAGGTGGGACTGAACTCATGTAGACTCTGTTCTCCCTGCAGGTTTGAGAGTCTGGAGCCAGAGATGAACAACCAGGCATCTCGCGTCGCTGTGGTGAACCAGATCGCCCGGCAGCTGATTCACAGCGGCCACCCGAGCGAGAAGGACATCAAGACTCAGCAGGACAAACTCAACAACAGGTAAGGGCTGACTGAAGCCAAACACACCCCTCAAAGGACTTGACTGGTAAAAAAAACATAAAGCTGTCATAGAGTCTGTTTCCTCTGAGGGAATAGCCTGAAACCAGACCTTTTGATGATTCTCCTCTCTGCCTCCAGGTGGAGCCAGTTCCGAGACCTGGTGGACCAGAAGAAAGACTCCCTGCACTCAGCTCTGGGTGTGCAGAACTACCACCTCGACTGCAACGAGACCAAGTCCTGGATCAAAGAGAAGACCAAAGTCATCGAGTCCACCCAGGAGCTGGGGAACGACCTCACTGGGGTCATGGCCCTGCAACGCAAACTGACTGGCATGGAGCGTGACTTGGCTGCCATCGAAGATAAGCTGGGCGATCTGCGAAGTGAGGCCAAGCGGCTGGCCGAGGAGCACCCTGATCAGGCCAAGGCCATCACAGGCCGCCTGGCTGAGATCACCGCCGTCTGGGAGGAAATGAAGACCACTCTGAAGAACCGCGAGGAGTCTCTGGGTGAAGCCAGGAAGCTGCAACAGTTCCTGCGCGAGCTGGACGACTTCCAGTCCTGGCTGTCTCGCACTCAGACAGCCATCGCCTCAGAGGACATGCCCAACACGCTGGCCGAGGCTGAGAAACTGATGGCCCAACACGAGGGCATCAAGAATGAGATCCAGAACTACGAGGAAGACTACCAGAAGATGCGGGACATGGGAGAGATGGTGACGCAGGGCCAGACAGACGCGCAGTACATGTTCCTGCGGCAGAGGCTGCAGGCGCTCGACACCGGCTGGAACGAGCTGCACAAGATGTGGGAGAACCGGCAGAACCTGCTGTCCCAGTCCCACGCTTACCAGCTGTTCCTGAGGGACACCAAGCAGGCCGAGGCCTTCCTCAACAACCAGGTAAACCAAGAACCCTGGAGGTCATTGCATTCCAGGGCTCTGTAACAAAATACAGCACATCTAGTCCAAATACAGCACATCTAGTCCAAATACAGCACATCTAGTCCTTATACAGCACATCTAGTCCAAGTACAGCACATCTAGTCCAAATACAGCACATCTAGTCCAAATACAGCACATCTAGTCCAAATACAGCACATCTAGTTCTTATACAGCACATCTAGTCCAAATACAGCACATCTAGTCCAAATACAGCACATCTAGTCCAAATACAGCACATCTAGTCCAAGTACAGCACATCTAGTCCAAGTACAGCACATCTAGTCCTTATACAGCATATCTAGCCCTTATACAGCACATCTAGTCCAAATACAGCACATCTAGTCCAAATACAGCACATCTAGTCCTTATACAGCACATCTAGTCCTTATACAGCACATCTAGTCCTTATACAGCACATCTAGTCCTTATACAGCACATCTAGTCCAAATACAGCACATCTAGTCCAAATACAGCACATCTAGTCCTTATACAGCACATCTAGTCCTAATACAGCACATCTAGTCCTAATACAGCACATCTAGTCCTTATACAGCACATCTAGTCCTAATACAGCACATCTAGTCCAAATACAGCACATCTAGTCCTTATACAGCACATCTAGTCCTTATACAGCACATCTAGTCCTTATACAGCACATCTAGTCCAAATACAGCACATCTAGTCCTTATACAGCACATCTAGTCCTTATACAGCACATCTAGTCCTAATACAGCACATCTAGTCCTAATACAGCACATCTAGTCCTTATACAGAACATCTAGTCCAAATACAGCACATCTAGTCCTTATACAGCACATCTAGTCCTTATACAGCACATCTAGTCCAAATACAGCACATCTAGTCCAAGTACAGCACATCTAGTCCTTATACAGCACATCTAGTCCAAATACAGCACATCTAGTCCTTATACAGCACATCTAGTCCTAATACAGCACATCTAGTCCTAATACAGCACATCTAGTCCTTATACAGAACATCTAGTCCAAATACAGCACATCTAGTCCTTATACAGCACATCTAGTCCTTATACAGCACATCTAGTCCAAATACAGCACATCTAGTCCTAATACAGCACATCTAGTCCTAATACAGCACATCTAGTCCTTATACAGCACATCTAGTCCTAATACAGCACATCTAGTCCAAGTACAGCACATCTAGTGCTTATACAGCACATCTAGTCCTAATACAGCACATCTAGTCCTTATACAGCACATCTAGTCCAAATACAGCACATCTAGTCCTTATACAGCACATCTAGTCCTTATACAGCACATCTAGTCCTAATACAGCACATCTAGTCCTAATACAGCACATCTAGTGCTTATACAGCACATCTAGTCCTAATACAGCACATCTAGTCCAAATACAGCACATCTAGTCCTTATACAGCACATCTAGTCCTTATACAGCACATCTAGTCCTTATACAGCACATCTAGTCCAAATACAGCACATCTAGTCCTTATACAGCACATCTAGTCCTTATACAGCACATCTAGTCCTAATACAGCACATCTAGTCCTAATACAGCACATCTAGTCCTAATACAGCACATCTAGTCCTTATACAGAACATCTAGTCCAAATACAGCACATCTAGTCCTTATACAGCACATCTAGTCCTTATACAGCACATCTAGTCCTAATACAGCACATCTAGTCCTTATACAGCACATCTAGTCCTTATACAGCACATCTAGTCCTTATACAGCACATCTAGTCCAAATACAGCACATCTAGTCCTAATACAGCACATCTAGTCCTAATACAGCACATCTAGTCCTTATACAGCACATCTAGTCCTAATACAGCACATCTAGTCCAAATACAGCACATCTAGTCCTTATACAGCACATCTAGTCCTTATACAGCACATCTAGTCCTTATACAGCACATCTAGTCCTTATACAGCACATCTAGTCCTAATACAGCACATCTAGTCCTAATACAGCACATCTAGTCCTTATACAGCACATCTAGTCCTTATACAGCACATCTAGTCCTTATACAGCACATCTAGTCCAAATACAGCACATCTAGTCCTTATACAGCACATCTAGTCCTAATACAGCACATCTAGTCCTTATACAGCACATCTAGTCCTTATACAGCACATCTAGTCCTTATACAGAACATCTAGTCCAAATACAGCACATCTAGTCCTTATACAGCACATCTAGTCCTTATACAGCACATCTAGTCCTAATACAGCACATCTAGTCCTTATACAGCACATCTAGTCCTTATACAGCACATCTAGTCCTTATACAGCACATCTGGTCCTTATACAGCACATCTAGTCCTTATACAGCACATCTAGTCCTTATACAGCACATCTAGTCCTTATACAGAACATCTAGTCCAAATACAGCACATCTAGTCCTTATACAGCACATCTAGTCCTTATACAGCACATCTAGTCCTTATACAGCACATCTAGTCCTTATACAGCACATCTAGTCCTTATACAGCACATCTAGTCCTTATACAGCACATCTAGTCCTAATACAGCACATCTAGTCCAAATACAGCACATCTAGTCCTAATACAGCACATCTAGTCCTTATACAGCACATCTAGTCCTTATACAGCACATCTAGTCCTAATACAGCACATCTAGTCCTAATACAGCACATCTAGTCCTTATACAGCACATCTAGTCCTTATACAGCACATCTAGTCCTTATACAGCACATCTAGTCCTTATACAGCACATCTAGTCCTTATACAGCACATCTAGTCCTAATACAGCACATCTAGTCCTTATACAGCACATCTAGTCCAAATACAGCACATCTAGTCCTTATACAGCACATCTAGTCCTTATACAGCACATCTAGTCCTAATACAGCACATCTAGTCCTTATACAGCACATCTAGTCCTTATACAGCACATCTAGTCCTTATACAGCACATCTAGTCCTTATACAGCACATCTAGTCCTAATACAGCACATCTAGTCCTTATACAGCACATCTAGTCCAAATACAGCACATCTAGTCCTAATACAGCACACCTAGTCCTTATACAGCACATCTAGTCCTTATACAGCACATCTAGTCCTAATACAGCACATCTAGTCCTTATACAGCACATCTAGTCCAAATACAGCACATCTAGTCCTAATACAGCACATCTAGTCCTTATACAGCACATCTAGTCCTTATACAGCACATCTAGTCCAAATACAGCACATCTAGTGCTTATACAGCACATCTAGTCCTAATACAGCACATCTAGTCCTTATACAGCACATCTAGTCCTTATACAGCACATCTAGTCCAAATACAGCACATCTAGTCCTTATACAGCACATCTAGTCCAAATACAGCACATCTAGTCCTTATACAGCACATCTAGTCCAAATACAGCACATCTAGTCCTTATACAGCACATCTAGTCCAAATACAGCACATCTAGTCCAAATACAGCACATCTAGTGCTTATACAGCACATCTAGTCCTAATACAGCACATCTAGTCCAAATACAGCACATCTAGTGCTTATACAGCACATCTAGTCCAAATACAGCACATCTAGTGCTTATACAGCACATCTAGTCCTAATACAGCACATCTAGTCCTTATACAGCACATCTAGTCCAAATACAGCACATCTAGTCCTTATACAGCACATCTAGTCCAAATACAGCACATCTAGTCCTTATACAGCACATCTAGTCCTTATACAGCACATCTAGTCCACATCTTCTTACAGACCAAAAGCCTCATAATGCTTTTAACTGACCTGTGTGGACATTCAGGTCCTCAGAGGAGCCTTACGGCTGATATTTGTGACTCTGAGCTCCTGTAGTTTCACCAGCTGAGTTATCCTCTGACCCGAGTCTCTTTTTCCTTCAGGAATACGTCCTGGCCCACACCGAGATGCCGACCACTCTGGAGGCCGCCGAGGCTGCCATTAAGAAGCAAGAGGACTTCATGACCACCATGGACGCCAACGAGGAAAAGATCAACGGTGTGGTGGAGGCGGGCCGGCGGCTGGCCAGCGATGGAAACATCAACACCGATCGCATCCAGGAGCGAGTCGCCTCCATCGACGACAGGTGGCTTCACATTAGCTTTTCATGAGAATAAACTCTTCATTCGGTCGCTGTTCAGGAACTTTTGATCATTTTCATCACGTCTTTCTACTCAGATCTGGTGATTAGGTTGTAAATGATAAGAAACGGTTCGTTATTAGTGAACAGGTCATTGTGGATAATCACTGTTAGCCTGCTTCTACCGGCTCTTTCTGTCCCGCTCTGACGGCTCCTCCATGTTCCAGACACAAGAAGAACAGGGAGGCAGCGGTGGAGCTGCTGATGAGACTGAAGGACAACCGCGACCTGCAGAAGTTCCTGCAGGACTGTCAGGAGGTCAGTCTCACTCACTATTAGAAAATATGGGAAAAACTATGGGAAAAATAATCGATTCTAAGATGCATCGCGATTCGTCCTTGCACGACCCCCCCCCCTTTATTATATTATTTTTCTAGCTGCACTTGCACAGTAAAGTAGAGCAGAGCTGCAGAACGTGCGTCAATGCAACGGCAGAAATGGCGGGCGGGGATACGGCGCGAACCACACGAGTAATCAAACATGTCCCGATAGATCGGACGTTTGGGCTAACTTTGGCTAATTTGGGCTAACTTCGGCTAATTTGGGCTAATTCGGGCTAACTTCGGCTAATTTGGGCTAACTTTGGCTAATTTGGGCTAACTTCGGCTAATTTGGGCTAACTTCGGGCTAACTTCGGCTAATTTGGGCTAACTTCGGCTAATTTGGGCTAATTCGGGCTAACTTCGGCTAATTCGGGCTAACTTCGGCTAATTTGGGCTAATTCGGGCTAACTTCGGCTAATTTGGGCTAACTTCGGCTAATTTGGGCTAACTTCGGCTTTTATGAACTTGACGGGAAGCTTGAGAAGACGCACGCTGTTTGTAAAGTCTGCCACACGAAAAAACAGCGAGCACTTTGCCGTCCGCTGCGGAGAGAGCGAAGAGGAACACCTGTTCTGTTGCATGCCTCATTTCTAAGGATCTGCGGCGCTGTTCGGTGGCAGAAAATATCGTGTTTCGCTGCCTCCTGAAGACACTTGAGCCTCGGTACAACCTGCCGACAGGAAGAGACGTCCCAGAAACCGCCGTAGTATCAGACACAAAATGAAAAAACAGAAACAGTTGGGATGGATACGCTGAAAGACAAAGAAAAACAGTGAGAAGCAGCGAGTGATCAGCTTCCTGTTACCGACACCTGGTGGAACTCTAACCTCCCACCCATCAGGACTGTTGGCCGCGGTTTAACATGTATTCAGAGTTACAGATTCGTCTCATGAGCGAACACGTTGGAATGGCTCACGATCTCATGATAATTACCAAGCTGGTGTGCTTTATGAGTTCCACACTCAAAAAGGGATAAACCCAAATAATACTAAACCCAAATTATACTAAACCCAAATTATACTAAACCCAAATAATACTAAACCCAAATGATACTAAACCCAAATAATACTAAACCCAAATAATACTAAACCCAAATTATACTAAACCCAAATAATACTAAACCCAAATTATACTAAACCCAAATAATACTAAACCCAAATTATACTAAACCCAAATTATACTAAACCCAAATAATACTAAACCCAAATAATACTAAACCCAAATTATACTAAACCCAAATAATACTAAACCCAAATTATACTAAACCCAAATGATACTAAACCCAAATTATACTAAACCCAAATAATACTAAACCCAAATAATACTAAACCCAAATAATACTAAACCCAAATAATACTAAACCCAAAGGAGTGTGTGTAAGTCAGCCAGAGACTGTAAAGTTTTCCTCTTTCAAGGCCCAGATGTCCTGGATCGTGCCGACAGTTGAGCTTTTATGTTTCTGTATTTATCAGACGCTTTTATCCAAAGCGACTTACAGGCAGGCAGGTAGGGGGTCTTGCCTAAGGACCGGAGGTAATACCTTTCATGTGGGGATTTGAACCCAGGTCTCCTACATGAAAGGTGGCACCACTGCACCATCCAGCCCCACTGAGCTTTTATTTCTCTGCTGGTGAGCCTCTGTTGTGTCTCTGCGCAGCTGTCTCTGTGGATCAGCGAGAAGATGCTGACGGCGCAGGACATGACCTACGACGAGGCCAGGAACCTGCACAGCAAGTGGCTGAAGCACCAGGCCTTCATGGCCGAGCTGCAGTCCAACAAGGAGTGGCTGGACAAGATCCAGAAGGTACCAGGGGGTTCTGACCGGGCTGTGTTCAGAGTGAAGACTCCAACAGCTCCGTGAAGACGCTTTACGTCCGTTTCTGAACTTGTTTTTATGTCCTGTTTATCAGTGATGAAACTAACTTCTGTTATTAGCATGAGTGCATCATGAAAACTGCTGAAAACAGAGCTGAAGATAAAAAGTTAGCAGAAAATCAGCTGTTTTCCTGCAGGTTCAGTTTTAGCTTCATATCTTTCAGATGGTTCACATTCGAAGCGTCAGAAAGAGCCGTACTCCCTGACTTTCAGCTTCAATCAGTGTGAGTGAAACTGAAAGAAATAAGGAGTTGGTTCAGCCGGGCGCTTAAAGAACATGATATTAGTTTCTGTTTTGATCGATCTTGGTCACGATAGTTTGTTCATTTCCAAAGTAAACTGACAGCATAAAAGAGTCTGAACACATCTTCTGGGCTGATTCTGTCGTATTAATCTGTTCTTTTTTACTGACTCTGAACGACTTCCACATACCTCCTGTAGTGGGAGCTGTTTGCTCCACAATCTGGGAAGATAACGTTCAGTCTCAGGCTCTCAGGCTCAGTTATAACTTTATAACGCAGCTAAAAACAATCCCACAGAACTCTCCTTAAATCTGCACAAGTTTTTAAAGCGGAACAACCTGAGGTATGATTATGCTAATCAGCCCTGCAGACTGCTGCTCAAAGTCTGCGTTAGCGTCCCACTTCAGTGGGATATATCCACTGAATATGCTCGAGGCTGCAGGTGCTGTTCTGCACATTCAAAGCAGAAATTCCCTCATAAAACAGATGAAAACGTCTCGTACACAGAGAGGGGCTACAGTAAGATAGCTGAACTGAGAGCATTAAATGCTGAGTCCTCTGGGCAGTTTCCAGTGTGAGTGATGTGTGCAAACCGAGAGGATCCGCCATAGCTGACTGTCCCCTGGCTTCAGGACGGGATGCTGCTGGTGTCGGAGAAGCCAGAGACGGAGGCGGTGGTGCAGGAGAAGCTGTCGGAGCTCCACACCATGTGGGAGAAGCTGGAGTCCACCACGCAGACCAAAGCTCAGTGCCTGTTCGACGCCAACAAGGCCGAGCTGTTCACGCAGAGCTGCGCTGACCTCGACAAGTGGCTGGCGGGCCTGGAGGGCCAGATCCAGTCCGACGACTACGGCAAAGACCTGACGTCCGTCAACATCCTGCTGAAGAAACAGCAGGTACGGCACCCCCCCCACAGCGTTACTCTGTTAGTGAGCGCGGCCGCAGGCAGCGTCATACTGAGTCTGGCTGTGTCCTCGCTCAGATGCTGGAGAACCAGGTGGAGGTGCGGCAGAGGGAGGTGGTGGAGCTGCAGAGCCAGGTGAAGGCGCTGGGTCAGGAGGTGAAGGACACAGACGAGGTGGACGGGCGGAGGCAGGTGGTGGAGAAGAAGTTCCAGGAGCTCCTGGAGCCGCTGCGGCGCCGCAAGAACTTCCTGGTGGCGTCCAGAGAAGTTCACCAGTTCAACCGGGACATCGAGGATGAGATTGTACGTACCCCCCCCCATAATGTTTGGGACAGGTGTGTTCCAGGTGTGTTCCAGGTGTGTTCCAGGTGTGTTCCAGGTGTGTGTGTGTGGTTCCTCAGGTGTGTTCCAGGTGTGTTCCAGGTGTGTTCCAGGTGTGTTCCAGGTGTGTGTGTGTGGTTCCTCAGGTGTGTTCCAGGTGTGTTCCAGGTGTGTTCCAGGTGTGTTCCAGGTGTGTGTGTGTGGTTCCTCAGGTGTGTTCCAGGTGTGTTCCAGGTGTGTTCCAGGTGTAGTTCCTCAGGTGTGTTCCAGGTGTGTTCCAGGTGTGTGTGGTTCCTCAGGTGTGTTCCAGGTGTGTTCCAGGTGTGTTCCAGGTGTGTGTGTGTGGTTCCTCAGGTGTGTTCCAGGTGTGTTCCAGGTGTGTTCCAGGTGTGGTTCCTCAGGTGTGTTCCAGGTGTGTTCCAGGTGTGTGTGGTTCCTCAGGTGTGTTCCAGATGTGTTCCAGGTGTGTTCCAGGTGTGTTCCTCAGGTGTGTTCCTCAGGTGTGTTCCAGGTGTGTTCCAGGTGTGTGTGTGGTTCCTCGGGTGTGTTCCAGGTGTGTGTGTGTGGTTCCTCAGGTGTGTTCCAGGTGTGTGTGGTTCCTCAGGTGTGTTCCAGGTGTGTGTGTGTGGTTCCTCAGGTGTGTTCCAGGTGTGTGTGTGTGGTTCCTCAGGTGTGTTCCAGGTGTGTTCCAGGTGTGTTCCAGGTGTGTTCCAGCAGGTGTGTGTGTGGTTCCTCAGGTGTGTTCCAGGTGTGTTCCAGGTGTGTTCCTCAGGTGTGTTCCAGGTGTGGTCCAGGTGTGTTCCAGGTGTGTGTGTGTGGTTCCTCAGGTGTGTTCCAGGTGTGTTCCAGGTGTGTTCCAGGTGTGTGTGGTTCCTCAGGTGTGTTCCAGGTGTGTTCCAGGTGTGTGTGGTTCCTCAGGTGTGTTCCAGGTGTGTTCCAGGTGTGTGTGGTTCCTCAGGTGTGTTCCAGGTGTGTTCCAGGTGTGTTCCAGGTGTGTGTGGTTCCTCAGGTGTGTTCCAGGTGTGTTCCAGGTGTGTGTGGTTCCTCAGGTGTGTTCCAGGTGTGTTCCAGGTGTGTTCCTCGGGTGTGTTCCTCAGGTGTGTTCCAGGTGTGTTCCAGGTGTGTGTGGTTCCTCAGGTGTGTTCCAGGTGTGTTCCAGGTGTGTTCCTCAGGTGTGTTCCAGGTGTGTGTGGTTCCTCAGGTGTGTTCCAGGTGCGTTCCAGGTGTGTTCCAGGTGTGTGTGGTTCCTCAGGTGTGTTCCAGGTGTGTTCCAGGTGTGTGTGGTTCCTCAGGTGTGTTCCAGGTGTGTGTGTGTGGTTCCTCAGGTGTGTGTGGTTCCTCAGGTGTGTTCCAGGTGTGTTCCAGGTGTGTTCCAGGTGTGTTCCAGGTGTGTGTGGTTCCTCAGGTGTGTTCCAGGTGTGTGTGGTTCCTCAGGTGTGTTCCAGGTGTGTTCCAGGTGTGTGTGGTTCCTCAGATGTGTTCCAGGTGTGTTCCAGGTGTGTTCCAGGTGTGTTCCAGGTGTGTGTGGTTCCTCAGGTGCATCAGAGCTGAAACATGGCTGAGCCCATCAGCTGGTTCAGATCCAGCTGAGCTTCTATCTGCTGAAGGAGACGAACTGAACACGGCTGCTCTGTCCCACACCTGTTCGAGGCTCTGTGGTGGTTCTTCTATCTGCTGACGGAGAGCCTTAAAGGGACAAACTGAGGGCTGAACTCCGTCCCACACCTGATGGAGGCTGTAAACTTCTGATCAGCTCCTGTTTGTTAGAACCGAGTCGCTCTGTATCGGTCAGCCTTACTCTGGTTTCTAACGTCAGTCTGGGTTCTTTCTTGCAGCTTTGGGCTCAGGAGCGGATGCCTGTGGCAACGTCCACCGACCACGGACACAACCTGCAAACGGTGCAGCTGCTCATCAAGAAGAACCAGGTGAGTTTTTCCCCTCAGAGTTGCAGCTCAGAGGGTCGGTGGAGTCTCCTCAGCTGCCCAGCTGTGCTTGTGTTCCTCAGACGCTGCAGAAGGAGCTCCAGGGCCATCAGCCTCGCATCGACGACATCCTGGAGCGCAGCAGGAGCCTCCTGCAAGACGAGTCCGCCAACACCAGCGTGATCCACCAACGTCTGGACGACCTGCAGCAGCTGTGGAGGCAGCTGATGGAGGAGGTGGAGCGTCGGCACGGCCGGCTGGAGGAGGCCCACAAAGCCCAACAGTACTACTTTGATGCTGCCGAGGCTGAGGCCTGGATGAGCGAGCAGGAGCTCTACATGATGTCAGAGGAGAAGGCCAAGGTGGGGCTCACGTCATGTGAAGTTACCGATTTATCCCAGTTCCTCCCGTTGGCCCTCCCACTGTCAGGTGCCTCCTTCCTTTAAGAATCCGGCAGAAGTGGGCACCCCTATGAGCACACCTGGATCCCCAAAGGAAAAGGGGCACCTCTGTAGGGACGGTCCTGTTAATTAAAACGCTGCTTTGCTTTGGTCAGGACGAGCAGAGCGCCGTCACCATGCTGAAGAAGCATCAGATCATGGAGCAGGCGGTGGAGGACTATGCCGAGAACGTCCATCAGCTGTCCAAAACCAGCAGGGGACTGGTGGCCGACGGACACCCCGAGAGGTGCGGCATTCGTCTGTATCACTAATCAATCAATAATCTAATCGATTAATAACCCCTAACCCTAATCCATTAAGGCACTTCTCCACACACAGTTTAATTTTGAAGGTGGCTGTGTTCTTCCCACTTGTGTCAGACCTCGTGGCGTGTCCTGATCAGATCAACACACATCTGTTTATTGATTGATCCTCAGTGGCCCCAGAAGGAGCTCTGAGGGCCGCCGAGGCCGGCAGGCACCTGTTCACCTGTGTGTGTTTGTGTGTGTCTCAGTGAGCGAATCAGCATGCGGCAGTCTCAGGTGGACAAGCTGTATGCCGGCCTGAAGGACCTGTCAGAGGAGAGGCGGGGCAAACTGGACGAGAGGCTCCGCCTCTTCCAGCTCAACCGGGAGGTGGACGACCTCGAGCAGTGGATCGCCGAGCGGGAGGTGGTGGCTGGGTCACATGAGCTGGGTCAGGACTACGAGCACGTCACGGTATGTTTCTGCAGTACCCAAACAGTCATCATCTGCAGTAGCTAAGACTTTAAAGTGTACGTATTCTGTCCTTTTTAACGTCTTATTGAGATGTTTCAGACAGACTTTGGTCCAAATATCTGCTGGTTTAAGCTCAGCGGCTCGCTGTCTCAGCCCTGTTTTAACACCTCTTTGTTGCTTTGTCTGTTTTCAGGGTGGAGCAGGAGCTCAACTCCACCCTTTGGTGTTCGTGGCAGTAAACAGACGTAATGAAGCTGTTCCTGCAGTCAGAAACACTCCAGCTCTGTATATAGATACAGATAGTTACTGATCCCAGAGGGAAACAGTTTAGCAGTTAGCTATAAGTTAGCAGTTAGCTGTGAGTTAGCAGTTAGCTGTAAGTTAGCTGTGAGTTAGCAGTTAGCTGTAAGTTAGCAGTTAGCTGTAAGTTAGCAGCAGATGCTAGCAAACAATGCTTTCTCATCAACAGTAATGGACCAAGCCGGAGATGTGCACAGCGTAACTCGTAGTAATGCATGTGAACCGTTAATTACTGCGTTTAAACATTTTGGATTTATTAACCTCATTAAACAGTTGGACCTGGAGACCTCCATCTTTATCAGAAACATGCCGATAATGTAACGTTAACTGAGGCTCTGAGAGCTGGAACTGATCCTCTTTGTGGCTCAGTTCCTTCAGTCCAGCGTTGAACTGGACCAAGTTGTTAAAACAGTGGGATGAAAAGTGTTTGCTGCACATTCACAGTCTTTAGCTAACTCTGCTGGAACATTAGCCTCAGATATAGTTTATCCACTGGGCTCTTATATCCTCTGAGGCTGCTGCTGGATGGAAGATGCATGCTCCTCAGTGCAGCTGACAGCAGAACATTTCCACCAGAAGCTGGCTTCATCCGTCCAGCAGGGTGGATGTGAGTGGGTGGGGCTTAGCAGAGGGGGCGGGGCTTAGCAGAAGAGGCGGAGCCAACTTAAGGAGTGAAAATCAGAACGGCTCGTTAAAGGAGGTTAAAGGGGAACTAAATAAATACCAGGGTTGAGTTTTACAGCTGCTGGTGACTCCAGACGCCCTGATATCTGCTCCCAGGAGCAGGAAGGAGGAGTTTTACAGAATATGACACCTTTAAGGCCATCGCTGAGCGCACTGACCTGTGGATGTGGTTTCAGATGCTGCAGGAGCGTTTCCGGGAGTTTGCGCGGGACACCGGGAACATTGGGCAGGAGCGTGTGGATGGCGTGAACCGGCTGGCGGACGAGCTGATCAACACCGGGCACGGCGATGCGGCCACGGTCGCAGAGTGGAAGGACGGGCTGAACGAGGCCTGGGCCGACCTGCTGGAGCTCATTGACACCCGGACGCAGATCCTCGCCGCCTCTTTCGAGCTCCACAAGTTCTACCACGACGCCAAGGAGATCCTGGTACGCATTGCGGACAAGCAGAAGAAGCTGCCGGAGGAGATGGGCCGGGACCAGAACACGGTGGAGACGCTGCAGAGGATGCACACCACCTTCGAACATGACATCCAGGCGCTGGGCACACAGGTGAGTCCCACCTCGGGAGGTCGTTCTGCTCATGTGCAAACAAACAAAAAGGTTCAAGAGGTCAGCGAGCCTTTTCAGTCCGGGACCGACCCGAGTATCTGAGTCAGCCGAGTCTGACCCGAGTATCTGAGACCGACCCGAGTATCTGAGTCTGACCCGAGTATCTGAGTCAGCCGAGTCTGACCCGAGTATCTGAGTCAGCAGAGACCGACCCGAGTATCTGAGTCAGCCGGGACCGACCCGAGTATCTGAGTCAGCCGGGACCGACCCGAGTATCTGAGACCGACCCGAGTGTCTGAGTCAGTCGGGACCGACCCGAGTATCTGAGACCGACCCGAGTGTCTGAGTCAGTCGGGACCGACCCGAGTATCTGAGACCGACCCGAGTGTCTGAGTCAGTCGGGACCGACCCGAGTATCTGAGACCGACCCGAGTGTCTGAGTCAGCCGAGTCTGACCCAAGTATCTGAGTCAGCCGGGACCGACCCGAGTATCTGAGTCAGCCGGGACCGACCCGAGTATCTGAGTCGGCCGGGACCGACCCGAGTATCTGAGACCGACCCGAGTATCTGAGTCGGCCGAGTCTGACCCGAGTATCTGAGTCAGCCGGGACCGACCCGAGTATCTGAGTCAGCCGGGACCAACCCGAGTATCTGAGACCGACCCGAGTGTCTGAGTCAGTCGGGACCGACCCGAGTATCTGAGTCAGCAGAGACCGACCCGAGTGTCTGAGTCAGCCGAATCTGACCCGAGTATCTGAGTCAGTCGGGACCGACCCGAGTATCTGAGTCAGCCGAGACCGACCCGAGTGTCTGAGTCGGCCGGGACCGACCCGAGTATCTGAGTCAGCCGAGTCTGACCCGAGTATCTGAGTCGGCCGAGTCTGACCCGAGTATCTGAGTCGGCCGGGACCGACCCGAGTGTCTGAGTCAGCCGAGTCTGACCCGAGTATCTGAGTCGGCCGGGACCGACCCGAGTATCTGAGTCGGCCGGGACCGACCCGAGTATCTGAGTCAGCCGAGTCTGACCCGAGTATCTGAGTCGGCCGGGACCGACCCGAGTATCTGAGACCGACCCGAGTATCTGAGACCGACCCGAGTATCTGAGTCAGCCGGGACCGACCCGAGTATCTGAGTCAGTTGGAGCTAATGTCAGTAATGTTGCTGTTCTGCGACCTGCAGGTGCGGCAGCTGCAGGAGGACGCCGTGCGCCTGCAGTCGGCGTACGCTGGAGACAAGGCGGACGACATCCAGCGCCGTGAGGGCGAGGTGCTGGAGGCCTGGAGGAGCCTGCTGGAGGCCTGCGACGGGCGCCGGCAGCGCCTCTTTGACGCCGGGGACAAGTTCCGCTTCTTCAGCATGGTCCGGGACCTGATGCTGTGGATGGAGGATGTGATCCGGCTCATCGAGGCCCAGGAGAACCCCAGGTGGGCCGGGCGCCGCGGTCCGCTGCAGGTCGGTGGGTGTTGAGCTGCACTGACGGGGCTGTTTGTGTGTTCAGAGACGTTTCATCTGTGGAGCTGCTGATGAACAACCATCAGGGCATCAAGGCAGAGATCGACGCCCGCAACGACAGCTTCACCGCCTGCATTGAGCTGGGGAAGGCCCTGCTGGCCCGGAAACACTACGCCTCAGAGGAGGTGAGCTCCGGCAGTGCTGGGAAAGGTGTTGGCACCCCTCCTGCCACACGTCACTGTTTCAGATCATCAAACAAACGTAATATTAGGCAAAGATAACACAAGTAAGCACCAAAGCACTTTCTGAATGGGGATCAGGGGGCACCCTTAACTGTGGAGGAACACTCGTCTGATTCAGCGACACTGGAGGGCTTTTAAGGTCAAGCCACCGCATCTCAATCAGATTCAGGTCAGAACTTTGGTTAGTTTGACCCGTCGTTGTCCTGCTGCAGAACCCGGCTTCAGCTGGAGGTCAGAAGGCCAGAGGTCACCTTCAGGATGTTCGTGGTTCCATTTCCCACAGCGAGTCTTCCAGGTCCCGAGGCAGCAAACCAGCCCGAGCATCATTTACCGTCTGCTAAATGCACAAACAGCATCTGAAATGCTGTGGAACCAGGGTCAGGAAAAGGGACTCTCGCCCCCCGACTGGGGCAGGAAGGTGACTCCTTGGATGAGTCATCGGGGGAGTGGGGTCACTGTGGTTCCTCCGCTTTAGGAATGGCTTTATAACCTTTCCAGACAGATAGATTTACTTACTTTGCTTGTCTGGGTGAGGATTATTCTCCCTCTCTGGCTTCTTTTGCTCTGCTGCACTTTGTCAGGCAGGTTTGGATCTTTTCCCTTGGTGCTTACCTGTGGTGTCTTTGTTTGATGATCTGAAACACTGAAGTGTGGCAGGAACACTTTTTCACTCCTCTGTGGATCACAGGTGGTGACGGAGCGCAGCGAGAAATACAGAAAGGTTCAACATGAGCTCACAGTGAGAGTTTACATGAAGCAAAGCTCTGAGCTGAACTCTGAGCTCTGAGCTCTGAGCTGAACTCTGAGCTCTGAGCTGAACTCTGATTGGACGGCAGAGAGTCTCCTCCTGACCTGATGTTCTGTAGAGTTAACGAAGATCATTTTAATACTGTGTTAAAGTGTTAAAAGTCATGAGAATCCTGACTTTTAACACTTTATTTTATTTTTAACTATTTTCTGTTCTCTCGCTGATGAGATAGCATCAGAGGAACCGACCAGGCTGATTGCATTGATCGTGTGATGTTATAAATAAAGTTTCTGTCGCTCAGATCAAAGAGAAGCTGCTGCAGTTGACAGACAAGAGGAAGGAGATGATTGACAAGTGGGAGGACCGATGGGAGTGGCTCCGCCTCAGTAAGACTCACTTCCTGTTTGTTTTCTGATTCTGAGGAAGACTCCTCAGCTCTCTGACCAATCAGGACACGCTGCAGGTGTCATGTTTTTGTGAGGTAGCTGACCTCTGACCTTCCTCCCTCTCAGTCCTGGAGGTGCACCAGTTCTCGCGGGACGCTGGCGTGGCTGAGGCGTGGCTGCTGGGCCAGGAGCCCTACCTGTCCAGCAGGGAGATGGGGCAGAGCGTGGACGAGGTGGAGAAGCTCATCAAACGCCACGAGGCCTTTGAGAAGTCTGCCGCCACCTGGGAGGAGCGCTTCTCTGCTCTGGAGCGGCTGACCACGGTGAGGCAGGTGGCGAGGACCAGGGGGCGGTGGCGAGGACCAGGGGGCGGTGGCGAGGACCAGGGGGTGGTGGCGAGGACCAGGGGGTGGTGGCGAGGACCAGGGGGCGGTGGCGAGGACCAGGGGGCGGTGGCGAGGACCAGGGGGTGGTGGCGAGGACCAGGGGGCGGTGGCGAGGACCAGGGGGCGGTGGCGAGGACCAGGGGGTGGTGGCGAGGACCAGGGGGCAGTGGCGAGGACCAGGGGGCGGTGGCGAGGACCAGGGGGCGGTGGCGAGGACCAGGGGGCGGTGGCGAGGCCCAGGGCGGTGGCGAGGACCAGGGGGCGGTGGCGAGGACCAGGGGGCGGTGGCGAGGACCAGGGGGCGGTGGCGAGGACCAGGGGGCGGTGGCGAGGCCCAGGGCGGTGGCGAGGACCAGGGGGCGGTGGCGAGGACCAGGGGGCGGTGGCGAGGACCAGGGGGCGGTGGCGAGGACCAGGGGGCGGTGGCGAGGACCAGGGGGTTGGTGGCGAGGACCGGGGGGCGGTGGCGAGGACCAGGGGGCGGTGGCGAGGACCAGGGTTGGTGGCGAGGACCAGGGGGTGGTGGCGAGGACCAGGGGGTGGTGGCGAGGACCGGGGGGCGGTGGCGAGGACCAGGGGGTGGCGAGGACCGGGGGGCGGTGGCGAGGACCGGGGGGCGGTGGCGAGGACCGGGGGGCGGTGGCGAGGACCAGGGGGCGGTGGCGAGGACCAGGGGGCGGTGGCGAGGACCAGGGGGTTGGTGGCGAGGACCGGGGGGCGGTGGCGAGGGCCAGGGGGCGGTGGCGAGGGCCAGGGGGCGGTGGCGAGGACCAGGGGGTGGTGGCGAGGACCGGGGGGCGGTGGCGAGGACCAGGGGGCGGTGGCGAGGACCAGGGGGCGGTGGCGAGGACCAGGGGGCGGTGGCGAGGACCAGGGGGCGGTGGCGAGGACCGGGGGGCGGTGGCGAGGACCAGGGGGCGGTGGCGAGGACCGGGGGGCGGTGGCGAGGACCAGGGGGCGGTGGCGAGGACCAGGGGGCGGTGGCGAGGACCAGGGGGTTGGTGGCGAGGACCGGGGGGCGGTGGCGAGGGCCAGGGGGCGGTGGCGAGGACCAGGGGGTGGTGGCGAGGGCGGTGGCGGTGATGATAAAGACGTTTTCTTGTGTTCCAGCTGGAGCTGCTGGAGGTGAGGAGGCAGCAGGAGGAGGAGGAGAGGAGGAGGAAGCCGCCGTCTCCGGAGCCCGTCGTGGTCGAGCAGGAAGAAGCTCAGCAGCAGAGGTGAAGCTCCTGAAACTCTCACAGCTGATTGGACAGGAAGCAGGTACTGATGTGTGTGTGTCTCTGCAGCGCCGTCACGCAGAACGGACTCGCCTCAGACCAGGACTCCCCTCGGGTCAGTACTCTTCCCCTTTACTCGCACCTTCCTCTGGGTCCTGTAAGTCCCGCTGTGAGCGGCAGCTGTTGGTCACCTGACCCAAGCTGTGAGTGGTTCTGAGCCGAGGTGTTTGGACCGGAGGAACCACACCCAGGATCATGTTTCCAGATCAGAACCACACAACCAGCGGTTCTGATTCCATCATTTTTAACCGGACGTGCTATTTTCCATCTTTCTGGGTCTGAATTGTTAACAGAGAGTTCAGAACCGGGTTCAGAACCGGGTTCAGAACCGGGTTCAGAACCGGGTCTCAGTCCAGCTGTTTGTTGATATTGAAGTTTAAACATTTTGTTGTTTTTAATAAGATCAGAACCGGTTCTGTTGGGTCCGTCTGACTCTGGTCTGGGCTCTTTGCAGGACGCGGTGGAAGGCGAAGATCTGGTGAACGGCATCGCTGAGCGCAGCTCCAAGGAGCCGAGCCCCCCCCCCTCACCAGTCTCCGGCAGGAAGAGTAAAAACAGCCAGTCGTCCACGCTGCCCGCCAAGAACCAGGAATCGTCCTCGCAGCTGGACGGGTTCCTGCACCGCAAGCACGAGTGGGAAGGCCACAACAAGAAGGCCTCCAACAGGTGAGACCCGCCCGGTGCAGGCTCCTCCCCCAGTGCAGGCTCCTCCCCCAGTGCATGCTCCTCCCCCAGTGCAGGCTCCTCCCCCAGTGCAGGCTCCTCCCCCAGTGCAGGCTCCTCCCCCAGTGCATGCTCCTCCCCCAGTGCATGCTCCTCCCCCAGTGCAGGCTCCTCCCCCAGTGCAGGCCCCTCCCCCAGTGCAGGCTCCTCCCCCAGTGCATGCTCCTCCCCCAGTGCAGGCTCCTCCCCCAGTGCAGGCTCCTGCCCCAGTGCAGGCTCCTCCCCCAGTGCATGCTCCTCCCCCAGTGCATGCTCCTCCCCCAGTGCAGGCTCCTCCCCCAGTGCAGGCTCCTCCCCCAGTACAGGCTCCTCCCCCAGTGCATGCTCCTCCCCCAGTAAAGGGTCCTCCCCCAGTGCAGGCTCCTCCCCCAGTACAGGCTCCTCCCCCAGTGCAGGCTCCTCCCCCAGTGCAGGCTCCTCCCCCATCGCAGGCTCCTCCCCCAGTGTAGGCTCCTCCCCCAGTGCAGGCTCCTCCCCCGCCGGCGTGGCAGCACCTGACCCAGCTGCTCTGTGATTGGCAGGTCGTGGCACAACGTGTACTGCGTCATCAACAACCAGGAGATGGGTTTCTACAAGGACAGCAAGGCGGCGGGTCAGGGCGTGCCGTACCACAACGAGCTGCCCGTCAGCCTGAAGGACGCCGCCTGCGATGTGGCGTCTGACTACAAGAAGAAGAAACACGTCTTCAAACTCAGGTAAGCATCAGGAGTGGATGAGTCACATGACCAGTACCTGTCAGACAGGTGTGTTTCCACCTGACTGTTGGACCTCATCAGGTTCTACTTTTGGTTCTGATCTGATGGGATCTGATGACTTGAAACTGTTCACGTCTGTCTCCTTCTTCTCTCTTTCAGAGTCGCCGATGGAAACGAATATCTGTTCCAAGCCAAAGATGAAGTGAGTGTGATTATCTTCTTTCCCTGAGTGCTTCTGGGGCAGGAGCCCGGTTTCAGTCGGCTTTTAAACAGGCGTCGGTCTGACTGAAACCGGGCTTTTAACACCAAATAGAGACGGTTCTGACTGACAGACTCCTGAAACCTCTATGACTCGTGTCCCCTCTGCAGGAGGAGATGAGCACCTGGATCCAGGCCATCCTGAACGCCGCCGCCGACCACGCTGACGTCCAGGGAAGCAACCCCGGCACGCCGGCATCTGGGCGAGCTCAGACACTTCCTGCCACCGTCACAGTCACCACCGAGTCAAGTCCTGGCAAGAGAGAGAAGGACAAGGACAAGGAGAAGCGCTTCAGCCTGTTCAGCAAGAAGAAGCAGTAGAAGAAGAACGACCCGGCACTCTGACGCAGGACACCTCACCCTCTGACTGGACCTGGAATCTGCCTCAGAGCGCCGCTTCACACTCGGCCGTCCTCGGCTTCATGAATGTGGACGACTCACTGACCCGTCTCCACCCTTCATGAAGCCGGCTGGCACTTTCTCAGCCCGCTGCTGCGGTTCTGGAACTGAACCCAGACCCCATTCATTTGGATCCGCTTTGATTTGGTGTCTGTGGGTTCTAAACCTCCAAATCTCTGATCTGAACCATCCTGATCCAATCAGCTGCGTATGAATGATGCTGCGTTTGATGTTGGCTGGGAACTCTGAGCTTCTGAAACCTGATCAGAAATCAGAAGTCAGATTTTCGCTCAGTGACCTTCTCACACAGGCTGAAATTGAACGCCTCAGTGAAACACGTTTGACGTCCAATAGAAGCGCATCCAACGCAGCTTAGACTCAGCTGCTGGTGACATCACCCTTGATGACATCACTGCTGATGTCACCAGCACACAGCCAATGGCAGACAGCTGAGAAAGTTTGTCCACAGCAGTGTCGGGTTGTTTTGTTTGTTTGTTTGTGTGGTCAGCAGCTCGAGTTGAACACTGAGAGCGCGTTACTTTGTGATGTCACCGATGACATCAGCAGGGACCACCTTGTTTTCTTTCAACACTGTTTATTTTCACATTTTGTTCTGTTGTTGTTGTTGTTTTTATTTTCTCGGTTCTGAGAGACCACCGTGGTTCTGCCGCTGAGAAATTGGACCAACAGTGCTTTTACTTTGTCATTCTCGGGTTTTTCGCCGCTCTGCCGCCGTTTCCTGCCGTCTCCGTCTGACCAGGAGTTCCATGTACAAACGTTCACTTGCATGCTTCGTCTTAAACTCACCTGAGACTTCCGGGTTCTCTCCGGTTCCGTCGTCTCAGCTGGAGGAGGCGGAGCGGGGCGTGAACTCTGAACACGTGACGGCGCTCGTTCTGGATGAAGGCTGCTTGCTCTGCTACGCTCTGATTTTCTGCTCTTTGATACTCGTGTCGCTCACCATTTATCTATTGTACCAACATGTATGGAAGTTACCGCCATCTTACTGCACAATCAGAACTGCATCTATAGGAATGAAGAAGAAGAAGAAGCTGAATATTTAAACTGAAGTTAGATCCTGAAGCTTTCCTTATGTATGAACCTGCACCTGTAGACTTTAAAGCTCTCTGTCAGATCTGTGCGATGTCATTAAAGCTTTTAAACTTTATAGCTTCTTGTCTTTGTCGTCTTTATGATGATGATTCAACATATCTTAGCTTTGGTTTTGATTTGATTCACTTTATTCTATTTATATTTGATATTTTGTTTATTTATTTGTTCTTTGTGTGTGTTTTATCTTTATTTTTTATATTTATTTTTATATTCTTCAGTTTATATTTGTTTTTATTAACTTTTATTTCCAATACAATTGATTGATGTTTTTGTTTTGTTCTTAGTTTATATTTCCTTTATTTTATTTAAGAATTCATTTCTATTTGTTTTTCTTTTTTAATTATTTTATTACTTTTTTAAAAATGTACTTTCATTTTATATGTTGGTTTTATTTGATTTATTTATTAATTTCTTTGTTTTGACGCATTAATTTCTTCCTTTATTTATTGATCTGTTTTATTTAATTTCTGTATGTTGATTTGTTTGATTTACTTTAGTTTCTTTTCCTGTTTCGGCCTCTCTGGCGGCAGCAGCTCTGATGTGGCGTCAGCTCTGAACTGCATCTCCCTGCATGCACCGCGGTGAAGGGCGCAGAGCTGATGAAGCCGCACCTGAGCTGAAAGCTTTCACAGGTGAGCGCGGGGCAGACCGGAAGTACAGGCAGTGCCCTTCAACTTAAGATGACGTTGCCACCTTCTGGTCAGCTGGTTTATAGCTCTTCTGGTGCAGTAACATCTGGGTGGGGCCCCTGACCTCCTGGGGCCCCACACCTGAAGGCTCGGGTGTCCACAGAGTATCACCTGAACATTTATTTCACCAATCTGAATAGTTGGTCCTTTAATTGACAACAAATTAATTTTAACGTCCATCTGTTCCTGTAAAGTTTGAAGGAGAAGAATAAAAATGTGGAATCAAGTGTTTTATTCCTGTTTTATAAGAAGCAGCGGAGCCATTCTCCCAATACTCACCTGTTCCAGCAGATAACTACGAAGTCAGCCTCAGTTTCTTGTATTTAATCACTTGTGGGACGCTTTAATACCAGTTTAGCATCAACTCATTCACACTGAGTACAACAGATCATTAACACAAAGACAACGCATTAATTTTCAGACCACAAACTACACAGAATGATCTCTTTTTTCCTCCGGTTTTTCCTCTGCCTGCTTCCTCTGTCTCTTTATTCTGAAAGACTCAACAGGAAGTGCTCCCACGTAGTTTCTTCTTGACTCTGGTAGCTGATATCTGGGATTCCCGTTAATATTTCCAATTTTCCTCATAGTTTTTCGTTTTTTCCGAGCTGTTCGCGGCCGGGGGTCCGCCTCGGCTGTCTTTCCTCCGCACTGCCGCAGCGGGTGCAGCTGGTGGCGGATACGGTGTTGGTTCGGGGTGCGGATAGGAACCGACGGGGATCAAATCGGCGCCGTAATCTCCGGATTTCAACTGGAAACAGCGAACAGACGGCGGAGGGATTTTCTGTGATTTCGTCCTTCAGACAGACGTCGGTGGGAATAAATGTCGTTTTATGAACGGAACCTTCGTTAAACGCACGTGTTTGAGAGCGGAGGATCCAGCCGTGACCTTCTGGGCTGATCCGTGGCTGGTAGTCTGCTGAGGATGCTCCGGTCCGGATCAATGGTTGAGAAAACGTCATTAAGACGAGCCGCTGATCCGTCGGGTCTGTTCACCAGCAGACCTTAGATCATTTAAGACCAATTACACAAACCGCTCCTGACTGCAAACTAGATTATTTTATTTTTAATGTTTGTCTGCAGATTTGCAGTGGTTTTAAATCTAGATGATAACATAATTAAAATGTTATCTTAGCGAAACTTGATTTAGTCATAAAGGGAAAATATTCCTTCAACATCATCAGTATTTCATATGTTCCAGTTTGTGTGGTTCTGGTGTCGGAAACAAAAAGTTTTGTATTCAGTTTCTGTATCTAAGATGATGGAAAACAGGTTTTATTTTCACCTTATGTCTTTTTATGGTCTGTTATCAGTATAGCTTCATGAATTCAAAGGTGAATCCAGAAATTAAAGAGATGTTATCGTTCAGCTCTACGAACCTCTGATGTCATCGTTCAGCTCTACAAACCTCTGACATCATCGTTCAGCTTAATGAACCTCTGACGTCATCGTTCAGCTTAATGAACCTCTGACGTCATCGTTCAGCTTTACGAACCTCTGACATCATCGTTCAGCTCTACGAACCTCTGACATCATCGTTCAGCTCTACGAACCTCTGACATCATCGTTCAGCTCTACGAACCTCTGACATCATCGTTCAGCTTAATGAACCTCTGACATCATCGTTCAGCTCTACGAACCTCTGACATCATCGTTCAGCTTAATGAACCTCTGACATCATCGTTCAGCTCTACGAACCTCTGACATCATCGTTCAGCTTAATGAACCTCTGACGTCATCGTTCAGCTCTACGAACCTCTGACGTCATCGTTCAGCTTAATGAACCTCTGACGTCATCGTTCAGCTCTACGAACCTCTGACGTCATCGTTCAGCTCTACGAACCTCTGACATCATCGTTCAGCTTAATGAACCTCTGACGTCATCGTTCAGCTCTACGAACCTCTGACGTCATCGTTCAGCTCTACGAACCTCTGATGTCATCGTTCAGCTTAATGAACCTCTGACATCATCGTTCAGCTTAATGAACCTCTGACGTCATCGTTCAGCTTAATGAACCTCTGACGTCATCGTTCAGCTCTACGAACCTCTGACATCATCGTTCAGCTCTACGAACCTCTGACATCATCGTTCAGCTTAATGAACCTCTGACGTCATCGTTCAGCTTAATGAACCTCTGACGTCATCGTTCAGCTCTACGAACCTCTGACATCATCGTTCAGCTCTACGAACCTCTGACATCATCGTTCAGCTCTACGAACCTCTGACATCATCGTTCAGCTTAATGAACCTCTGACATCATCGTTCAGCTCTACGAACCTCTGACATCATCGTTCAGCTTAATGAACCTCTGACGTCATCGTTCAGCTCTACGAACCTCTGACGTCATCGTTCAGCTCTACGAACCTCTGATGTCATCGTTCAGCTTAATTAACCTCTGACGGGATCCAGGCCATCCTGCCACTGCTGCCGACCGCTCCCAAACTTCTCTGAGCCGTTCTGACTTGACTTACATCATGAGGCAGCTCTAACGCAACACTGTGGAATTATGGGAGGACGTTGGTCTGTTGAAGGAACTACAATAATGGACTGAATCTGCTCGGAACTCATCAGACACTAACTCGGTCCTTGGATACCAAGTTTGTGTATTTGAGCAGACATGTCAGATAAGACGGCACCGCGATGCCAGCTGAGACTGGAGTGGATCCACGGGTATCGAGGACACCAGTGCCGAAACAACCTGTACTACACTGCGGGAAAAGAGGTCGTGTACTTTGTGGCTGGGGTGGGCGTGGTCTATAACACCCGAGAACACTCCCAGAAGTTTTTCCTAGGACACAATGATGACATCATCAGGTGAGAAGGCGTGGTCTGGGGCGTGGGGGGGGGTCTGTCAAAAGTTTGAAGGAAAACGAACATTAACTTCTACAAAACCCTGATTTTGTAAGATCCAAAGTTTCTTCTTCTTTTCAGAAAGTCAGAGCGGCAGTGTTTCACTGCTACATCCTATTATAATAACTTTTCTTACTTCACATAACCACCGAACCTGCTCAAAAGCCGCTAAAAATAAATAATGAAAATGAATAATTAATACAAATTTGAGTCAAAGACAAATGTCTATACAGTCCATGAAGACAAGTTTCGGTGAAATTGTTTTAATAAGTCATGAGCTAAAACATTATAAAGCAAATGTGTTTGGTTCAGAGTGAAGCCCATTTCCTGGTGAGATTCAATTCAGTTTTGCGAAATCCCAACAAATGCCTTCTCAGGAAACTTCAAAGACACAGACCAATGCAAGCCGATTTATTGTAATCAAAGCAAAATACAGTAGTTAATTCTGCTTAACTGGGGCCTAATGACCATGTAAAGACATTCAGTACAGTACGTACATATGTGTACTTTTTATGCTTATGAGGTTCCAATAAGCCCAAAAAGCAAAGAGAAATAAACAATGAATATCAAACAAGAGCTTGGGTCATAAGAGGTTAAATTCAAAATTAGTCCAATTCGTACAGAGCCACTTTAAAAAGTAGCCTCGCTAAGGAAACCAACAGATTTCACTGAAACTTGTCTTCAACCTAATCCCCCGTCCTGAGCTGCACAAGGCGAGTGTGGGGAGAAAAACCTCCATCAGAACCAGAACCAGGAAGGGTCCATCTGCCTGGACCAGCTGGGGCTGAGAGGACAGGAAAGAGGGGACAACAAGCAGCGTAACACCAGGCCAGAGACACCTGCTGAGAGAGAGAAACACAAGTTAATGACAGCAATGATGTCATCTGTACATGGAGGGAGGAGAGGTGCATCATGGGAGCTCCCCCAGCAGGCTGGGCCTATAGCAGCAGAACTATGGGATGTTTCAGGCTCACCTGAGCCATCCCTAACTATAAGCTTTATCAGAAAGGAAAGTTTCAGCCTGATCTTAAAGGTAGAGAGGGTGTCTGCTTCCTGAAGCCAAACTGGCAGCTGGTTCCACAGGGATACCTGCTGAGAAAGAGAAATATAAGTTAATGACAACAAGAATGGGCACTGGTCATCCTTATGGTGGATCGGTTGTCCTTATGGGGGACCAGTCATCCTTATGGGCACCACTCATCCTTATTTGGGACCAGTCATTCTTATGGGGGACCAGTCATTCTTATGGGGGACCAGTCATCTTTATGGGGACCACTCATCCTTATTGGGGACCAGTCATTCTTATGGGGGACCAGTCATTCTTATGGGGGACCAGTCATCTTTATGGGGACCACTCATCCTTATTGGGGACCAGTCATCCTTATGGGCACAAGTAATCCTTATGGGCACAAGTCATCCTTATGGGGGACCAGTCATCCTTATGGGCACCACTCATCCTTATTGGGGACCAGTCATTCTTATGGGGGACCAGTCATCTTTATGGGGGAACCAGTCATACTTATGGAGGACCAGTCATCCTTATGGGCACCAGTCATCCTTGGGACCAGTCATCCTTATGGGGGACCAGTTGTCCTTATGGGCACCAGTCATCCTTATGGGCACCGGTCACCCTTATGGGCATCAGTCATCGTTATGGGGGACCAATCGTCCTTAGGGGCACCAGTCATCCTTATGGGCACCAGTCATCCTTATGGGGGACCAGTTGTCCTTATGGACACCAGTCATCCTTATGGGCACCACTCATCCTTATGGGGGACCAGTCATCCCTATGGGGGCACCAGTCATCCTTATGGCCACCAGTCATCCTTATGAGGGACCAGTCATCCTTATGGGCACCACTCATCCTTATGGGGGAACCAGTCATCGTTATGGGGGAACCAGTCATCCTTATGGGGGAACCAGTCATCGTTATGGGGGACCAGTCATCCTTATGGGGGACCAGTCATCCTTATGGGGGAACCAGTCATCGTTATGGGGGACCAGTCATCCTTATGGGGGAACCAGTCATCCTTATGGGGGAACCAGTCATCCTTATGGGGGAACCAGTCATCCTTATGGGGGAACCAGTCATCCTTATGGGCACCACTCATCCTTATGGGGGAACCAGTCATCGTTATGGGGGAACCAGTCATCGTTATGGGGGACCAGTCATCCTTATGGGGGAACCAGTCATCGTTATGGGGGACCAGTCATCCTTATGGGGGAACCAGTCATCCTTATGGGGGACCAGTCATCCTTATGGGGGAACCAGTCATCCTTATGGGGGAACCAGTCATCGTTATGGGGGACCAGTCGTCCTTATGGGCACCAGTTGTCCTTATGGGCACCAGTCATCCTTATGGGGGACCAGTTGTCCTTATGGGTACCAGTCATTCTTATGGGCACCAGTCATTCTTATGGGCACCAGTCATCCTTATGGGGGACCAGTCGTCCTTATGGGCACCAGTCATCGTTATGGGGAACCAATCGTCCTTATTGGCACCAGTCATCCTTATGGGCACCAGTAATCCTTATGGGCACAAGTCATCCTTATGGGGGACCAGTCATCCTTATGGGCACCACTCATCCTTATGGGCACCACTCATCCTTATTGGGGACCAGTCATTCTTATGGGGGACCAGTCATCCTTATGGGGGACCAGTGGTCCTTATGGGTACCAGTCATCGTTATGGGGAACCAATCGTCCTTATTGGCACCAGTCATCCTTATGGGCACCGGTCACCCTTATGGGCATCAGTCATCGTTATGGGGGACCAGTCATCTTTATGGGGCACCAGTCATACTTATGGAGGACCAGTCATCCTTATGGGCACCAGTCATCCTTGGGACCAGTCATCCTTATGGGGGACCAGTTGTCCTTATGGGCACCAGTCATCGTTATGGGGAACCAATCATCCTTATTGGCACCAGTCATCCTTATGGGCACCGGTCACCCTTATGGGCATCAGTCATCGTTATGGGGGACCAGTCATCTTTATGGGGCACCAGTCATACTTATGGAGGACCAGTTATCCTTATGGGCACCAGTCATCCTTGGGACCAGTCATCCTTATGGGCACCACTCATCCTTATGGGGGACCAGTCATCCCTATGGGGGGGCAGTCATCCTTATGGCCACCAGTCATCCTTATGAGGGACCAGTCATCCTTATGGGGGACCAGTCATCCTTATGGGGGACCAGTTGTCCTTATGGGCACCAGTCATCGTTATGGGGAACCAATCGTCCTTATTGGCACCAGTCATCCTTATGGGCACCGGTCATCCTTATGGGCATCAGTCATCGTTATGGGGCACCAGTCATACTTATGGAGGACCAGTCATCCTTATGGGCACCACTCATCCTTATGGGGGACCAGTCATCCCTATGGGGGGGCAGTCATCCTTATGGCCACCAGTCATCCTTATGGGGGAACCAGTCATCCTTATGGGGGAACCAGTCATCCTTATGGGGGACCAGTCATCCTTATGGGGGAACCAGTCATCCTTATGGGGCACCAGTCATCCTTATGGGGGAACCAGTCATCCTTATGGGGGAACCAGTCATCCTTATGGGGGACCAGTCATCCTTATGGGGGAACCAGTCATCGTTATGGGGGACCAATCGTCCTTAGGGGCACCAGTCATCCTTATGGGCACCAGTCATCCTTATGGGGGACCAGTTGTCCTTATGGACACCAGTCATCCTTATGGGCACCACTCATCCCTATGGGGGGGCAGTCATCCTTATGGGGGAACCAGTCATCGTTATGGGGGACCAGTCATCCTTATGGGGGACCAGTTGTCCTTATGGGGGACCAGTTGTCCTTATGGGTACCAGTCATCCTTATGGGGGACCAGTTGTCCTTATGGGGGACCAGTTGTCCTTATGGACACCAGTCATCCTTATGATGGACCAGTTGTCCTTATGGGGGACCAGTTGTCCTTATGGGGGACCAGTTGTCCTTATGGGGGACCAGTCATCCTTATGGGCACCAGTCATCCTTATGAGGGACCAGTTGTCCTTATGGGGGACCAGTTGTCCTTATGGGGGACCAGTTGTCCTTATGGGTACCAGTCATCCTTATGGAACCAAAGCCCACTTGGTTCTGAGGTCCTAGTTAAGTTAAGGAGTAACGTTTGTATTGATCATAGGTTAACATTAAGGTTTTTCATGTGACCTACAGTGGGGCCGCTGAAGAGGGGTACAAGCATGCTCAGTGCTGCCCCTTATGAAGAGAAGGTGAATTCAATATATTATAGCATTAACCCTTTAAGCGCCAAGGTCTTTACATTTTGACCACCAGTTTTCAACAGGCTGCAGGTTAAAAATTGTCAGAGATAAAAGGAAACACCAAATTTGTCCTCCGCCTTTAGCCCATCCAGGTTGGCACCTGTTGAACACGCACAGGGTCACACACTCATAGAGACAGGTGTCACACACTGGAGCGGTTGGCAGCCAATCACAGCGCCCGGGGAGCATGGTGGTACGGTGCCTTGCTCAAGGGCACCTCGGCCCTTCTGTTATGTTTTCCTGTTCGATCCTTTTCTGAACTCATAAACGCAACTATGAACAAAGCTGTTCCAACTTCTGATTTTTTTAATGTTTTTCTGTCATTTTATCCACATAAAAACAACAGAAAATCAGTAAAATTTACATCAGATCCTGATCCAGATCCTGATTCTGGCTTCAGTGTTTGAGTGGCCAAGAACTGGTGTTAATATCTGTTAGTTTCATTTGTTCTCAGAGTCCAGAAATCATCCGTTAGGAAGAGGGCTCAGCATCTGTCACATCTCTGTAACCAACAGGCTCATCAAAGTGTCTGAAAAACAGTCCTCATTACTGCTGACTCACTGGTTTCCATTCAGACCCTCCCTGTGCCCGTCTACCTCCACCTTTTCCCCGTCACCACCATCTGGTCGACCCGCTGAAATCTCTCTCTGATCCATCACTCTCTGAGGGAAATTCTCACCCTCTGAATCTTCAGAGATTTGAACCAAAACATCTTCTCTGGTTAAAAGTTTTTGTTTTCTCAATAACTGCCGTCATCATACAGTTTTATTTAATTTCTTGATAATCAAAATGATCATAAATACAAATTAATTGGAACATTTTGAATATGAAGACACCTTAATTCAAGATATAATTCAAATAAAACATGTCTGCCTTGTGATGGTAGTAACTAGAAAACAAGATTTGATGTTCTTCTCAGGACTTTGAACCTGTTTTGGTGGCTTGTCAGTTCCTGAGTCTTATAGAAACTGTTATTCTGTCTCAGTCTGGCGATCCATCCAGATAAGATCCAGGTGGCGACAGGGCAGGTGGGCAAAGACCCGTACATCTGTATCTGGGACACGTACGCCATGCAGACTGTTTCCATCCTCAGGGACGTCCACACCCATGGAATCGCCTGCCTCGCCTTTGACTCAGATGGACAGGTGAGACTCTTAAGATGCAACATGTCCAGGACAATAGCTGCATTTCTGTGAAACGGTGACATTTTCCGTTGCTCACACACCCAAATATGTGCTCTCAACCACAGAACTTTGATGTTACCGTAATGCAGTGTTTCTCAATTCCAGTCCTCATGACCCACCGCCCTGCATGTTTTCGATGTTTCCCTCCTCCACCACACCTGATTCAAATGATCAGCTCGTCATCAAGCTCTGCAGTGGCCTGATAAGGAGCCATTCATTTGAGTCAGGTGTGGTGGAGGAGGGAAACATCGAAAACGTGCAGGGCAGTGGGTCATGAGGACCGCAATTGAGAAACACTGCCGTAATGAATCCCCTTTAATTACCTAATAAATGCACATTTCCTTTGTCAAAATCAATAAAAAAACAAGACTAATTAGCTGAAATTATTCTAAACAAATACTGACATAAAGTAGAAACTGTTAGCTTCGTCAGACCTGAGAAAAGGTCCAAGGTGAAAGTTTCATTCTGTTCGCGTTCATCTGAAAGTGTTTACTTCAGACTCAGAATAACCATGTTTTCATTTTCTTCTGATTCTCATGTCCAGAAGATAAAAGTCTTCTGGTTTAAAACTCTGAACGATTTCTGAGAAAGATATCAGAAATCAGTCCTTTTCGTTTTTAATTTATAAAACAGTTGAAAAACAGTAACAAACTGAACAAAACAGAAGGCTGCATTCCAACATGTAGGATGTAAATATCTGTTTGACTCTGACCCAGCAGTCATGTCGGAGTGGCAGCATCCTTTTATCTGGTGATTTCCATGGTTTGTATAGATCACGGTTTGGTAAAAACACTGACATGTCGGTTTCTGTTAATTCAAAGCGACTGGCCTCCGTCGGTCTGGACGCCAAGAACACGGTGTGTGTTTGGGACTGGAGACGAGGTCGAGTGCTCGCCACAGCGACTGGACACTCAGACAGGGTACAGCTCTTCATTCATTAAAGCAACAGAAGTCTGTGAACCTTTAAACTTTGTGCTCACGGCACATTTTCAATGAGGCGTAATGGCGCCGGGTGCAACTTTGGCTTCCGGCTCCACACCGCTTTGCAGTCACATTGACTTATTTGTGGCCTCTTTACATAGTGATGTGTTTTTATTATTTCATCCCTCAAACGTAGGGTGATGAGAGCAAATTAATCTGACAAATTCTCTGATGTTACAGTCTGAAGGAGCATCTTCTAACTCTTTTTTGCTTTTGATGCAGATTTTTGACATTTGCTGGGATCCGTTACAGTCCAGCCGGCTGGTCAGCTGTGGAGTCAAACACATCAAGGTGAGGCCACTGGAGTCACAGGATGGATGAGTCATCCACCATTTTATCACCTGATGAATACAGTGCAAACAGCTTTGTTCTGCAGCACATGGAAACCAATCAAACCGTTTCAGCTTGTGTTCTGTGACCCAGCAGCACTGAAAGTCAGCAGGTGGTACCAGGTTTCCTGTTTCTGCTTGTCTTTCCTGCAGTTCTGGACCATGTGCGGGAACGCTCTGACTCCAAAGCGAGGTATCTTTGGGAAGACGGGCGACCTACAGACCATCCTGTGTGTGTCTGCAGCCAGAGACGAGCTGACGTACTCTGGAGCTCTGAATGGAGACGTTTACGTGTGGAAGGGAATCACTCTGATCAGAACCATACAGGCAGCACATGGGGTGCGAACACACACAGCACACACCGCCATGAATCACAATACATGGGCTGCTGGGCCACCCCAACACCTCCCTCCGTACATGTGCTGATGTGTGCAGGCGGGGATCTTCAGCATGCACGCCTGTGAGGAAGGATTTGCCACTGGAGGACGAGACGGCTGCATCAGACTCTGGGATGTGGACTTCAAACCCATTACCAAGATCGACCTGAGAGAGGCTGAGCAGGGCTACAAAGGTCTGAACCTGTCCTTTTATTTACCTGCTGGCCTACCTGTTCATGGGGCCTGGTTCTGCTTGTTTGGTGCGCTGGGTGCAGCATGCAGCTGTTTCTTTCAGGTCTGTCCATCCGAAGTGTTTGCTGGAAGGCTGACCGGATTCTGGCTGGGACTCAGGACAGTGAAATCTTTGAGGTGATGGTCCGAGACCGAGACAAACCGGTTCTGCTGATGCAGGGTCACAGTGAGGGTGAGCTGTGGGCACTGGACCTGCATCCCAAACAGCCAGTGGCTGTTACCGGGAGTGACGACCGCTCAGTCAGGTTGGTCTGAACACCTGAACACCACCGAGCTGCTGATCACCAGCTCTTTCCTCATCGGCCATCTCTCACCTGCAGGCTGTGGAGCCTCCCCGACCACACCCTGCTGGCTCGCTGTAACATGGAGGAGTCCGTTCGAAGCGTTTCCTTCAACAATGACGGCTCTCAGCTGGCTCTGGGCATGAAAGACGGTTCCTTCACTGTGTTACGAGTCAGGTGAGCTCCTGCTGCTGTCACGATGAAGCTAAAGGTGCTCCGTTTGTGTTAGCTGAGATCACCTGATACACACTGATGTTTGTACCATGAGTCTGAAGCTGCTTTGACTCTTCTTCTGCAGGGACATGACGGAGGTTGTGCACATCAAGGACAGAAAGGAGGTCATTCACGAGCTGAAGTATTCTCCAGACGGCTCCTTCCTGGCGGTGGGATCAAACGATGGGCTGGTGGATGTCTACGCCGTTGCTCAGCGCTATAAGAAGGTGGGCGAGTGCAGCCGCTCCACCTCCTTCATCACCCACCTGGACTGGTCCGTTGACAGCCGCTTCCTGCAGACCAACGACGGCACCAGTGAGCGGCTCTTCTACAGGATGCCGGGTATGACCTCAGAGCCTCAGAGACATGATGTCATTACTCTGGGATGTGACGAATTGGATTGGATTGCTGATCCATCCAGGGTGTAGCCTGCCTCTCTCCTACTGGCAGCAGGAAAAGAGGCTTTATTTATCCTGAGGGAAGTTGCTGTGCAACAGTTATGGAACAAGGGGGAAAGTACTAAATAAAATAAAATAGACAAATAATATGAAATAAAGTTAACATAAAAAAAGTAACTGAGTACAATACGTGCAAATAGGTCAATAAAGAAAACAGTTTGTACAAGCAGGTGATTAGGAGAAGTGTCATTGGTGTTTGGCCTCAGGACGCAGTGTTTCCACTGATCCTCCCTGAGGGAGATTAATTTAACAGTCTGGTGGCCACAGGCAGAAAGGACTTCCTCTGGCGTTCAGTCCTACAAAGGGTGGAAGGAGTCTGGTGCTGAAGGTGCTTCTGTGGGAGGTTAGCGCCTGGTGGAGATGTCCAGGATGCTGTGCAGTTTACCCAGCATCCTCCTCTCAGACACCACCAACACAGAGTCCAGCTGGACCCCCAGGACAGAGCCAGCCTTCCTGATGGTCCTGTTGATCTTGTTGGCATCTGCTGGATGAATGAATTGCTGCTGGTAGCTTTGTTCTTCTTTTTTAAACTTGGCCGTTTATGAAGTTCTGGTCCAAATAGTGTAAAGATTCTCTGTCCAATCAGTGGTGCATAGTGTCTTTGTACTGGTCCAGCTCACTTGGGACCTGAACTGAAATTGTACCAAAGAAAATTCCAGTATTATCATCATGGTAGAACCAATGATAGAAAAGCTGCTGTCCGCCATCATGTAATAGAAAAACGCCAGACCTAAACGTCCCGCCTTCACCTGTCCTGACTTGGGACAATCCTGTCTGGATTTAGGATTTGCCTACATAAGCGTTCACTTGTGATCCACCTGCATGAACCGGGGATTTGTTTCGGGACTGAGCTTTTCCTTGTTCTCCAGCAGGGAAGCTGGTTCCGAAAGAGGAAGCAAAGGGGATCCACTGGATGACTTGGACAGGTGTCATCGGGCCGGAGGTTAATGGAATCTGGCCCAAATACTCCAACATCAACAATGTAAACTCTGTGGATGCCAACTACAGCAGTGCTGTGCTGGTGACCGGCGATGACCTTGGCCTCATCAGACTCTTCAGGTTCCCCTGCCTGAAGAAAGGTCTGTAACCCTGTAGGAACGTTTTTCTAACCAGAGTTTCTGAGGAACCAGGTTCTTTCACTGTTCAACGAGTCAGTTGACCTCATTTTGTTGTTTCTATAAAGCTAAAGGTGTTTCGTTTGTGTTAACTATGATCACCGGATACACACCCAAAAACATACGGTCTGATGTTTGTATATTTAGTTGGAAGCTGCTTTGAACCTGGCTGTGGATTTAAATGTCTCCATTGTGTGCGTGAGTCATTTGTGATGGACCAGGAAGTGTTTGGAGTCAGACTGGGACTGGTTTGGGACCTGAGTCGTAACATTTCTGAGCTGTGACTTGTATTTCTAACAGATCAGACTTTTAATGTTCATCTCCACAACACAGGAGCCAAATTCAAGAAGTACATTGGTCACTCTGCCCATGTGACCAATGTTCGCTGGTCCAACGACCTGCAGTGGGTGGTCAGCACTGGCGGCGCTGACCATGCCGTCTTCCAGTGGAGATTCCTACCAGAGGGCGTCATGAACGGGGTTTTGGAGCCGCTCCTTCAGGGTAACGTCAAAATTCAGATGGCAATGACAACTGAGTCCCAACAGTGTGACCAGATGGATTTAGATCCTATCGGAACCAGAACTGTTTATCAGAAAACCTGACTTAACCCATTTAGGCCTCTTGCAACGCCTGGACCCATGTGCTTTTACTATTCATCATCATTATCAAGACGCTTGAACAATATGTCAGCTGGTTTGATGTTTCTCTTTCCTCAGAAGCATCCGTAAATCACCGTCATTAAGCCATTTGTAAGGTGTCATTTAGGACCCTTAAAGGTCATTTAGGACCCTTAAAGGTCATTTAGGACCCTTAAAGGTCATTTAGGACCCTTAAAGGTTTTATTTTGCTGTAGAAAATATAAAACCTTCCACGTTTGTAATCTTTGAATCATCTGTTATCCATATACATTAAAAGTTGGTTACCAAATAAGATTTCTTCTTGGTTTGGGTCTTCAGAGGGCTACGCGGACTCCAACAGCGGTGAGTCGGACTCAGACGTGTCGGACGTCCCGGAGCTCGACTCCGACATCGAACAGGAAGCTCAGACCAACTACGAACGCCAGGTGAACAAGAAGCAACCATAAAGAAGTTCCCCATGAATCACCCATCAGTCAGACTGACTCACCTGATCTATATCTGTAGGTGTATAAAGAAGACCTCCCACAGCTCAAGAAGAAACTAATTGGTTCCCTCAAGCGACAGAAAGCTCCAGAGGAGGGGCTTCGCCTGCAGTTTGTTCATGGGTAAAAACACAAATGAAGCTATCAGTAAAACTAAAACATCTCAGGCTAAGATTGGACTCTTTGGTTCAAATCATGAACTATTCTGATCACACGTCTGATTTTAGGATCTTCTTTTAAAAGCGTCGGTGACATTTTTCTCGCTTTTCTCCTTCAGTCATAACTTTACCAACATCTTTTGAAAGCAAATTCAACATTTCTTATCTGTTTATTATATCTTTACTATTTGTTTTTCCATTTCCTATTTCCTGCAGGTACCGCGGCTTTGACTGTCGCAACAACCTGTTCTACAGTCAGTCAGGGGAGGTGGTGTACCACGTGGCTGCCGTCGCTGTGGTCTACAGCCGGCTGCAGCACAGCCAGCGGTTTTACCTCGGTCATGATGACGAAATCCTCTGCCTCGCCGTCCACCCACTCAAAGACTATGTGGCGTCTGCACAGGTAGGACTAGCCAATCAGAGTGCAGCATGTTGATTCCCATTTAAAGTGGGAGTGTTTCTGATTGGCTGTCTGTGCATTCAGGTGGGCAGAGACCCGGCCATCCATGTCTGGGACATCCAAACTCTGAAGTGTTTGTCGCTGCTTAAAGGACACCACAGCAGAGGAGTGTGTGCCCTGGAGTTTACTGGTACGCTGTTTGTGTCACTATTTCTAAACCAAGGGCCCGTGTATACAGGCACATTCTTTTTGCTCTGCAGGCAGATATTTTATTAATGCAAGTGGGCAGATGTGCAGTCATCCAAAAAGTTAACAATGGTTAGGCTTCAGAGATAATGCTACGTGTTGATCGAATGCTGACTCGCTGAAAGTTTGCTTTAGCTGGGAAAGGCCAACAGCAGCCGATTTCCTCACAAAGAGGATAAACTACCAAAAACCACAAGCAGCTGCTCTGGATCTTCATCATTTAACACTTTTGTTTCACACCAACACAAAGCAGATATTTGTCCACTTTGGCTATGGTCACACTGCAGTTGCAAGTGACCTGAATCCGATTTTTTGCTTATATGTGACCCATATCCGATCCCAACCCCTAACCCTAACCCCAGTGTGGGGGGAGAGGGGGGTGTCGTGGGCCCAACTCAGTGGGAAACACTGATGAAAGGAGGTTCCCACCTGATGACCCCAATGACATGTTGGTCAGCACTGCTCACTGGTCTATATATGGATTATAGGGAATTATTCACTGAGTCTGGTCCATTTTTTTTTTTTAGCACAAATGTCTTGTGTTTACCTTAAATAAACTGTTACACAAAATAGCAAAGCTAAAGGACCAAAAACAGCACGAAGACAACCAAGAGCAGAGCAAAGCTAAAGGACCAACAACAGCACAAACATAACCAAGAGCAGAGCAAAGCTAAAGGACCGAAAATACAACCAAGAGCAGAGCAAAGCTAAAGGACCAACAACAGCACAAACATAACCAAGAGCAGAGCAAAGCTAAAGGACCAACAACAGCACAAACATAACCAAGAGCAGAGCAAAGCTAAAGGACCAACAACAGCACAAACATAACCAAGAGCAGAGCAAAGCTAAATGACCAACAACAGCACAAACATAACCAAGAGCAGAGCTGAGCTAAAGGACCAACAACAGCACAAACATAACCAAGAGCAGAGCAAAGCTAAAGGACCAACAACAGCACAAACATAACCAAGAGCAGAGCAAAGCTAAAGGACCAACAACAGCACAAACATAACCAAGAGCAGAGCAAAGCTAAAGGACCAACAACAGCACAAACATAACCAAGAGCAGAGCAAAGCTAAAGGACCAACAACAGCACAAACATAACCAAGAGCAGAGCAAAGCTAAATGACCAACAACAGCACAAACATAACCAAGAGCAGAGCTGAGCTAAAGGACCAAAAACAGCACAAACATAACCAAGAGCAGAGCAGAGCTAAAGGACCAACAACAGCACAAACATAACCAAGAGCAGAGCTGAGCTAAAGGACCAAAAACAGCACAAACATAACCAAGAGCAGAGCTGAGCTAAAGGACCAACAACAGCACAAACATAACCAAGAGCAGAGCTGAGCTAGAGGACCAACAACAGCACAAACATAACCAAGAGCAGAGCAAAGCTAAAGGACCAACAACAGCACAAACATAACCAAGAGCAGAGCAAAGCTAAAGGACCAACAACAGCACAAACATAACCAAGAGCAGAGCAAAGCTAAAGGACCAACAACAGCACAAACATAACCAAGAGCAGAGCTGAGCTAAAGGACCAACAACAGCACAAACATAACCAAGAGCAGAGCAAAGCTAAAGGACCAACAACAGCACAAACATAACCAAGAGCAGAGCAAAGCTAAAGGACCAACAACAGCACAAACATAACTAAAAGCACATCAACAATAACTTTTACTCTGAAAAGATGAAGAATAAAAAATCTACCCGAATACAGCCGCTCATGCTTCTGATCTTCTGTTAATGTCTTTCCTCTTCGTGTCTCAGCGGACGGGAAGAGTTTGGTCTCAGTGGGAATTGATGAATTTCACTCCATCGTCATCTGGGACTGGAAGAAAGGGGAAAGACTTGCCAAGGCCAGGTAAGCACACCTGGATTCTTTTATAATGCAAACCCCTGTAGTTTCACTCTGAAACACTCTGCTCTGTCCTGCAGGGGTCATAAAGATAAAATCTTTGTGGTGAAGAGTAACCCCTTCAGGATGGACAAACTGGTGACTGTGGGCATGAAGCACATCAAGTTCTGGCAGCATTCAGGTGGATTTCAACCCATTCACCTGAGAAACAGCTGCTATAAATGTCCACGGACAGCTGGACAGCTGTTGGGTCTGTCTGCTCTTATCTCACAGGTGGCGGTCTAACGTTTAAACGGGGGATCTTTGGGAATCTGGGGAAGCAGGAGACGATGATGTCGGCGTGTTACGGTCGATCCGAGGAGCTGGTCTTCTCCGGAGCCACGAACGGAGATGTTTACATCTGGAGAGACACAACGCTCATCAAGACCATCAAAGCTCACGATGGCCCCGTGTTTGCCATGTGCTCCTTGGACAAGGTGAGGCTCCATCCATCCTTCATCCATCCATCCTTCATCCATCCATCCTTCATCCATCCATCCTTCATCCATCCTTCATCCATCCATCCTTCCATCATCCATCCATCCATCATCCATCCATCATCCATCCATCCTTCTATCATCCATCCTTCATCCATCCATCATCCATCCATCCATCCATCATCCATCCATCCATCCTTCCATCCATCATCCATCATCCATCCATCCTTCATCCATCCATCCATCCATCCATCATCCATCCATCCTTCATCCATCATCCATCCATCATCCATCCATCCATCCATCATCCATCCATCCTTCATCCATCATCCATCCATCATCCATCCATCCATCCATCATCCATCCATCCTTCATCCATCCATCCTTCATCCATCCATCCATCCATCCATCCATTTATCATCCATCCATCCATCATCCATCCATCCTTCTATCATCCATCCTTCATCCATCCATCCTTCCATCATACATCCTTCATCCATCCATCCATCCATCATCCATCCATCCATCATCCATCCATCCATCATCCATCCATCCTTCATCCATCATCCATCCATCATCCATCCATCCATCCATCATCCATCCATCCTTCATCCATCCATCCTTCATCCATCCATCCATCCATCCATCCATTTATCATCCATCCATCCTTCATCCATCCATCCTTCTATCATCCATCCTTCATCCATCCATCCTTCCATCATACATCCTTCATCCATCCATCCATCCATCATCCATCCATCCATTTATCATCCATCCTTCTATCATCCATCCATCCATCCATTTATCATCCATCCATCATCCATCCATCCATCATCCATCCATCCATCCATCATCCATCCATCCTTCTATCATCCATCCATCCATCCATCCATCCATTTATCATCCATCCATCCATCCATCCATCATCCATCCATCCATCCATCCATCATCCATCCATCCATCCATCCATCCATCCAACATCCATCATCCATCCATCCATCCAACATCCATCATCCATCCATTTATCATCCATCCATCCATCCATCCATCATCCATCATCCATCCATCCATCCATCCATCCATCCATCCTTCATCCATCCATCCATCCTTCCATCATCCATCATCCATCCATCCATCCATCATTCATCCATCCATCCATCATCCAACATCCATCCATCCATCATCCATCATCCATCCATCCATCCATCCATCCTTCATCCATCCATCCATCCTTCCATCATCCATCATCCATCCATCCATCCATCATCCAACATCCATTCATCCATCATCCATCCATCCATCCATCCATCCTTCATCCATCCATCATCCATCCATCCTTCATCCATCCATCCTTCCATCATCCATCCATCCATCCATCATCCATCCATCCTCCATCCATCCTTCATCCATCCATCCTTCATCCAACATCCATCCTTCTATCATCCATCCTTCATCCATCATCCATCCATCCATCCATCATCCATCCATCATCCATCCATCCATCATCCATCCATCCATCCATCATTCATCATCCATCATCCATCATCCATCCATCCATCCATCCATCCATCATCCATCCATCATCCATCCATCCTTCATCCATCCATCCTTCCATCATCCATCCATCCATCCATCATCCATCCATCCTCCATCCATCCTTCATCCATCCATCCTTCATCCAACATCCATCCTTCTATCATCCATCCTTCATCCATCCATCCTTCATCCAACATCCATCCTTCTATCATCCATCCATCATCCATCCATCCATCATCCATCCATCCATCCATCATCCATCCATCCTCCATCCATCCAACATCCATCCATCCTTCATCCATCCTTCCATCATCCATCCATTTATCATCCATCCTTCATCCAACATCCATCCATCCATCCATCCTTCTATCATCCATCCATCCAACATCCATCCATCATCCATCCATCCAACATCCATCCATCCATCCTTCTATCATCCATCCATCCATCATCCATCCATTTATCATCCATCCATCCTTCATCCATCTATCCTTCATCCATCCTTCTATCATCCATCCATCCATCCTTCTATCATCCATCCATCCATCCTTCTATCATCCATCCATCCATCCTTCTATCATCCATCCATCCATCCTTCTATCATCCATCCATCCATCCTTCTATCATCCATCCATCCATCCTTCTATCATCCATCCATCCATCCATTTATCATCCATCCATCCATCATCCATCATCCATCCATCATCCATCCATCCATCCAACATCCTTCCATCCATCCATCATCCATCATCCATCCATCCAACATCCTTCCATCCATCCATCATCCATCCATCCATCCATCCATCATCCATCCATCCATCCTTCATCCATCCTTCATCCATCCTTCATCCATCCATCCATCCTTCTATCATCCATCCATCCATCATCCATCCAACATCCATCATCCATCCATCCATCATCCATCCATCCATCACTACACTTTGACAATGTAAAAATGTGACATAATAAGAATAACATTCTTTTCTAATTTGGAAAATATTAACGACTTCTTTTCTTTATCTACAGTAACTTAAGTTTTTGGTAAATTAAAAATGTGACTTTTTTTAATTTGAGCAGCTCTGACAAACCTAAACGACTTTAGAGCAAAGAGTAAACAGGATAAAAGTGTGAGTGATGAAGCCCGTTTCATCTGTGTTACGTTTGCTGTCCAGGGTTTTGTGACGGGGGGGAAGGACGGCATCGTGGAGCTGTGGGACGACATGTTTGAGCGATGTTTGAAGACGTACGCCATCAAGAGAGCCTCGCTGTCGCCGTCCTCTAAAGGTCTCGCACCCCTCTCACCTTTGCGTGTCAGGCTGTCAGCGTCTGAAGCGTTTGATGAGTCGCTGTGTTTTCCCATCAGGTCTGCTGCTGGAGGACAACCCGTCCATCAGAGCCATCACTCTGGGCCACGGCCACATCCTGCTGGGAACAAAGAACGGAGAAATCCTGGAGATCGACAAGAGCGGGCCGATGACGCTGCTGGTTCAGGTCAGACTGACATTTCTGCACATGTAAAAGTTCACTTCTGAGAGCTTGGCCCTTTGGTCCAAACTCCTTTACGGCCCCTGAATCAGCAGCACAGCTCCCCATAAAGATCATTTTTACCTATTTTGCCCCAAACAGCCGGCCAGGAGGCGTTGGATTGGAGGCACTGCGGCACAAACTGTTCCTTCTGCACTTCTTCTGTTTCAGTGAATCTTAACAAAATAAAAAAGTTTATATAAATATGCTTTTTGAAGCATTAAAATAGCTTATTTTAATTAAACATTTCCATAATAATAGATTAATCTTTTATATCGTTTGTTCTTATCTGACTTTAGAGACATAATAAAGTTTATCATTATTATTAATTCAACACAGCTGAAGTTAATCTTCCATAACTTTCCACCACATGAACCGCTAACAGACCCTCCTGACTTTATGAAGTATGAGACACTGTTTGTTTCCAAAACCAATAAAGTTATATTTGTGATTATAAGTTAGTTAATAACTTAGCGTCATATTGTTTTTTGTCAGTATTATACTTTTATTAGGGCCTCTCTGGGCCCCTCTTACTCAGGGGCCCCTGGAATCCTTCTATTTCCCCCCCTTTTCGGCAGCCCTGTCCTGAATTTGTTTTTCTCGGGTTCCTCAACCATGTGTTACCCTTTAGCTTTCCTTTTTAAAATGTCAAACCTCATCTTGGTCTTCCAGTCCACAGGAACCGTAGCAGTGAAAAAGTGTCTCAACAGAAGCTTGTTCATCATCTCGGGGTGAATCTCTTCCTAACCGCCCAGAGACCCCTTCCTCAGCTCTGGATCAGGCTTGACCTCAGACTTCCAACTCCAGAGTTCCTCAGACAGCTCTGGATGGATGGGCAGGTGTTCTCTTACACCTGCGAATGTGCTCAGACTTCAGATCTGATTCATCCCTGTCTACCAGCTCCGTGTTTCTCTGAGCCCAAATATCAGCCAGTGTCATGCAGAACCAAGCCTCTTGGTCCCTGTGGTCCTGCCCACCCAGACAAACACTAAAAGAGAAGTTTCCATTTAGGTTCCAGGTCACACCTGGTCATCTCTGCTCAGTTTACAGTCCCAGAAACTGTGAGGTCCAGAAAGGGTTCTTCAGGTGAATAATGGGAACCTTTAGAGGTACTAAACCTCACATCATCTACTTAATGACAGAGAGGCTAAACTCTGGGTAGATAGAGCTGTGGTGGTCCCACCCTGGAACAAGGTTCCTGGTTTCACTCGTGTTAGGTGCAACCTGGACTTTGCATGTTCCCCCGGTGTCCACATGGGTTTCTTGGGGTACTCCACCATTCAGAAGAGGTTGGGTTAACTGGTGATTCTGAAAAATGAACAAACAGGAAGATACACAAAGTACCAGAAGTCCAGGTGCTATTCTTTCTACCTTTTGGGTGCAGTGGCCTCTGACCCGGATGTCTTGGTGTATTCATGTGTTTGGTTCACGGGACGGTGGGACTCCTTCGGGTTTTGACCATCTGCTCTTGTTCTGGGCCCGGCCCCTGCTCTGTGGGGGGGGTCAACCTGTTTTCCCATCTCTCCCAGGGGAGGTTTATCCCCACTGAGCAGCAAAGCTAATTCTTTAAAGCTGTGCTCAGTGGATGACGACCTGAGCAGAGACAGCATCCACTGACAGGATCGAACGCTAACCGTGTGTGCGCTGTCTCCAGGGTCACATGGAGGGCGAGGTGTGGGGTTTGGCGGCTCACCCTCTACTTCCTGTCTGTGCCACCGTCAGCGATGACAAAACTCTGAGGATCTGGGAGCTGTCAGCCAATCACAGAATGGTCGCTGTCCGCAAACTTAAGAAAGGTGAGACGAGCACCGATAAATGCTTCAGTTTCCCCACCTGTCTCACCTGTCTCACCTGTCTCACCTGTCTCACCTGTCTCACCTCTCTCACCTGTCTCACCTCTCTCACCTCTCTCACCTGTCTCACCTGTCTCACCTCTCTCACCTGTCTCACCTCTCTCACCTGTCTCACCTGTCTCATCTGTCTCACCTCTCTCACCTGTCTCACCTGTCTCACCTCTCTCACCTGTCTCATCTGTCTCACCTGTCTCACCTGTCTCATCTGTCTCACCTGTCTCACCTGTGTTATCTGTCTCACCTGTGTTATCTGTCTCACCTCTATCACCTGTCTCACCTGTGTTATCTGTCTCACCTCTCTCACCTCTCTCACCTCTCTCACCTGTCTCACCTCTCTCACCTCTCTCACCTGTCTCACCTGTCTCACCTGTGTTATCTGTCTCACCTGTCTCACCTGTGTTATCTGTCTCACCTCTCTCACCTGTCTCATCTGTCTCACCTGTCTCACCTGTGTTATCTGTCTCACCTGTCTCACCTGTGTTATCTGTCTCACCTCTCTCACCTGTCTCACCTCTATCACCTGTCTCACCTGTGTTATCTGTCTCACCTCTCTCACCTGTGTTATCTGTCTCACCTGTGTTATCTGTCTCACCTCTCTCACCTGTCTCACCTCTATCACCTGTCTCACCTCTCTCACCTCTCTCACCTCTCTCACCTGTCTCACCTCTCTCACCTGTCTCACCTCTCTCACCTGTCTCACCTCTCTCACCTCTCTCACCTGTGTTATCTGTCTCACCTCTCTCACCTGTCTCATCTGTCTCACCTGTCTCACCTCTCTCACCTGTCTCATCTGTCTCACCTGTCTCACCTGTGTTATCTGTCTCACCTGTCTCACCTGTGTTATCTGTCTCACCTGTCTCACCTCTCTCATCTGTCTCACCTCTCTCACCTGTCTCACCTCTATCACCTGTCTCACCTGTGTTATCTGTCTCACCTCTCTCACCTGTGTTATCTGTCTCACCTCTCTCACCTATGTTATCTGTCTCACCTGTGTTATCTGTCTCACCTCTCTCACCTGTCTCACCTCTATCACCTGTCTCACCTGTGTTATCTGTCTCACCTCTCTCACCTCTCTCACCTCTCTCACCTGTCTCACCTCTCTCACCTCTCTCACCTGTGTTATCTGTCTCACCTCTCTCACCTGTCTCATCTGTCTCACCTGTCTCACCTCTCTCACCTGTCTCATCTGTCTCACCTGTCTCACCTGTGTTATCTGTCTCACCTGTCTCACCTGTGTTATCTGTCTCACCTCTCTCACCTGTCTCATCTGTCTCGCCTCTCTCACCTCTCTCACCTGTCTCACCTCTCTCACCTTTCTCACCTGTCTCACCTGTGTTATCTGTCTCACCTGTCTCACCTGTCTCACCTCTCTCACCTGTCTCACCTCTCTCACCTCTCTCACCTGTCTCACCTGTCTCACCTGTGTTATCTGTCTCACCTCTCTCACCTGTGTTATCTGTCTCACCTCTCTCACCTGTCTCACCTGTCTCACCTCTCTCACCTGTCTCACCTGCCTCACCTCTCTCACCTGTGTTATCTGTCTCACCTCTCTCACCTCTCTCACCTGTCTCACCTGTCTCACCTCTCTCACCTCTCTCACCTGTCTCACCTGTCTCACCTGTCTCTTCCCTCTCATCTGTCTCACCTCTCTCACCTGTCTCACCTGTCAGGTGGGCGGTGCTGCGCCTTCTCTCCAGACGGTAAAGCTCTGGCAGTTGGTCTGAACGACGGCAGCTTCCTGGTGGTGAACGCTGACACTCTGGAGGACATGGTGACCTTCCACCACCGCAGAGAGCTCATTTCAGACATCCGCTTCTCCCAAGGTACCTGAACTCAGCACGCAGGTGTGACCTGGGCTGAAGGTGGGCGGTCAGTCACTGACCAGTCAGCTGTGTGTTGCAGATGCTGGGAAGTACCTGGCTGTGGCCTCGCATGATTCCTTTGTGGACATCTACAACGTTCTGACCAGTAAGAGAGTTGGCATCTGTAAAGGAGCAGGAAGCTACATCACTCACATCGACTGGGACTCCAGAGGTGAACTCACCTGTGCTGCTGCTGTGCAGACGCTATCTGTCACAGTCCTATCCGAAACATTGATGTCTTGGTTCGGACGTTTACCTTCTGCACATTAAAAACCTGCTGTTTGTTGCTTGAGCTTCGCACTCGTCCATTCTTCAGGTGTTCCTGATGTTTCATTTGCAGGTAAACTGCTGCAGGTGAACACTGGAGCCAAGGAGCAGCTGTTCTTCGAGGCTCCACGGGGACGCAAACAGAACATCAGCGTGGCCGAGGTCAGAAACAGGTCAGATGTTTGGTTTCAGTTTTCTGAGTGAAGCTGCAGGGATCATGGAGGTGTTTCTGTTTCTGGGTCCAGTTTGAGAAGTTGGACTGGGCCACCTGCACATCCGTTCTGGGTCCCACCTGTGAAGGAATATGGCCGACGCTCAGCTTCGTTAATGCCGCGTCTCTCACCAAAGATCGAAAACTGCTCGCCAGTGGAGATGACTTTGGCTTCGTCAAACTGTTCAGCTTCCCGTCCAGGGTGAGACCGGACCCAGAATCAAACATGCACAGGTGCTGCTGAGCTCATGTGTTCTTCTCACTCCAACTGTTCTTCCCCTCAGGGCCAGTTTGCCAAATTTAAGAAGTACGTAGGTCACAGCACCAACGTGACCAACGTCCGCTGGTCTAACGATGACTCCATGCTGCTGTCGGTGGGCGGGGCTGACGCTGCTCTGATGATCTGGACCAGAGAGCCACCGGGTCACAAAGAGTGCAAAGCTGTGGACAGCGAGGAGTCGGATGACGACACCGAGGAGGACGGAGGTGAGACGGTTCCTCACCTCACAGCAGACGTTTGAGACGTAATTGTTTCAGAAACGACGCATCACAGCCGTGTGATGTTGTGTTCTCAGGGTATGACAGTGACGTGGCTCGGGAGAAGGCGGTCGACTACATCACCAAGATCTACTCGGCCAGCATCAGAAACATGTCAGGAACCAAACCTCACCTGCAGCACAAAGAACTTCCTGTGGAGGAGAGGTACTATGATCACGCCGTCACCCACCTGATGTGGCGTTCAGATTCAGTTTTATTTATAAGGCCCCCAGCAGGCTGGGCCTGTAGCAGCAGAACTATGGGATGTTTCAGGCTCACCTGAGCCATCCCTAACTATAAGCTTTATCAGAAAGGAAAGTTTCAGCCTGATCTTAAAGGTAGAGAGGGTGTCTGCTTCCTGAAGCCAAACTGGCAGCTGGTTCCACAGAGAGGGGCCTGATAACTGAAGGCTCTGCCTCCCATTCTGCTTTTAGGGGCCTGATAACTGAAGGCTCTGCCTCCCATTCTGCTTTTAGGGGCCTGATAACTGAAGGCTCTGCCTCCCATTCTGCTTTTAGGGGCCTGATAACTGAAGGCTCTGCCTCCCGTTCTGCTTTTAGGGGCCTGATAACTGAAGGCTCTGCCTCCCATTCTGCTTTTAGGGGCCTGATAACTGAAGGCTCTGCCTCCCATTCTGCTTTTAGGGGCCTGATAACTGAAGGCTCTGCCTCCCATTCTGCTTTTAGGGGCCTGATAACTGAAGGCTCTGCCTCCCATTCTGCTTTTAGGGGCCTGATAACTGAAGGCTCTGCCTCCCATTCTGCTTTTAGGGGCCTGATAACTGAAGGCTCTGCCTCCCATTCTGCTTTTAGGGGCCTGATAACTGAAGGCTCTGCCTCCCATTCTGCTTTTAGGGGCCTGATAACTGAAGGCTCTGCCTCCCATTCTGCTTTTAGGGGCCTGATAACTGAAGGCTCTGCCTCCCATTCTGCTTTTAGGGGCCTGATAACTGAAGGCTGTGCCTCCCATTCTGCTTTTAGGGGCCTGATAACTGAAGGCTCTGCCTCCCATTCTGCTTTTAGGGCCCTGATAACTGAAGGCTCTGCCTCCCGTTCTGCTTTTAGGGGCCTGATAACTGAAGGCTCTGCCTCCCATTCTGCTTTTAGGGGCCTGATAACTGAAGGCTCTGCCTCCCATTCTGTTTTTAGGGGCCTGATAACTGAAGGCTCTGCCTCCCATTCTGCTTTTAGGGGCCTGATAACTGAAGGCTCTGCCTCCCATTCTGCTTTTAGGGGCCTGATAACTGAAGGCTCTGCCTCCCATTCTGCTTTTAGGGGCCTGATAACTGAAGGCTGTGCCTCCCATTCTGCTTTTAGGGGCCTGATAACTGAAGGCTCTGCCTCCCATTCTGCTTTTCGGGGCCTGATAACTGAAGGCTCTGCCTCCCATTCTGCTTTTAGGGGCCTGATAACTGAAGGCTCTGCCTCCCATTCTGCTTTTAGGGGCCTGATAACTGAAGGCTCTGCCTCCCATTCTGCTTTTAGGGGCCTGATAACTGAAGGCTCTGCCTCCCATTCTGCTTTTAGGGGCCTGATAACTGAAGGCTCTGCCTCCCATTCTGCTTTTAGGGGCCTGATAACTGAAGGCTCTGCCTCCCATTCTGCTTTTAGGGGCCTGATAACTGAAGGCTCTGCCTCCCATTCTGCTTTTAGGGGCCTGATAACTGAAGGCTCTGCCTCCCATTCTGCTTTTAGGGGCCTGATAACTGAAGGCTCTGCCTCCCATTCTGCTTTTAGGGGCCTGATAACTGAAGGCTCTGCCTCCCATTCTGCTTTTAGGGGCCTGATAACTGAAGGCTCTGCCTCCCATTCTGCTTTTAGGGGCCTGATAACTGAAGGCTCTGCCTCCCATTCTGCTTTTAGGGGCCTGATAACTGAAGGCTCTGCCTCCCATTCTGCTTTTAGGGGCCTGATAACTGAAGGCTCTGCCTCCCGTTCTGCTTTTAGGGGCCTGATAACTGAAGGCTCTGCCTCCCATTCTGCTTTTAGGGGCCTGATAACTGAAGGCTCTGCCTCCCATTCTGCTTTTAGGGGCCTGATAACTGAAGGCTCTGCCTCCCATTCTGCTTTTAGAAACTCTGGGAACCACAAGGAAACCTGCAGCCTGAGAGCAAAGTGCTCTGCTGGGGAAATATCCAACTGTGAGATCTTTAAGATGTGATGGAGCTCGGTCATTAAGAGCTTTATATGTGAGGAGAAGAAGCTTAGATTATATTCTGAATCTAACAGGGAGCCAATGAAGAGAAGCTAAAACTGGAGAAACATGATCTCTGCTGTTAGATCTCATCAGAACTCTGGCTGCAGGGTTTTGGATCAGCTGGAGGCTTTTCAGAGAATCTGTGGGACAGAACAATAATAAGGAATTACAGTAGTTCAGTCCTGAAGGAACAGATGCATGGAGCAGCTTCTCTGCTCTGAGACAGGATGTTCCTGATTTTAACAATATTACGAAGGTGAAAGAAGGCAGAAACTGTTTTTTATGTGGGTCAAAGGAAAGGATCCTGGTCAGAAATAACTCCAAGGTTCCTCCTGTTCAGACCTCCAGTGAGCCGAGCCGCTCCACTGCCGGACAAACTGCTGAAGAATAACGTGACCAAGAAGAAGAAAGTGGTAGAGGTTAGTATGTGGAGTCAGGTGAACGTCAGTCTGCCGTCACATGACTTCACCTCTAACTGTAGCATCTAACCCTAACCCTCACCTCCAACTGTAGCATCTAACCCTAACCTCCAACTGCAGCATCTAACCCTCACCTCTAACTGTAGCATCTAACCCTCACCTCTAACTGCAGCATCTAACCCTCACCTCTAACTGCAGCATCTAACCCTCACCTCTAACTGCAGCATCTAACCCTAACCCTAACCTCTAACTGCAGCATCTAACCCTAACCCTAACCTCTAACTGCAGCATCTAACCATAACCCTCACCTCCAACTGTAGCATCTAACCCTAACCCTCACCTCTAACTGCAGCATCTAACTCTAACCCTCACCTCTAACTGTGGCATCTAACCTTCACCTCTAACTGTAGCATCTAACCCTAACCCTAACTGTGGCATCTAACCCTAACCCTCACCTCTAACTGCAGCATCTAACTCTAACCCTCACCTCCAACTGTGGCATCTAACCTTCACCTCTAACTGCAGCATCTAACCCTCACCTTTAACTGTAGCATCTAACCCTCACCTCTAACTGCAGCATCTAACCCTCACCTCTAACTGCAGCATCTAATTCTAACCCTCACCTCCAACTGCAGCATCTAACCCTAACCCTCACCTCTAACTGCAGCATCTAACTCTAACCCTCACCTCCAACTGCAGCATCTAACCCTCACCTTTAACTGTAGCATCTAACCCTCACCTCTAACTGCAGCATATAACCCTAACCCTCACCTCCAACTGTAGCATCTAACCCTAACCCTCACCTCTAACTGCAGCATCTAACCCTAACCCTCACCTCCAACTGTAGCATCTAACCCTAACCCTCACCTCCAACTGCAGCATCTAACCCTCACCTCTAACTGCAGCATCTAACCCTAACCCTCACCTCCAACTGCAGCATCTAACCCTAACCTCTAACTATAGCATCTAACCCTAACCCTCACCTCTAACTGCAGCATCTAACTCTAACCCTCACCTCCAACTGTAGCATCTAACCCTCACCTCTAACCTCTAACTGTAGCATCTAACCCTAACCCTCACCTCTAACTGCAGCATCTAACTCTAACCCTCACCTCCAACTGTAGCATCTAACCCTCACCTCTAACCTCTAACTGCAGCATCTAACCCTAACCCTCACCTTTAACTGCAGCATCTAACCCTCACCTCTAACTGCAGCATCTGACTCTAACCCTCACCTCTAACTGTAGCATCTGACTCTAACCCTAACCTCTAACTGTAGAATCTGACTCTAACCCTCACCTCTAACTGTAGCATCTGACTCTAACCCTAACCTCTAACTGTAGAATCTGACTCTAACCCTCACCTCTAACTGTAGCATCTGACTCTAACCCTCACCTCCAACTGTAGCATCTAACCCTAACCCTCACCTCTAACTGCAGCATCTAACCCTAACCCTAACCTCTAACTGTAGCATCTAACCCTAACCTGTAACTGCAGCATCTAACCCTCACCTCTAACCTCTAACTGCAGCATCTAACCCTAACCCTAACCTCTAACTGTAGCATCTAACCCTAACCCTCACCTCTAACTGCAGCATCTAACCTTAACCCTCACCTCTAACTGCAGCATCTAACCCTCACCTCCAACTGTAGCATCTAACCCTAACCCTCACCTCTAACTGCAGCATCTAACTCTAACCCTCACCTCTAAATGTAGCATCTAACCCTAACCTCTAACTGCAGCATCTAACCCTCACCTCTAACTATAGCATCTAACCCTAACCCTCACCTCTAACTGCAGCATCTAACCCTAACCCTCACCTCTAACAGCAGCATCTAACCCTCACCTCTAACTGCAGCATCTAACCCTAACCCTCACCTCTAACTGCAGCATCTAACCCTAACCCTCACCTCTAACAGCAGCATCTAACCCTCACCTCTAAATGTAGCATCTAACCCTAACCTCTAACTGCAGCATCCAACCCTCACCTCTAACCTCTAACTGCAGCATCTAACCCTAACCCTCACCTCTAACTGTAGCATCTAACCCTAACCTGTAACTGCAGCATCTAACCCTAACCCTCACCTCTAACTGCAGCATCTAACCCTAACCCTCACCTCTAACAGCAGCATCTAACCCTCACCTCTAAATGTAGCATCTAACCCTAACCTCTAACTGCAGCATCTAACCCTCACCTCTAACCTCTAACTGTAGAATCTGACTCTAACCCTCACCTCTAACTGTAGCATCTGACTCTAACCCTCACCTCCAACTGTAGCATCTAACCCTAACCCTCACCTCTAACTGCAGCATCTAACCCTAACCCTAACCTCTAACTGTAGCATCTAACCCTAACCTGTAACTGCAGCATCTAACCCTCACCTCTAACCTCTAACTGCAGCATCTAACCCTAACCCTAACCTCTAACTGTAGCATCTAACCCTAACCCTCACCTCTAACTGCAGCATCTAACCCTAACCCTCACCTCTAACAGCAGCATCTAACCCTCACCTCTAACTGCAGCATCTAACCCTAACCCTCACCTCTAACTGCAGCATCTAACCCTAACCCTCACCTCTAACAGCAGCATCTAACCCTCACCTCTAAATGTAGCATCTAACCCTAACCTCTAACTGCAGCATCCAACCCTCACCTCTAACCTCTAACTGCAGCATCTAACCCTAACCCTCACCTCTAACTGTAGCATCTAACCCTAACCTGTAACTGCAGCATCTAACCCTAACCCTCACCTCTAACTGCAGCATCTAACCCTAACCCTCACCTCTAACAGCAGCATCTAACCCTCACCTCTAAATGTAGCATCTAACCCTAACCTCTAACTGCAGCATCTAACCCTCACCTCTAACCTCTAACTGTAGCATCTAACCCTAACCCTCACCTCTAACTGCAGCATCTAACCCTAACCCTAACCTCTAACTGTAGCATCTAACCCTAACCTGTAACTGCAGCATCTAACCCTCACCTCTAACCTCTAACTGCAGCATCTAACCCTAACCCTCACCTCTAACTGTAGCATCTAACCCTAACCTCTAACTGCAGCATCTAACCCTAACCCTCACCTCTAACTGCAGCATCTAACCCTAACCCTCACCTCTAACAGCAGCATCTAACCCTCACCTCTAAATGTAGCATCTAACCCTAACCTCTAACTGCAGCATCTAACCCTCACCTCTAACCTCTAACTGTAGCATCTAACCCTAACCCTCACCTCTAACTGCAGCATCTAACCCTAACCCTAACCTCTAACTGTAGCATCTAACCCTAACCTCTAACTGCAGCATCTAACCCTAACCCTCACCTCTAACTGCAGCATCTAACCCTAACCCTAACCTCTAACTGTAGCATCTAACCCTAACCTGTAACTGCAGCATCTAACCCTAACCCTCACCTCTAACTGCAGCATCTAACCCTAACCCTCACCTCTAACAGCAGCATCTAACCCTCACCTCTAAATGTAGCATCTAACCCTAACCTCTAACTGCAGCATCTAACCCTCACCTCTAACCTCTAACTGCAGCATCTAACCCTAACCCTCACCTCTAACTGTAGCATCTAACCCTAACCTCTAACTGCAGCATCTAACCCTAACCCTCACCTCTAACTGCAGCATCTAACCCTAACCCTCACCTCTAACAGCAGCATCTAACCCTCACCTCTAAATGTAGCATCTAACCCTAACCTCTAACTGCAGCATCTAACCCTCACCTCTAACCTCTAACTGTAGCATCTAACCCTAACCCTCACCTCTAACTGCAGCATCTAACCCTAACCCTAACCTCTAACTGTAGCATCTAACCCTCACCTCTAACTGCAGCATCTAACCCTAACCCTAACCTCTAACTGTAGCATCTAACCCTAACCTCTAACTGCAGCATCTAACCCTAACCCTAACCTCTAACTGCAGCATCTAACCCTCACCTCTAACCTCTAACTGCAGCATCTAACCCTAACCCTCACCTCTAACTGTAGCATCTAACCCTAACCTCTAACTGCAGCATCTAACCCTAACCCTCACCTCTAACTGCAGCATCTAACCCTAACCCTCACCTCTAACAGCAGCATCTAACCCTCACCTCTAAATGTAGCATCTAACCCTAACCTCTAACTGCAGCATCTAACCCTCACCTCTAACCTCTAACTGTAGCATCTAACCCTAACCCTCACCTCTAACTGCAGCATCTAACCCTAACCCTAACCTCTAACTGTAGCATCTAACCCTCACCTCTAACTATAGCATCTAACCCTAACCCTCACCTCTAACTGCAGCATCTAACCCTAACCCTCACCTCTAACAGCAGCATCTAACCCTCACCTCTAACTGCAGCATCTAACCCTAACCCTCACCTCTAACAGCAGCATCTAACCCTCACCTCTAAATGTAGCATCTAACCCTAACCTCTAACTGCAGCATCTAACCCTCACCTCTAACCTCTAACTGCAGCATCTAACCCTCACCTCTAACCTCTAACTGCAGCATCTAACCCTAACCCTAACCTCTAACTGCAGCATCTAACCCTAACCCTCACCTCTAACTGTAGCATCTAACCCTAACCTGTAACTGCAGCATCTAACCCTAACCCTAACCTCTAACTGCAGCATCTAACCCTAACCCTAACCTCTAACTGTAGCATCTAACCCTAACCTGTAACTGCAGCATCTAACCCTCACCTCTAACCTCTAACTGCAGCATCTAACCCTAACCCTCACCTCTAACTGTAGCATCTAACCCTAACCTGTAACTGCAGCATCTAACCCTCACCTCTAACCTCTAACTGTAGCATCTAACCCTAACCCTCACCTCTAACTGCAGCATCTAACCCTCACCTCTAAATGTAGCATCTAACCCTAACCTCTAACTGCAGCATCCAACCCTCACCTCTAACCTCTAACTGCAGCATCTAACCCTAACCCTCACCTCTAACTGTAGCATCTAACCCTAACCTGTAACTGCAGCATCTAACCCTAACCCTCACCTCTAACTGCAGCATCTAACCCTAACCCTCACCTCTAACAGCAGCATCTAACCCTCACCTCTAAATGTAGCATCTAACCCTAACCTCTAACTGCAGCATCTAACCCTCACCTCTAACCTCTAACTGTAGCATCTAACCCTAACCCTCACCTCTAACTGCAGCATCTAACCCTAACCCTAACCTCTAACTGTAGCATCTAACCCTAACCTGTAACTGCAGCATCTAACCCTCACCTCTAACCTCTAACTGCAGCATCTAACCCTAACCCTCACCTCTAACTGTAGCATCTAACCCTAACCTCTAACTGCAGCATCTAACCCTAACCCTCACCTCTAACTGCAGCATCTAACCCTAACCCTCACCTCTAACAGCAGCATCTAACCCTCACCTCTAAATGTAGCATCTAACCCTAACCTCTAACTGCAGCATCTAACCCTCACCTCTAACCTCTAACTGTAGCATCTAACCCTAACCCTCACCTCTAACTGCAGCATCTAACCCTAACCCTAACCTCTAACTGTAGCATCTAACCCTAACCTCTAACTGCAGCATCTAACCCTAACCCTCACCTCTAACTGCAGCATCTAACCCTAACCCTAACCTCTAACTGTAGCATCTAACCCTAACCTGTAACTGCAGCATCTAACCCTAACCCTCACCTCTAACTGCAGCATCTAACCCTAACCCTCACCTCTAACTGCAGCATCTAACCCTAACCCTCACCTCTAACAGCAGCATCTAACCCTCACCTCTAACTGCAGCATCTAACCCTAACCCTTACCTCTAACTGTAGCATCTAACCCTAACCCTCACCTCTAACTGCAGCATCTAACCTTAACCCTCACCTCTAACTGCAGCATCTAACCCTCACCTCCAACTGCAGCATCTAACCCTAACCCTCACCTCCAACTGTAGCATCTAACCCTAACCCTCACCTCTAACTGCAGCATCTAACTCTAACCCTCACCTCTAAATGTAGCATCTAACCCTAACCTCTAACTGCAGCATCTAACCCTCACCTCTAACTATAGCATCTAACCCTAACCCTCACCTCTAACTGCAGCATCTAACCCTAACCCTCACCTCTAACAGCAGCATCTAACCCTCACCTCTAAATGTAGCATCTAACCCTAACCTCTAACTGCAGCATCTAACCCTCACCTCTAACCTCTAACTGCAGCATCTAACCCTCACCTCTAACCTCTAACTGCAGCATCTAACCCTAACCCTCACCTCTAACAGCAGCATCTAACCCTCACCTCTAAATGTAGCATCTAACCCTAACCTCTAACTGCAGCATCTAACCCTCACCTCTAACCTCTAACTGTAGCATCTAACCCTAACCCTCACCTCTAACTGCAGCATCTAACCCTAACCCTAACCTCTAACTGTAGCATCTAACCCTAACCTCTAACTGCAGCATCTAACCCTAACCCTCACCTCTAACTGCAGCATCTAACCCTAACCCTAACCTCTAACTGTAGCATCTAACCCTAACCTGTAACTGCAGCATCTAACCCTAACCCTCACCTCTAACTGCAGCATCTAACCCTAACCCTCACCTCTAACTGCAGCATCTAACCCTAACCCTCACCTCTAACAGCAGCATCTAACCCTCACCTCTAACTGCAGCATCTAACCCTAACCCTTACCTCTAACTGTAGCATCTAACCCTAACCCTCACCTCTAACTGCAGCATCTAACCTTAACCCTCACCTCTAACTGCAGCATCTAACCCTCACCTCCAACTGCAGCATCTAACCCTAACCCTCACCTCCAACTGTAGCATCTAACCCTAACCCTCACCTCTAACTGCAGCATCTAACTCTAACCCTCACCTCTAAATGTAGCATCTAACCCTAACCTCTAACTGCAGCATCTAACCCTCACCTCTAACTATAGCATCTAACCCTAACCCTCACCTCTAACTGCAGCATCTAACCCTAACCCTCACCTCTAACAGCAGCATCTAACCCTCACCTCTAAATGTAGCATCTAACCCTAACCTCTAACTGCAGCATCTAACCCTCACCTCTAACCTCTAACTGCAGCATCTAACCCTCACCTCTAACCTCTAACTGCAGCATCTAACCCTAACCCTAACCTCTAACTGCAGCATCTAACCCTAACCCTCACCTCTAACTGTAGCATCTAACCCTAACCTGTAACTGCAGCATCTAACCCTAACCCTAACCTCTAACTGCAGCATCTAACCCTAACCCTAACCTCTAACTGTAGCATCTAACCCTAACCTGTAACTGCAGCATCTAACCCTCACCTCTAACCTCTAACTGCAGCATCTAACCCTAACCCTCACCTCTAACTGTAGCATCTAACCCTAACCTGTAACTGCAGCATCTAACCCTCACCTCTAACCTCTAACTGTAGCATCTAACCCTAACCCTCACCTCTAACTGCAGCATCTAACCCTAACCCTAACCTCTAACTGTAGCATCTAACCCTAACCTCTAACTGCAGCATCTAACCCTCACCTCTAACTGCAGCATCTAACCCTCACCTCTAACTGCAGCATCTAACCCTAACCTCTAACTGTAGCATCTAACCCTAACCTGTAACTGCAGCATCTAACCCTCACCTCTAACCTCTAACTGCAGCATCTAACCCTAACCCTAACCTCTAACTGTAGCATCTAACCCTAACCCTCACCTCTAACTGCAGCATCTAACCCTAACCCTAACCTCTAACTGTAGCATCTAACCCTAACCTCTAACTGCAGCATCTAACCCTAACCCTCACCTCTAACTGCAGCATATAACCCTAACCCTCACCTCTAACTGTAGCATCTAACCCTAACCTCTAACTGTAGCATCTAACCCTAACCTGTAACTGCAGCATCTAACCCTCACCTCTAACCTCTAACTGTAGCATCTAACCCTAACCCTCACCTCTAACTGTAGCATCTAACCCTAACCTGTAACTGCAGCATCTAACCCTAACCCTCACCTCTAACTGCAGCATCTAACCCTAACCCTCTTTGTTATCAGGAGCTGGTGCTGGAGCACGTCTTCGGCTACAGAGGCTTCGACTGTCGCAACAACCTGCATTACCTCAACGATGGTGCAGACATAATCTTCCACACCGCCGCGGCCGTGGTCATCCAGAACCTCTCCTCAGGTTGGCAGAACTCGGTCACACCCTCACACTGCTGTCTGTTCCTGATGACCTCACACTTCCTGCTTCCTGTGCTGACAGGAACTCAGAGTTTCTACCTGGAACACACAGATGACATCCTGTGTCTGACTGTCAACCAGCATCCCAAATACCAGAACATCATCGCCACCGGACAGATCGGTGAGTGCCTGTTTTCTCCTGAGCCGTCTGCAGTGAGCGCCAGCAGAGGAACGTGTGAAATGTGGCAGCACTGATGGGTCCTGATGCTGATGGTTCCAGGTCGATCCTCTGTGACCCAGTTGGGCCCTAACCCTACCCCGCCTCCATCCTCTGAGAGCAAAGTTTAACCCATCAGAACATAATGAAAGCAGCTGCTCATAAAACTCAACCCAACCTCAGGTCACACTGTCATTATTCATTGAAGAAACTAAGTGAACCCCTGATCCAGCAGCTTCAGCAGCAGTGAGTGTTTGTGCTGATATGCTGTGTTTGGTTTCCTCCAAACGTGCTGCTGTGCATTAGGACCAAACATCTCCACTTTGCTCTGGTCTGTCCAAAGGACATTGTTCCAGAAGTCTTGAGCTTTGTTCAGATGCAGCTTTGCAAACCTAAGCTGTGCTGCCATGTTCTTTTTAGAGAGAAGAGGCTTTCTCCTGCAGCCCTTCCAAACAAGCCATCCTTGTTCAGTCTTTTTCTAACTGTGCTGTCATGACCTTTGACCTTTAACATGCTAACTGGGGCCTGTAGAGTCTGAGATGTATGACCTTTAACCTTTAGCATGCTAACTGAGGCCTGTAGAGTCTGAGATGTAGCTCTGGGCTTTTTCACCTTTTGGTGACCTTTGACCTTTAACATGCTGACTGAGGCCTGTAGAGTCTGAGATGTATGACCTTTAACCTTTAACATGCTAACTGAGGCCTGTAGAGTCTGAGATGTAGCTCTGGGCTTCTTCACCTTGGGGTGAACTTTAACCTTTAGCATGCTAACTGAGGCCTGTAGAGTCTGAGATGTAGCTCTGGGCTTCTTCACCTTGGGGTGACCTTTAACCTTTAACATGCTAACTGAGGCCTGTAGAGTCTGAGATGTAGCTCTGGGCTTCTTCACCTTGGGGTGACCTTTAACCTTTAGCATGCTAACTGAGGCCTGTAGAGTCTGAGATGTAGCTCTGGGCTTTTTCACCTTGGGGTGACCTTTAACCTTTAACATGCTAACTGAGGCCTGTAGAGTCTGAGATGTAGCTCTGGGCTTCTTCACCTTGGGGTGACCTTTAACCTTTAACATGCTAACTGAGGCCTGGAGAGTCTGAGATGTAGCTCTGGGCTTCTTCACCTTGGGGTGAACTTGCTGGGACGTCCACTCCTGGGAAGATTGACAGCTGTCCTGAATGTTTTCCACTTGTGAATAATCTTTCTCTCTGTAGAATGATGGACTCCAGATAGTCTGGAAATGGCCTTATAACCCTTCCCAGACTGATGGGCAGCAGCAGCTGCTTCTCTGAGATCATTGCTGGTGTCTTTCCTCCTTGGCATCGTGCTAAAACACACCTGAATGCTGCAGAGCAGATCTGGGTTGTATGAGCAGCTGTTGAATGGAACATTTCCTCCGGTGGAACATCGTCTGTTTCGCTCTGACAGACCTTCATGTTACCTTCATGTTACTTCAGAAATGCCGTAATTTTCATGATGTTTTTAAATGTTTACATTAGTTTTCTTCAGAAGGTTGTTTCAGAACATTTGAGAATGTTTATCCTCTCTGTGTGAAGCCTTCAGGTTCTCCTGTTCTGTGGGAAAAACTTCAGTCTGAACAGTTTTAATCAGCCTTTTAGTTTACCTTGTTGTTCTCATGCATGAGTGGCTGCTTTTGGCCCATTGCACTTTTTTTCTTTTCCACTGCTTCCTCATTGTCACCGCCTCACCTCATCACCAGGTGACATCACTGACCTGCCAGGTAAGCTCACCTTCCTCACGGCGCTCATCACTGATCCATTCACTCACCATCGTGTTCTCCAGTGTGTAATCTGTGTGTTCGCTCTCTGTGTGTAGAGGCCGAAGTGTCCGGTGAGTATCAGCAGTCAGGATCCTGTTCAGGTCTGCCCCGACCCCCCAGCAAAGACCATGCCCCCACTGATGTGGATTCAGAGGAAAACACTTTGCAGCACAGAGAAGAGTGTGAAAACATGTCAAATATCAGATCAGAAAGGTTTGGACAGGAGGAACAAAAGAATCAGCTGGAGCAACATGTTGCATCTAATCAGGCTAATCAGCAACAGCTCAGTGACATGATGGGTGTAAAAAGAGCACCTCAGAGAGGCAGAGTCTCTCAGGAGTAAAGAGGGGCAGCAATCTGCAGAAACTATGGTTAAAAACTATGGTTAAAGACTGAAGAATTCATGCCAAAATGCTCCTGAAAAGCCTTTTCTGCACCAGATTCTGCCCAGTCTGGGTGTTCTTTTTTATCTCATTCTGTTCACCAGATGAAACCGAAAAACCTTCAGCTGTCTCATTATTTATGACCTCACAGAGGAAAATATAAAACTGCAGCTCTGTGGAGGAGCCACCTCAGAGATGAACATACCACAGTCTCCATGGCAACACAGAGCTGGAAAAACTGAACTGGGAAGTTTAAGTGCTTTATTCTTTTTGAACATATGGTTTAGATAAATTTGAATATAATCACATTCTTTATGAATTGGGCCCACTCTGAAGATTTTCTGTCATTTGTTATTTTTCCCTCTGGAAAAGGGACAAATGTCAGACTTCCACTGCTGGAGGCTGCGCAGAAGCCAGGTGCTGCTGTGTGATTGGCTGGAAATGAAAAGGTGGCTCCTCGTGTGTCTCTCCACTGCAGAGGGTAATGACTTCATTCACCCATTCCTACAGTTGTTACTGTGGGTTTCACAGGACGTTTCAAACCTGTATCACCTTCAAACTAAAGAAAATAATCATAAACCCGAAATAAAAGTTGCTCTCTGACAGACATCAAAAACTCACCTGAAATGTGCACATTTAGAGATTTTTACCATGTGAAAAATAACTCTCATGGCCTCAAAATGGTTCTGAAAGAACCACCCATTTGTGCTCATTCTGTGAATGGTGATGGATGCATAATCTAGCTCCACCCACATCTCCACCCGACATGAAAGCCCAGGTTAGCAGGAACCAGCTTCTCCCACAGGCTGCTGCTCACACCTGCAGCTTGTCAGCTTCTGTTCATCGTTTCCTTGCAGCACATGAAAGGAAGATGTCGGACCCCAACTAACAAGAAGTCAGGATCGGTTGCTTCTTTTCCCACCAGCAGCTGATCAATCACCAGCGCCGCCTTTTCATTGGTCATATCAGCAGCTGGGTTCTGCAGGTATAAAGCCTCTGCTGGCCTCTCAGTAATCTTAGTTTTATCCCTTTTTCTGCGTCACCCACACAGGTCTTAAAGGACTGACATCAAACCTTAAACCTCTGCAAACGGTGTTTTCATAGCTTTACGCATCAGTGTGGGCATGGCAGTAGGAAACTAAAGCAAGTTGGACTACGAACACAGCCTTGCTTAGTGCCTCTTATTAGCATGTTGAAGTGTGCTGTTTGTGGTCACTTACAGGATGCTTTTGCATGAGTTCTGGGATCTGTTCCCTGATCTGTTTCATCAGTTCATGATGTTGGTGACCCCCATCTTCATGTTGGTGTCTCATTTTAATCATCTGCTCTCAGAAGTTTCAGCTTTTTATGACTTTTGCAAAGTGCAACTGGTGGTTTGGATGGCTTTGACTTTAGAAAGAAGAAGGTACTAATATCAGAAGGTGCTAAAACAAACCGTTTAGCTTCCCCAGCTCTGAATCTACGTAGCAGTTAGCATGTCGTTGGCTGCTGGTTAGCTAGCAGTTTGTTCCTCCACCCAAACAAAATGAAAGTAATGTATGATCCGTAAATAAAAAGGTCTCTTGACTGGCTGCTTATCTCGCTTCTAATTCCATTAAATGCTCAACATTTCCACTTCTTTCCTCCTTTTCACCTGTAGTTCAGTCCTTGGTGTGTTTTTTACCTTTTTACCTTCACCTGGCTGCCCAGTCGCCCCCCAACACCCCATTTTGAAGAGTTAGATGACCACTACAGCTTGATTCCCATAATGATAGGGACACCTTATCCTTTGGGGGGGGCATTGGGCCTGCCTCGACTGTGTTCTTGCTGCTTTCTTACTACCTTAGTTTTATGATTCTGCAGGTTCCTCGTGTCTTTTCCTGGAATGATTGTTGAACAAGTCGCAGTAAACCTCCTTTGCTCCTTGATACTGTAAATCTTAGGTTCCTTAGTCCTCCTGTTCCCTGGATCATCTGTTCCACAGTGAAGCATGTTTTTTGGACTGTTCAGGTCATGCATTCTCTTGATGTTTTTATTCATTCTTTCTTAGTCTTACATCTGGTCCAAGCAGCCACATTCCCTGGTATATTTAGGCTCTGGGCAGGTTGATGTATTGGTTGTCGGTCTTTGGTATCACCATTTTCTGGGCCTTGGGACCTTGGCTCACTGATGCATTGGTCTTTTCTTCCTCAGCCATCATTCCTTAGTCTCTCTACTACCTTAAATGATTCATCCAGGTTAGCTGAAGTGTAGCTGTATGAGGCACATTAAGATTAATTTAGTGTACTGAGTAAATCATAAACAACACAGCCCCATCCAGGGGAGGCAGGCAGGAATACAGCATGGAAGTTAAGCATTGTGCTGGTGTGGAGGGCCTTGAGCTGTTACTTTGCTCTCACCGTTATTATTGTGGTTCCTACAGTCATTTTACCTTGTAGAACATCAGAGTTGCTGCTTTAGTGCTGCATATGTTTCTGTAAACTTGAATAAAACTACGCTGGGGTTTCATGGTGGTGGTACTGGCTCACAGAGCATGTGACACATTAAAACCCCGGATCCAGAGGTCAGTTCAGCTAATTTATTTGGTAGCTGAACAAAGGTGAACAGAAGGTGGAGGATTTCCTGTACAAAATAGAAGAAAACATCAATTTCCATATAAAACAAATCAATCAGGACATTAAACTTAACTCACTTATAGTAAATGCATCCACAGTTGAACGTGGTGAGGTAAGAGGGCGGGACTTTATGACCTCAGGAGGCGTGGTGTGCTCCAGACAGGGTGGAGTCTCATGTGATTTTTAACAGAACTACTTCACTGTATTTTTGTTGATATCGACAGTAGAAGATACCTCAGTGTGTTCTTCAGGATCTTTATGGATTATCTCCTTGATTCCACAGTTATTAGAAAGCTACAGACAAGAGTTCCTTGTTTAGCTCAACACATTAGTTCCTGGGCCCTCTAGTCTTGTGGGCTTCTCTTATGACCAAACTTCCTGGAGAATAATCTGAAGCCTTTTCTTTTTGCTTATTTCAGTTAGTTTGGTACATGATAGTTCGTACCAATGTATTGCAAAACAAATTACTTTTGTCACTGAGGTAATTGGCTCCAGATTTTCAAGAATGGGAACCCGGGAAGCTTCAGGTTCCACAGGCCCCAGGAAACGTCCTTGCAGCTTTCACTCTAAGCTTTCTGAGTGAAAGCTTAGAGTTACTGTGTAGTTACTGTGTGCCTCGGGTCCATGGCACCACGGATCCATGGACGCTTAGGTTTTTAGATATTTGGTTTCTACGTTTTGGTTTCTTCTCACAGGCCTCGTCCCATCCATCCATGTGTGGGATGCAATGGCCAAGCAGACCCTATCCATCCTGCGTTGTTCCCATGCTAAAGGTGTTGGCTACATCAACTTCAGCGCTACAGGGAAGCTGCTGCTGTCAGTGGGGGTGGAGCCTGAACACACCATCACAGTGTGGAGGTGGCAGGAAGGTGAGTTATGAAGGGCGTGAGGTCCCTGTTTTCAGGAACATGCGTTCAATGTGGTCACCTGGAGCGGTAGTCTCCTTTTAATAGTTTAGTGTTCAGCTGTCTGACTCTGCTGAAGCAGCTGCTGAATATCAAACAAGGATAATGACTAAAACACCCGAGGAGGTTCATGATAACCTTGAATAGACACATTTTCTCTTGTCCAGGTCGAAGTCCTTACTGTTAAGAACACATCTACTTGTAAACCAGACTGAATCTTACCATATATACCACAGATGACCTCTTACCTCTCTACCAGGCACCAAGGTGACCAGTAAAGGAGGCCATGCAGAGCGGATCTTTGTGGTGGAATTTAGACCCGACTCTGACACCCAGTTTGTGTCTGTGGGAATCAAACACATCAAGTTCTGGACTCTTGTTGGAGGTGCGCTCATGTACAAGAAAGGTGTGATCGGCTCAGTGGAGGACGGCCGCATGCAGACCATGCTGTCTGTTGCCTTCGGCGCTGTAAGAAATGCTGGTTTTAAAAAGCTCGATAAAAGATTCATAAGAAAAAGTTCACATATGTATAAATTAAGCTCAACTTTATTAGTTTTTGTTAATCAGTTCTTGTCTCATCCAGAACAACCTGACATTCACGGGGGCAATCAACGGAGACGTGTACGTTTGGAGGGAACACTTCCTGGTGAGGGTGGTGGCTAAAGCACACAGCGGCCCCGTCTTCACCATGTACACCACCCTGAGGGATGGACTCATCGTTACCGGAGGGAAGGAACGACCGTGAGTGAAAAATATACCTTTTAACTGACCCCTCCGGGGTACTCGGACTGATCTAGACTTTGTTTGCAGCCCGGCTCTTGTTCTCGAATGTGATAGAAGCAGTTTGTGGTTCAGATGGTCCAGTTTATTTGCTCTCCCACTGGCCTCCGTTGTAGCAGCTGCTCAACACACTGGGACCCACCTGTAGACTTTACAACTGGACTGTCCATCTGTCAGGTTCTGACTCGATTCCACAGGTTAAAGACTGGAGAAGACCGATCCATTACTTTCAGAAAGCTTTTGGGGTCTGAATTATAGGGTGAACCCAGGATGTTTGTGGTGTTTTACAGAACTAAAGAGGGTGGTGCTGTGAAGCTTTGGGACCAGGAGATGAAACGCTGCAGAGCCTTTCAGCTGGAGACTGGCCAGGCGGTGGAAAATGTCCGATCTGTCTGCAGAGGGAAGGTAGGAGCCACATAGTAACAAAAGTAATAAAGCTGATGGTAACGTTCGAAGGACTGCTGCTCCATGGCTGAAATAATCCAGCAGATTATGGTCCATCTGTGGTGCAGGAGTCATTCTAACATTAGACTCAAACTTCTGACTCTCCTTTTTGATCCAGGGTAAAATTCTGGTGGGAACCAAAGATGGGGAGATCATAGAGGTTGGAGAAAAGAACGCAGCCTCGAACACGATGATCAACGGACACACTCAGGGCGGGATCTGGGGTTTAGCAGCTCACCCTTTCAAAGATGTCTTCATCTCTGCCAGTGATGATGGGACCATCCGGATATGGGACCTGGCTGACAAGGTGAACTCTAGGGTTGTGTGCTGCAGTCTGCATCCTTTATATAGTCCAATGTGTTATATTAACTGTTTTGTGCATCAGAAACTCCTGAACAAGGTGAGTTTGGGTCATCCTGCCAAGTGCACGTCCTACAGCCCCAACGGAGAAATGGTTTCCATCGGCATGGAGAATGGAGAGTTCATTGTCCTGCTGGTCAACTCGCTCACAGTGTGGGGCAAGAAGAGAGATCGCAGTGTCGCCATCCAGGATATCCGGTAGGACATTCTATAACTATACCAGGACATGCAGCCACACTGTGGTCCTAAAGTCTTCTTGTGACCCTTGTCAGCACTGAGGCCTTTTTGTGGTTCAGGTTCAGTCCAGACAATCGGTTCCTGGCGGTGGGTTCAGTTGAAAGTGCTGTTGATTTCTACGACCTTTCTCTTGGACCATCCCTAAATCGAATCGGTTACTGTAAGGACATCCCCGGCTTCATCATCCAGATTGACTTCTCTGCTGACAGCCGATACGTCCAGGTGAGAAGATTTAAAGTTTGCTGATGATGGGGCTGTGACTCAGGAGTGGGTCTGACCACTGATGTGGTCATTTTCATCTCAGATGTCCACCAGCACCTACACTCGTCAGGTGCATGAGGTTCCTTCAGGGAAGATCGTTACCGAGCAGCCCATCATTGAGAGGATCACGTGGGCAACCTGGACCAGGTGAGGAGTGCGCTGTATGAAGAACAGAAACACTAACCCACAGAAGGTGCTGTTTTTTACTAAGATTTTACTAAGATCCAGGCAGTCGAACAAGGCCAATGAATGAACTGTGGCTTTGTTTTTGGGGGCAGATACATTAGACAATCACCTGCATGGCAATGAAATTAGATTCCATACTTTTTTGAGAGGTGAACTCAGCAGATGCAGGAAAAAAAGTACTGGACCGAGAATGGAGCCCAAAGCTCCGTCCTTTAAATATTATTTGAACCCTCCATGAGCAGTTTCTTTCATGGTTTTTGGAACAGTTTTGGGATCCCTAAAGTTCTGACCTTGGTGGTGTTTTTGGATTAATTCCTCAGCATCCTTGGTGACGAGGTTCTCGGCGTTTGGCCTCGTAATGCTGAGAAGGCCGATGTTAACTGTGCCTGTGTTTCTCATGCCGGCCTCAACCTGGTGACCGGAGACGACTTCGGCCTCATCAAGCTCTTCGATTTCCCCTGCACTGACAAGTTTGTAAGTGAACTTCAGGAGACAGTTAAGCTTCCTCAGGCTTCAGATGAGTCCAAACTGACCGATCTGTCTCCACCACTTCACCTTATCTCGTGCTTCTGATCATTTTCCAGGCAAAACACAAGCGTTACTTTGGTCACTCTGCTCATGTGACCAACATTCGCTTCTCCTGTGATGATAAATACGTCATCAGCGCCGGCGGCAGCGACTGCAGGTGAGACATGATCCCAGCTTCAGCAGCAGAGGAAGCCTTTGAAGGAGTCTGTATATTTCTTAGAAACCTCTAAATGAAAGTACATTCGAGTATAACTTGGTCCAGGCAGATGGACCCTTCCTGGTTCTGGTTCTGATGGAGGTTTCTTCCTGTTAAAAGGAGTTTTTTCCCTCCACAGCTCAGGACGGGGATTGGATCAGAGAGAAGTTTCAATCTGTTGGTTTGCTTAACGAGGAAACTTTTTTAATTGGCTCTGTGTGAACTGGACTAATTTGGAATTTAATGAATTTATTTTAATAACTTTACATGCCCCTCCGTCCATCTCTGCTGTGCCTGAATTTAATTTCAATTCGATGTATTTATATGGCACCAGAAAGCCATCTCAGGGCAGGTTAAAGAGAGAATTAACAAGTCTGCTTCCTGAAGCCAAACTGGCAGCTGGTTCCACAGAGAGGGGCCTGATAACTGAAGGCTCTGCCTCCCATTCTACTTTTAGGGGCCTGATAACTGAAGGCTCTGCCTCCCATTCTGCTTTTAGGGGCCTGATAACTGAAGGCTCTGCCTCCCATTCTGCTTTTAGGGGCCTGATAACTGAAGGCTCTGCCTCCCATTCTGCTTTTAGGGGCCTGATAACTGAAGGCTCTGCCTCCCATTCTGCTTTTAGGGGCCTGATAACTGAAGGCTCTGCCTCCCATTCTGCTTTTAGGGGCCTGATAACTGAAGGCTCTGCCTCCCATTCTGCTTTTAGGGGCCTGATAACTGAAGGCTCTGCCTCCCATTCTGCTTTTAGGGGCCTGATAACTGAAGGCTCTGCCTCCCATTCTGCTTTTAGGGGCCTGATAACTGAAGGCTCTGCCTCCCATTCTGCTTTTAGGGGCCTGATAACTGAAGGCTCTGCCTCCCATTCTGCTTTTAGGGGCCTGATAACTGAAGGCTCTGCCTCCCATTCTGCTTTTAGGGGCCTGATAACTGAAGGCTCTGCCTCCCATTCTGCTTTTAGGGGCCTGATAACTGAAGGCTCTGCCTCCCATTCTGCTTTTAGGGGCCTGATAACTGAAGGCTCTGCCTCCCATTCTGCTTTTAGAAACTCTGGGAACCACAAGGAAACCTGCAGCCTGAGAGCAAAGTGCTCTGTTGGGGAAATATCCAACTGTGAGATCTTTAAGATGTGATGGAGCTCGGTCATTAAGAACTTTATATGTGAGGAGAAGAATCTTAAATTCTATTCTGAATTTAACAGGGAGCCAATGAAGAGAAGCTAAAACTGGAGAAACATGATCTCTGCTGTTAGATCTCATCAGAACTCTGGCTGCAGGGTTTTGGATCAGCTGGAGGCTTTTCAGAGAATCTGTGGGACAGAACAATAATAAGGAATTACAGTAGTTCAGTCCTGAAGGAACAGATGCATGGAGCAGTTTCTCTGCATCACCCTGAGACAGGATGGTCCTGATTTTAAAGATATTATGAAGGTGAAAGAAGGCAGAAACCTGTTTTATATGTGGGTCAGAGGACAAATCCTGGTCACAAATAACTCCAAGGTTCCTCCTGTTCAGACCTCCTGTGGGGAAATATCCAACTGTGAGATCTTTAAGATACGCTGATGACCATTCAGAGAGCTACAGTATAATGAGGTTGTGTTAAATATTTGGATTCATATTTTTGGTATTTGAAGTGATTCGGCTCGGTTTCCCTTAGGTTAAACTATGCATACGACACTCATTGTACATGTTTGACTTCTCTGATACTCGCAGCTCCTTTCATCAACACTTTGTGTGTGTTTCTCCGCAGCTTATTTGTGTGGAAGTGTCAGTGAGGCCTCTGGAGTCCTCCTCTTCCTTTCCTGGAGGTCCAACACCAAGCTGCGAACCGTCCTGGGATCAGTTTCCCGCTGCTGATGGGCAGGTGCCCCCCACACCTGCCCGGCTCTTCCTGTACATTCAGATGCATGAGATGAAGACGAGGATGTTTGTTGTGTTTCAGGTTTCCTTTTGTTGTCAGATCTGTGGAGAATCATGTGACCTCTGACAGACGTGTAGCTGTTCGATGTAGCGTGTTTGTGTGTCAGTACGTGCCTTTTTCACCAACTCTGACCAAACATTTGATACAACTTTATTTAAATTGTGGTGCTATGATCATTTAGGGCTTTTACAGATGTGGATGCTGAGGACCTGTGCGATGATGACGCTGCAGTTCACTCCACTGAGAAACTGAGGAAGATGGATCGATGTGTGATCCCAGATATTTAAAGCTGAAAGTGTGAATATCAATAGAAACTAGTTTGTATTAAACATTAGTTAAAAAAAGATTTCTACCACAAAAAAACAGAAGAAAAATAGAAGCATTCAGGTAGAAAATAGATGTTTATCAAGATGAAACCTTTCCGTTTGTGTGGGTAACTGTGTGTGGGTGTCCTCTCTGAAACTGAGTGCTGCTTTTTAAAATCTGAACATTTAAATTAAACGACAGCAACACATTTCTCCGTGTGTTACCTGTTCTGTTCTTTCCATAAAGAGATACAATTTTCTGTTCAGACCATATCTCATGTGAAGTCTCTCAGTTCAGGACAGATGAGTTGGTCTCGGACTTCCTGCTGAGAGCGACTGTGTCTTTAGAAGATTCAAAGAAAACAAATGAGCTGTGATTTCTCAGTCTGGGCACAGCAAGTGAGATTTCTGTGTTTTTTAAGGTAATTCAGGTATTTTACTGACTTGCGGTTGCTGTAACTTGAAACCATCAAAGTGTTCATTGTATAATCCCTCCATCAAGGTGAGGAAGATCAACTGTTCCTAGAAAAGTCGAAAAGTCATGGATGGACACAGCAGCACAACCGTAACACTCAGGCTGGCTCGTTGTGAAGATGAATTATAAATTAAAAAAATAAATAAAGGTAACTGACAAGAGCACAAACCGACGGTGTCTTCTGTGTGTTCTGTTGCAGTCTTTGTTCTCCTCAAGGATGCAGTGTGAGTTTTATGTGTTTGGAGTCATATTCTGACTGACATCATTACAGCGCTCTTTAAAAAGTACACAGTCCTCAGGACGGTGCAATCAAAGGGACAAACTTCCGACTATTGAGCAGTGGGCAAAGGCTGTATGTTAGCTTACCTTCCCTCAGCTGGCCGTTAGCTTACCTTCCCTCAGCTGGCCGTTAGCTTACCTTCCCTCAGCTGGGCGTTAGCTTACCTTCTCTCAGCTGGGCGTTAGCTTATCTTCCCTCAGCTGGGCGTTAGCTTACCTTCCCTCAGCTGGCTGTTAGCTTACCTTCCCTCAGCTGGCTGTTAGCTTACCTTCCCTCAGCCGGCCGTTAGCTTACCTTCCCTCAGCTGGGCGTTAGCTTACCTTCCCTCAGCTGGCTGTTAGCTTACCTTCCCTCAGCTGGGCGTTAGCTTACCTTCCCTCAGCTGGCTGTTAGCTTACCTTCCCTCAGCCGGCCGTTAGCTTACCTTCCCTCAGCCGGCCGTTAGCTTACCTTCCCTCAGCCGGCCGTTAGCTTACCTTTCCTCACCCGGGCGTTAGCTTACCTTTCCTCACCCGGGCGTTAGCTTACCTTTCCTCACCCGGGCGTTAGCTTACCTTTCCTCACCCGGGCGTTAGCTTACCTTTCCTCACCCGGGCGTTAGCTTACCTTCCCTCAGCTGGCCGTTAGCTTACCTTCCCTCAGCTGGCCGTTAGCTTACCTTTCCTCACCCGGGCGTTAGCTTACCTTCCCTCAGCTGGCCGTTAGCTTACCTTTCCTCACCCGGGCGTTAGCTTACCTTTCCTCACCCGGGCGTTAGCTTACCTTCCCTCACCCGGGCGTTAGCTTACCTTCCCTCAGCTGGCCGTTAGCTTACCTTCCCTCAGCTGGCCGTTAGCTTACCTTCCCTCAGCTGGGCGTTAGCTTACCTTCTCTCAGCTGGGCGTTAGCTTATCTTCCCTCAGCTGGGCGTTAGCTTACCTTCCCTCAGCTGGCTGTTAGCTTACCTTCCCTCAGCAGGCCGTTAGCTTACCTTCCCTCAGCTGGCCGTTAGCTTACCTTCCCTCAGCTGGCCGTTAGCTTACCTTTCCTCACCCGGGCGTTAGCTTACCTTTCCTCACCCGGGCGTTAGCTTACCTTCCCTCGGCAGGCCGTTAGCTTACCTTCCCTCGGCTGGGCGTTAGCTTACCTTCCCTCAGCTGGCCGTTAGCTTACCTTTCCTCACCAGGGCGTTAGCTTACCTTTCCTCACCCGGGCGTTAGCTTACCTTTCCTCACCCGGGCGTTAGCTTACCTTCCCTCGGCAGGCCGTTAGCTTACCTTCCCTCGGCTGGGCGTTAGCTTACCTTCCCTCAGCTGGCCGTTAGGTTACCTTTCCTCACCCGGGCGTTAGCTTACCTTTCCTCACCCGGGCGTTAGCTTACCTTTCCTCACCCGGGCGTTAGCTTACCTTTCCTCACCCGGGCGTTAGCTTACCTTTCCTCACCCGGGCGTTAGCTTACCTTTCCTCACCCGGGCGTTAGCTTACCTTTCCTCACCCGGGCGTTAGCTTACCTTCCCTCAGCTGGCCGTTAGCTTACCTTCCCTCAGCTGGCCGTTAGCTTACCTTCCCTCAGCTGGCCGTTAGCTTACCTTTCCTCACCCGGGCGTTAGCTTACCTTCCCTCACCCGGGCGTTAGCTTACCTTCCCTCAGCTGTATGTTAGCTTACCTTCCCTCAGCTGGGCGTTAGCTTACCTTTCCTCACCCGGGCGTTAGCTTACCTTCCCTCACCCGGGCGTTAGCTTACCTTCCCTCAGCTGGGCGTTAGCTTACCTTCTCTCAGCTGGGCGTTAGCTTACCTTCTCTCAGCTGGGCGTTAGCTTACCTTCTCTCAGCTGGCCGTTAGCTTACCTTTCCTCAGCTGGCCGTTAGCTTACCTTTCCTCAGCTGGCCGTTAGCTTACCTTCCCTCAGCTGGCCGTTAGCTTACCTTCCCTCAGCTGGCCGTTAGCTTACCTTCTCTCAGCTGGGCGTTAGCTTACCTTCTCTCAGCTGGGCGTTAGCTTACCTTCTCTCAGCTGGGCGTTAGCTTACCTTTCCTCACCCGGGCGTTAGCTTACCTTCCCTCACCCGGGCGTTAGCTTACCTTCCCTCAGCCGGCCGTTAGCTTACCTTCCCTCAGCCGGCCGTTAGCTTACCTTCCCTCAGCCGGCCGTTAGCTTACCTTTCCTCACCCGGGCGTTAGCTTACCTTTCCTCACCCGGGCGTTAGCTTACCTTTCCTCACCCGGGCGTTAGCTTACCTTCCCTCAGCTGGCCGTTAGCTTACCTTCCCTCAGCTGGCCGTTAGCTTACCTTCCCTCAGCTGGCCGTTAGCTTACCTTTCCTCACCCGGGCGTTAGCTTACCTTCCCTCAGCTGGCCGTTAGCTTACCTTCCCTCAGCTGGCCGTTAGCTTACCTTTCCTCACCCGGGCGTTAGCTTACCTTTCCTCACCCGGGCGTTAGCTTACCTTCCCTCAGCTGGCCGTTAGCTTACCTTCCCTCAGCTGGCCGTTAGCTTACCTTCCCTCAGCTGGCCGTTACCTTACCTTCTCTCAGCTGGCCGTTAGCTTACCTTCTCTCAGCTGGCCGTTAGCTTACCTTCCCTCAGCTGGCCGTTAGCTTACCTTTCCTCACCCGGGCGTTAGCTTACCTTCCCTCAGCAGGCCGTTAGCTTACCTTCCCTCAGCTGGCCGTTAGCTTACCTTCCCTCAGCTGGCCGTTAGCTTACCTTTCCTCACCCGGGCGTTAGCTTACCTTTCCTCACCCGGGCGTTAGCTTACCTTCCCTCAGCTGGCCGTTAGCTTACCTTCCCTCAGCTGGCCGTTAGCTTACCTTCCCTCAGCTGGCCGTTAGCTTACCTTCCCTCAGCTGGCCGTTAGCTTACCTTCCCCTGAGATAGCCATTAGTTGATCTTCCCTCAGCTGGGTGTTATCTGAGAGGCTAACAACTAGCATCACACAGGCCAGCCTCACACCGGGAACGTGGGATGTTTGAAACTTGATGGTTTCAGTTTCAGCTGCCATCTTAACAGATTAGATCTTCCACCCCTGCTACGTAATGAAACGTTCTGCAGCTGACAAACATCAGGAGTTTTTTAGTTTAGTACCTGCTGACCATATGTGTATGAGTCCAGTTAAACTGAAACATGAATGTGTGGAGTCCCCAACATTGGCCAAACAGTCAGATCTACTACAACATTAACTACAGTAACATGCATTTGTCAGACACTTTTATCCAAAGTGACTTACACTGGCAGGTGTGTAGGGTCATCACCTGCCTTTAAAGCCCGGGTCCTTATCTTTCCAGAGTAAAATAAACCAGGAGTGCACCATCCTTTATTAGAGCCCATTCTGTCCCATAATTCCTTGCAGCTGCAGCTTTTATAGCAATATACAGCCTGTGACAGCAGTATATTCACCTTATTATTTGTATTTTTATAATAATAAAGTAATATTCTTCAGGAAAAAGGTATGACAGAAGATAATAAATCTGACTAGCATGAGCAGGTCATAGTAATCTCCCCATCTTTGCCTGATAGTCAGGATGTCTGGTCTGTGAAATGTTGGCCAGAGCTTAAATCAACCTGATCAGGTGTTTTTGCCTCTTCTGTGATTTTAGAAAAAATAAAAACGTTTGTTGTTACAATGAAAATGTAATCAAAGTCCAGGGGATGTAACCCAGATGTGAGCATGGAAGAAGCTTGAATCAAAAAGAAGTTTAGATGCGATCAGTTGGTTTCCTGAGCTGGAAATATATCTTTCATTTTTATTTCTGTTAATCTGTTGGTTTCCTTAGCTAGGATATTCATTTTTGAATTGGCTCTATATGAATGAATTGGATTATGATTACAATGAATTGAATTCCAATTGGCTTGAATTGGACTTACTTAAGTGCCTTGAGATGACAATTGTTGTAATCTGGCGCTATATAAATACAATTGACTTGAATTTCCAGTTACTTTTGTAATAGTTTTTTTTTACTTTTGTACCGTAATCTAGTCATGTTATTATCTGCTGCGACAAAACAAGTTTTTTTCTTATTCATTCGGTAACTTAAAGCCGGACAGTTCCCCTCCGGGCCTGCGGGCGGCGCTGTTCTCTTCCTCTCCCACCCGTTAGTTCACTGTCATGGCGGCACCCAGTCAGGGGTTTATTTCACGGTGAAACTCGGCATGAGTTTGTTTTCCACGATGAGCTGAGACGTAAAGGTGAACCGGTTCAGGTGAGACGCCGAACAGAAGCAGTCTCCGGTCCACGTGCGGTGGCGTGAACGTGTGTCAGTTTAGATCAGAAAAAGTGCGCGTGATGTCACAGCAACGCACCAGACTTCAGGGAGAATTGTCGTATTTTAAAGCCGGCAGGTTCCAGCAGCGGATCAAACCTCACCTGAGGGGCTTTGGGACGTCTGAGCTTCTACTTGAGCTTCTACTTTCTCTTTCCGTTTGATCGTTTTTACTTTTCCTTGGAACTGTCGTCAGATTTAGGTCAAATTAAATTCAAATGGTGACTTTGTGCTGTTATATGAAGCCGGTCATCCGTGTTTTAAATTTCTGAAAATGGCTTCGTCTCACCTTTTCACCTTAGTTTCCAGACCCCCTCATCCCGCTAAAAGGGCCCCGTGCGCCGAACTTAATTCATAAAACAAAGTTAACTTTCAACAGCTTTCACCTCGGCTGTGTTGACTCTCTTTAGTGATGCGTTCAGGGGCTCGTTGGATCTTCCAAACTGAGCATTTTCAAAGTGACTGTTTGTCTTCTGCGTTTAATTAAAACAGATTTTGAAGAAGCAGCAAACACCTGTCCACCTGCAGACATGAATGTGATGTCATCAGTGATTCGGGGCGCCCGACGGCTCTACCACACCGACCTGCCTCTGCTCAGCAACTTCCTGTCTCCACCCCTCCTCCTCTGTCCTGCTCGAAGCTCCGCCCCCCTGCTCACCTGCCCGCAGAGACGGAAGTTTGCCTCCAAACAGGTGAGTTCCAAACATGTTCAGTTAGACTCTCAGTCGTCAGGTGAGGATGACCCAGAAGGCTGAGAACAACTGGACCTCTTTTATAGTTCTGAAAGACGTTTCTCACCAGAAACACTTTGGTTCTGACAGCCGGGTTTCAGGTTCATCAGCAGTAGGTAATAAATATGAAACAAATCATCTTTTTGTGCTGCAAACTCTGTGGAAGAGAGACGGAAACCTCTGATGTGTTATCAGTCAAACTGAAGGTGTCAATTATTTACGTCCTGCTCTGATTATATCGTCAGAGGACAGAATAACGGGGCTGCGTTACAGGTGAAAGGTCAGAGGACAGAATAACGGGGCTGCGTTACAGGTGAAAGGTCAGAGGACAGAATAACGGGGCTGCGTTACAGGTGAAAGGTCAGAGGACAGAATAACGGGGCTGCGTTACAGGTGAAAGGTCAGAGGACAGAATAACGGGGCTGCGTTACAGGTGAAAGGTCAGAGGACAGAATAACGAGGCTGCGTTACAGGTGAAAGGTCGGAGGACAGAATAACGGGGCTGCGTTACAGGTGAAAGGTCAGAGGACAGAATAACGGGGCTGCGTTACAGGTGAAAGGTCAGAGGAAAGAATAACGAGGCTGCGTTACAGGTGAAAGGTCAGAGGACAGAATAACGAGGCTGCGTTACAGGTGAAAGGTCAGAGGAAAGACCAGAAGCAGCAACGTGTGAAGCCCAAAGTGGACAAACAGGAAGTGGAGATCAGACAGGGCATGACGGCGGCGGCTCTTGCGACGGCCATGAATAAAGACTTTGGTAAGAACATCAGCGTCATCATTACTTGGGTCTCGTGATCAAGGCTGCTGAAATAAGTTCTTCTCTTTTAAAGATCACGTGTTGGAGGCTCTCCTAAACACCTCGGTGGACCTGGACTCTCTGGATCCAGACTCGGTTCTGGAGGACAAGTGGATCAAGGAGGTGGTGACCCGATCAGGGATGAAGTTCAAATGGGCCAAGCTGAGTGAGAGCCGGGAAAGACCCAACAGAGATGCCCTGCGGAGGTAATAGGAACAAGTCTAAACTATCAGTGAACAGCTACAATCAGCCAATCAGAGTGAGAGTACCGACCGACCAATTAGAGCGCAGCTAAAGATCAGCCGATCAGAGCGAGAGTAGCGACCGACCAATCAGAGCGCAGCTAAAGATTTGACCTGTCGACGTCATGCCTGACCTCTGACCTTCAGGCCCCCAGCAGACCCTTCCTGCCTGGTCAGCCGCCCCCCTGTCGTCACCATCATGGGTCACGTGGACCACGGTAAAACCACGCTGCTGGACAGCCTGAGGAAGAGCCAGATCGTGTCCACGGAGGCCGGAGGCATCACGCAGCACATCGGAGCCTTTCTGGGTAACAAGTGAAACAGAATGTTTATTGATCCAGAACACAGCAGTTTGATCAAATCATTGATCAGCTGAGTCAGAGTGAACCTCCAGCTGCTTCCTATTTGTAGAACATAAGCTGCTCACCGCTAACTTTTAAGTGTTTATGGCCCAATCCGAGTGTGTAGGTGCTCTTATGTGTGAGCTGTGATATTTATCTATTAATCGGACTAATAATGGCTCCACCTGCCTGCTGCTGGCACCCTGTGGCTCCACCCCACTGTACCCCCTCAGCACCTGGGGGGGCAGAGCTTTCAGCCGCTCTGACCCCAGACTGAACTCTTTACCACCTGACATCCGAAATATTGACTCTATTCTCATCTTCGAATGCACTCAAGTCTGTTTAAGGCTTCATATTCACTTCCACGTCTTCTTCTATTTGTTATTGTTTCATCAAGTTTTTATCGGTTTTGTAAAGTGTTCTTGAGTTTTTTTAAAGGCGCTTTAAATAAAATGTATGATGATTATAAAAAGATTAAATTATTCTGAATGAAAGAAAATGATCAACTTGAATTAAACTGAACTTTAATTAATTGATCTTTGTTTACAGTCCAGTTTTCTTTAAAAAGTTCTGGTTTTTCCTCCCAGTCCAGCTGCCGACAGGTGAGAAGATCACCTTCCTGGACACACCGGGCCACGTCGCCTTCTCCTCCATGAGAGCCCGCGGAGCCAACGCCACCGACATAGTCATCCTGGTGGTGGCAGCCGATGATGGTGTCATGAACCAGACCGCCGAGTCCATCCAGCACGCCAAGAGAGCCAAAGGTACGAGCCTCTCTCACTCTTCTCTCACCCTCTCACTCTCCTCTCTCACTCCTCTCCTCTCTCTCTCTCCTCTCACTCACCCTTCTCTCTCTCTCTCTCACACTCTCTCTCCTCTCACTCTCCTCCTCTCTCTCTCTCCTCTCACTCTCCTCCTCTCTCACTCTCTCTCCTCTCACTCTCCTCCTCTCTCTCTCTCTCTCCTCTCACTCTCCTCCTCTCTCTCTCTCCTCTCACTCTCCTCCTCTCTCTCTCTCTCACACTCTCTCTCCTCTCTCTCTCCTCTCACTCTCCTCCTCTCTCTCCTCTCACTCTTCTCTCCCTCAATCTCTCTCACTCCTCTCACTCTTCTCTTCTCTGTGTCTCAGTTCCTATCATCGTGGCGGTCAATAAATGCGATAAATCTCAGGCCGACACTCAGAGGGTCAAACAGGAGCTTCTGGCTCACGACGTCGTTTGCGAGGAGTTCGGCGGCGATGTTCAGGCGATCCACATCTCTGCTCTGAAGGTGATCTGCTGACATCACCATGTGGTGAGAGTGTTCCACTGTGACATCAGAGCTGTGTAATGTAATTGATGATGTCACCGGACAGGGGGACAACCTGGTGGCTCTGGCAGAGGCTACGGTGGCGTTGGCGGAGGTGTTGGAGCTGAAGGCGGAGCCTAACGGCCTCGTGGAGGGCCTGGTCATTGAGAGCAGAACGGATAAAGGCAAAGGGTGAGTTATCCTTACGAACCCGGTTCTGAAACTTGAGCCTTGACCCGGTTCTGTAAACCAGAGTAACCAGCAGTTTCTCCTCAGTCCTGTAACGACGACCATCGTCCAGCAGGGGACGCTGAGGCGGGGCTGCATACTGGTGGCGGGGAAGTGCTGGGCCAAAGTCCGCTTCCTGTTTGACGAGAATGGGCGGGCAGTGATGGAGGCGGGGCCAAGCGCCGCGGTGGAGGTGGTCGGATGGAAGGAGCTGCCGTCTGCTGGAGAAACCATCCTGGAGGTGGAGTCTGAGGTGAGGTCCAAACAGAACAGAACCGGGCCGGCTGAACACACCAGAGGTTTAGAGGTTTTCAGGAAAAACTTCTCCGTGCATTTGTTACTTCAAGATTGGACAACTGCACTCTACAGATGGCCACCCTCCTGGTTCTGGTTCTGATAGAACAAGAGACCCCTCCTGGTTCTGATTCTGATGGAACCAGAAAACTCTCCTGGTTCTGATTATGATGGAACCAGAAAACCCCTCCTGGTTCTGATAGAACAAGAAAACCCTCCTGGTTCTGGTTCTGATGGAACCAGAAAACTCTCCTGGTTCTGATGGAACCAGAAAACTCTCCTGGTTCTGGTTCTGATGCAACCAGAAAACTCTCCTGGTTCTGGTTCTGATGGAACCAGAAAACCCCTCATGGTTCTGGTTCTGATAGAACAAGAAAACCCTCCTGGTTCTGGTTCTGATGGAACCAGAAAACCCCTCATGGTTCTGGTTCTGATGCAACCAGAAAACCCTCCTGGTTCTGGTTCTGATGGAACAAGAAAACCCTCCTGGTTCTGGTTCTGATGGAACCAGAAAACTCTCCTGGTTCTGATGGAACCAGAAAACCCCTCATGGTTCTGGTTCTGATGCAACCAGAAAACTCTCCTGGTTCTGGTTCTGATGGAACCAGAAAACCCCTCATGGTTCTGGTTCTGATGGAACCAGAAAACCCCTCATGGTTCTGGTTCTGATGGAACAAGAAAACCCTCCTGGTTCTGGTTCTGATGGAACCAGAAAACTCTCCTGGTTCTGATGGAACCAGAAAACCCCTCATGGTTCTGGTTCTGATGCAACCAGAAAACTCTCCTGGTTCTGGTTCTGATGGAACCAGAAAACCCCTCATGGTTCTGGTTCTGATGGAACAAGAAAACCCTCCTGGTTCTGGTTCTGATGGAACCAGAAAACCCCTCATGGTTCTGGTTCTGATGCAACCAGAAAACTCTCCTGGTTCTGGTTCTGATGGAACCAGAAAACCCCTCATAGTTCTGGTTCTGATAGAACAAGAAAACCCTCCTGGTTCTGGTTCTGATGGACCAGAAAACCCCTCATGGTTCTGGTTCTGATGCAACCAGAAAACCCTCCTGGTTCTGGTTCTGATGGAACCAGAAAACTCTCCTGGTTCTGATGGAACCAGAAAACCCCTCATGGTTCTGGTTCTGATGCAACCAGAAAACTCTCCTGGTTCTGGTTCTGATGGAACCAGAAAACCCCTCATGGTTCTGGTTCTGATGCAACCAGAAAACTCTCCTGGTTCTGGTTCTGATGGAACCAGAAAACCCCTCCTGGTTCTGGTTCTGATGGAACCAGAAAACCCCTCCTGGTTCTGGTTCTGATGGAACCAGAAAACCCCTCCTGGTTCTGATGGAAACCCTCCTGGTTCTGATGGAACCAGAAAACCCCTCCTGGTTCTGGTTCTGATGGAACCAGAAAACCCTCCTGGTTCTGGTTCTGATGGAACCAGAAAACTCTCCTGGTTCTGGTTCTGATGCAACCAGAAAACCCTCCTGGTTCTGATGCAACCAGAAAACTCTCCTGGTTCTGGTTCTGATGGAACCAGAAAACCCCTCCTGGTTCTGGTTCTGATGCAACCAGAAAACCCCTCCTGGTTCTGGTTCTGATGCAACCAGAAAACCCCTCCTGGTTCTGGTTCTGATGCAACCAGAAAACCCTCCTGGTTCTGATGGAAACCCTCCTGGTTCTGATGGAACCAGAAAACCCCTCCTGGTTCTGGTTCTGATGGAACCAGAAAACCCTCCTGGTTCTGGTTCTGATGGAACCAGAAAACTCTCCTGGTTCTGGTTCTGATGCAACCAGAAAACCCTCCTGGTTCTGATGCAACCAGAAAACTCTCCTGGTTCTGGTTCTGATGGAACCAGAAAACCCCTCCTGGTTCTGGTTCTGATGCAACCAGAAAACCCCTCCTGGTTCTGGTTCTGATGGAACCAGAAAACCCCTCCTGGTTCTGATGCAACCAGAAAACCCCTCCTGGTTCTGGTTCTGATGGAACCAGAAAACCCCTCCTGGTTCTGGTTCTGATGGAACCAGAAAACTCTCCTGGTTCTGATGGAACCAGAAAACCCTCCTGGTTCTGGTTCCATCAGAACCAGTTTTCTTGGATCAAAGAGGAGTGCAATCTGTTGTTTTCCGGGACACTGCTGGGGTTTGGACCGTATTATTGAAGCGCCTCGAGATGACATTTGTTGTGATTTTATGGATAAAACTGAAACCACTTCCTGTTGGCGAGCGCCACGGCTAACACCCTTTGACCTTGTGGTCCTGCAGCAGCGTGCGAGGGAGGTGGTGGAGTGGAGGAGTCACGAGGAGGAGCGGCAGAAGCTTCTGGAGGAGCAGAGCGCCATCGAGCAGAAGCAGCAGCAGCACCTGGACGAGTACCGGCGGGAGCGGGAGGGCCTGTCCCACCTGAGCTGGAGGCAGAGGAAAGCGGCGCTGTACCGGGCCAACAAGGGCAGCTTCGCCATGAGACCCAGCGAGAGGACGCAGAGCGAGGAGCTCAGCCTGCCGCTCATCATCAAAGGTACGAGCCGCCTCTGACCGGCTGTGGCGTCGCTGTGACATCACGCCTGACGCCCTCTGTAACCGGCAGGTGACGTGGACGGCTCGGTGGAGGCGCTCCTGAACATCCTCGACAGCTACGATGCGCAGCACCAGTGTCAGATGGAGGTGGTCCACTTCGGGATTGGAGACATCTCGGAGAACGACGTCAACATGGCGGAAACGTTCGAAGGTACGCAGAGCGGTTCACCCAGGTGCACGGGTTCAGTCTGTTCCCACGGGTTCAGTCGGTTCCCACGGGTGCACGGGTTCAGTCTGTTCCCACGGGTGCACGGGTTCAGTCGGTTCCCACGGGTTCAGGCGGTTCCCACGGGTTCAGGCGGTTCCCACGGGTTCAGGCGGTTCCCACGGGTGCACGGGTTCAGTCTGTTCCCACGGGTGCACGGGTTCAGTCTGTTCCCACGGGTGCACGGATTCAGGCGGTTCACGGGTTCAGGCGGTTCCCACGGGTTCAGGCGGTTCCCATGGGTTCAGGCGGTTCCCACGGGTGCACGGGTTCAGTCGGTTCCCACGGGTTCAGGCGGTTCCCACGGGTTCAGGCGGTTCCCACGGGTGCACGGGTTCAGTCTGTTCCCACGGGTGCACGGGTTCAGTCTGTTCCCACGGGTGCACGGGTTCAGTCTGTTCCCACGGGTGCACGGATTCAGTCGGTTCACGGGTTCAGGCGGTTCCCACGGGTGCACGGGTTCAGTCTGTTCCCACGGGTGCACGGGTTCAGTCTGTTCCCACGGGTGCACGGGTTCAGTCTGTTCCCACGGGTGCACGGATTCAGTCGGTTCACGGGTTCAGGCGGTTCCCATGGGTTCAGGCGGTTCCCACGGGTTCAGGCGGTTCCCACGGGTGCACGGGTTCAGGCGGTTCCCACGGGTTCAGGCGGTTCCCACGGGTGCACGGGTTCAGTCTGTTCCCACGGGTGCACGGGTTCAGTCGGTTCACGGGTTCAGTCGGTTCCCACGGGTGCAGGCGGTTCCCACGGGTTCAGGCGGTTCCCACGGGTTCAGGCGGTTCCCACGGGTTCAGGCGGTTCCCACGGGTTCAGGCGGTTCCCACGGGTGCACGGGTTCAGTCGGTTCCCACGGGTGCACGGGTTCAGTCGGTTCCCACGGGTTCAGGCGGTTCACCCGGGTTCAGGCGGTTCACCCGGGTTCAGGCGGTTCACCCGGGTTCAGGCGGTTCACCCGGGTTCAGGCGGTTCACCCGGGTGCACGGGTTCAGGCGGTTCACCCGGGTGCACGGGTTCAGGCGGTTCACCCAGGTGCACGGGTTCACATGGGTTCACCCAGGTGCACGGGTTCACATGGGTTCAGTCGGGGTGCAAGTAAAGCTCCTCCTCATCCTCAGGTTCCATTTACGGCTTCAACGTGGCGGCCAGCCGTGCCATCGTGCAGATGGCGGCGAAGAGAGGCGTCCCGCTGCGGCTGCACACCGTCATCTACAAACTGATCGACGAGCTGAAGGAGGAGCTGAGCAGCAAACTGCTGGCGCTCGTCTCCGAGAACGTCATCGGTGAGTCGGTTTAGGCCGTACGCTCGGACCAGTTCAGTCTCACCTGCTCCCACCTGTTCCCACCTGCTCCCACCTGCTCTCACCTGTTCTCACCTGCTCCCACCTGTATCTCACCTGTTCCCACCTGCTCTCACCTGTTCTCACCTGTTCCCACCTGCTCTCACCTGTTCCCACCTGTTCTCACCTGCTCTCACCTGCTCTCACCTGTTCTCACCTGTTCTCACCTGCTCCCACCTGTTCCCACCTGCTCCCACCTGTTCCCACCTGCTCTCACCTGTTCCCACCTGCTCTCACCTGTTCCCACCTGCTCCCACCTGCTCTCACCTGTTCCCACCTGCTCTCACCTGTTCCCACCTGCTCCCACCTGCTCTCACCTGTTCTCACCTGCTCCCAACTGTATCTCACCTGTTCCCACCTGCTCTCACCTGTTCCCACCTGTTCTCACCTGTTCTCACCTGCTCTCACCTGCTCTCACCTGTTCTCACTTGTTCTCACCTGCTCTCACCTGTTCTCACCTGCTCCCACCTGTTCCCACCTGCTCCCACCTGCTCCCACCTGCTCTCACCTGTTCCCACCTGCTCTCACCTGTTCTCACCTGTTCCCACCTGTATCTCACCTGTTCCCACCTGCTCTCACCTGTTCTCACCTGTTCCCACCTGTTCTCACCTGCTCTCACCTGCTCTCACCTGTTCTCACCTGCTCCCACCTGTATCTCACCTGCTCCCACCTGTATCTCACCTGCTCTCACCTGTATCTCACCTGCTCTCACCTGTTCTCACCTGCTCCCACCTGTTCCCACCTGCTCTCACCTGTTCCCACCTGTTCTCACCTGCTCTCACCTGCTCTCACCTGTTCTCACCTGCTCCCACCTGTTCCCACCTGCTCCCACCTGTTCTCACCTGTTCTCACCTGTTCCCACCTGCTCCCACCTGTTCTCACCTGTTCTCACCTGCTCCCACCTGTTCCCACCTGCTCTCACCTGCTCTCACCTGTTCTCACCTGTTCTCACCTGTTCCCACCTGTTCCCACCTGTTCCCACCTGTTCCCACCTGCTCCCACCTGTTCTCACCTGTTCTCACCTGCTCTCACCTGTTCTCACCTGTTCCCACCTGTTCTCACCTGCTTCCACCTGTTCTCACCTGCTTCTACCTGTTCCCACCTGCTCTCACCTGTTCTCACCTGCTCCCACCTGTTCTCACCTGCTCTCACCTGTTCTCACCTGTTCCCACCTGTTCCCACCTGTTCTCACCTGTTCTCACCTGCTCCCACCTGCTCCCACCTGTTCCCACCTGTTCTCACCTGCTTCCACCTGTTCTCACCTGCTTCTACCTGTTCTCACCTGCTCTCACCTGTTCTCACCTGCTCCCACCTGTTCCCACCTGCTCCCACCTGTTCTCACCTGTTCTCACCTGTTCTCACCTGTTCTCACCTGCTCCCACCTGTTCCCACCTGCTCCCACCTGTTCTCACCTGTTCTCACCTGTTCTCACCTGCTCCCACCTGTTCTCACCTGTTCTCACCTGCTCTCACCTGTTCTCACCTGCTCCCACCTGTTCTCACCTGTTCCCACCTGCTCTCACCTGTTCCCACCTGTTCCCACCTGCTTCCACCTGTTCTCACCTGCTTCCACCTGTTCTCACCTGTTCTCACCTGCTCCCACCTGTTCCCACCTGCTCCCACCTGTTCTCACCTGTTCTCACCTGCTCCCACCTGTTCCCACCTGCTCCCACCTGTTCTCACCTGCTCTCACCTGTTCTCACCTGTTCCCACCTGTTCCCACCTGCTCCCACCTGTTCCCACCTGCTCCCACCTGTTCTCACCTGCTCTCACCTGCTCCCACCTGTTCTCACCTGTTCTCACCTGCTCTCACCTGTTCTCACCTGCTCCCACCTGTTCCCACCTGTTCCCACCTGTTCTCACCTGCTTCCACCTGTTCTCACCTGCTTCCACCTGTTCTCACCTGCTCCCACCTGTTGCCCCCCCCCCCGGTCAGGTGAGGCCACGGTGCTCGCCACCTTCAACATATCTGTGGGAAAGAAGAAGGTTCCTGTGGCCGGGTGCCGCGTCCAGAAAGGCCAACTGGACCGGCGCCTCAAGTTCAAGCTAATCCGAGGACGCAACACCATGTGGGAGGGTGAGTGAGACCAGAACCAGGGAGAACCCTGATCCGGTCCAGTTTATAGGTTCTGTTATTTACACATTTAAAAACAACACAAACGGGTTCTATAACTGACATCTGATCCATCGCTGGTTCTGACCCGGTTTTAAATAGATGAGGTTAAATGTTTCCAATCAGATCGTTTTAAACACCCTTAAGGTAGCTGTGGGCTGATTAAACGGACCGGTTCTGTTTCTGCAGGTTCTCTGTCGGCGCTGAAGCAGCACAAAGACGACGTCCAGATGGTGAAGACGGGGATGGAGTGCGGCTTGTCGGCCGACGGCGACGTGGACTTCATGCCTGGTGATGTCATTGTGTGCTTCGAGGAGGTGGAAGCGCCGCAGGTCACGACCTGGGACCCCGGCTTCTGACATCCCATCATGCACTGCTTCTAACATCCCATCATGCACTGCTCCCTGACAGACTGAGCAGAAGACAGCTGACTGTGTACGAGACGCTTTAATGAAAGAACAAACTGCTCTGATTGGACAGTTTACAGAAAAATAAAAGCATAAAAACTCTTGAATCAGCTCGGCTGCACCAGAACATCCTCACTTCTTCTTGGCTTTGGCTGGTTTGGTAAGCAGCGCCGGATCGATCTGATCCGGACTCAGTCCTCTGACGGAGAAGAGCCGGGCGGCGCGCTCCGAAACGGTTCCCCCGCACTTTAACCCCCGAGACACGAGTTCCTCCTTCAGGACGTCCAGACCCAGAGACTCCAGCTGCTGGACGGACGCCACCGAGGACAGGTCCAGCTGCTGAGACAGAACACAGGGCAGAACCGGCCCATTAGAACCCGTATCTGTCAGAACTGGGGGCTGCAGATTCTGTTAGTAAACATGATGACATCACAGTAAACAGGAAGTTATTAATATTCATGTTCAATAAAGATGTAAGAGTTTGAATCGGGTCCAATGTGAGCCCAGCAGGTGGTTCTGTTTGAGTCCTAGAGCTAAAGCTTTGGCTCGGTGTTCACACATCAGAACCTGCCGATATCTGACTTCATCAGTTTTCCCAGAACCAAAGAAACTAACCTGCCGAGCTTTTGAAGGTTTGGATGATTCAGAAGGTGTCTGGTCCCCCGAGGGCCCGGGTCGCTGGTCCTGGTCCCCCGAGGGCCCGGGTCGCTGGTCCTGGTCCCCCGAGGGCCCGGGTCGCTGGTCCTGGTCCCCCGAGGGCCCGGGTCGCTGGTCCCCCGAGGGCCCGGGTCGCTGGTCCTGGTCCCCCGAGGGCCCGGGTCGCTGGTCCCCCGAGGGCCCGGGTCGCTGGTCCTGGTCCCCCGAGGGCCCGGGTCGCTGGTCCTCTGGTGTCCTGATCTTTGGGCCAGCTGAGGAGGAGCTGGAAGAGACAACAGAACAGAATCTGAGGGCGGGTCCACACTTGGTTCTGTTTGCTGGTTTGAACCACAGCAGAACTCTGGCCTCGGCTCACTTTGCTTTAGAACCAACAGACACCTGATACAGAACTTAGTGATCGGGTTGGTCTGCGGAACATGAATGAAGTCCACTGAAAGGTTCTGTTCTGAGGTGGTTTTAGTCCAACTGAGCTTTCAGATTTCTGAACATTCTCGTCATCGGTCACGGTTCTGCTGAGGTGTGCGAGCTGGCCCGGTAATCGGGTCAGAACACCTGAAGTGAGGGGGCGGGGCTCTGATCATGTAGGTCACATGACTGTCGGGTCTCTACCTGCTGCCTGGCTCAGACTCCGCCTCCTCTCTATGTGTCGTCATGGTAACAGCCGCAGCTCCTCTGCTGGTGGGCGGCGACTGTGGCTCCTCCTCCTCCTGTGGCTCCTCCTCCTCTGAGCTCAGGAGCTCCTCCAGTCCGCTCCTGTAACCATGGCGACAGAAAGTTTAATCAGAGGAGAAAAAGCAGCTGCTATTAAACCACCAAAAGGTCCAGTTCACATCCAGCACCAGAACTCGGACCCTAACCCTGCAGGTGAACAGCATGAAAACGCAGTAGGTTCTGGAAGAGGATGGGTTCTGGAACAGAACTTTCCAATGCAGACCCAGCTGAGCAGGAGCCCATCTTCTTCCAGAACACGGTCCATCATCTGGACCCAGACATTTGCATTAGGCATCAGGCAGATGATGTGAAGGTGCGCACCCAGGCGGGTCAGAATCCTGAAGTTCTGATCAGAGGTTCTGGTTCTGATCAACCTGCTGCATATGTTTCATGTTCACTGACCAGAAACCTGTGGTCGTCTCCTCCTCCTCCTTCTTCCTCTTCTTCTTCTGGAGCTCCTGGTTCTGATCCGAGCTCGGTCTCTTGGCAGCAGAGTCTGCCTTCACCTGACAGCTGGAGGACACCTGCAGACCTGACACACACACCTGGGTCACACACCTGGGTCACACACCTGGCGCTGGATTAACCAGCTTCTTCCTCTCAGAGCTCCGGGTCGGTCACCTTTCAGCACCGAGTCCTCCAGCCTCTCGCTCAGGTCGTGGCACTGCTGCTGGTACTCCGGGTCGGTGAACTGGTGTTTGGGTTCGGCCAGTTTCCTCTGCAGGCGCTCCAGGCGCCGCTGCTCCTTCTCCGCCTCCCGCTCCGCCTGCTTCTTCAGCCACTCTGCCATCCTGCAGACACCAAGAAGCTGTCACCAACCAATCAATCGGGTCAGCGCCGACCCGATCCGACTGACGGAGTGAAGAGGAGGGATCTGACTCCTCCCCTCTGAGCTGAGGATGACATCACTGCGGTCACATGACCAGGTGGAACGTCTCCTGAGGCGGGTCCGGACCTCGATCCGGACCTCGATAAACCGGTCAGGCTGACTGTCACTGAGCGGACGCCACGGACGCAGGAGTCCTCTCCATTTCCTGTTTGGTGCCGCCGCAGAATCGCTTTGTTCAATTTTCAATAAAACACTTTTTAAAATTTTGTTTCTGAAATCAAAATGAAAATAAACCGTTTTCAGATTTCTGATCGAAATGGTGACGACCCGGAAAAAGCAAACCCAGCGCTGGTTCCGTCAGCAGCAGCAGCGCTGCAGACAGAACCGGACCGGCTGGTTCCGGCAGATAGAACCGGACCGGCTGGTTCCAGCAGACAGAACCGGACCGGCTGGTTCCAGCAGACAGAACCAAAGCGCTGGTTCCGGCAGACAGGACCAAAGCGCTGGTTCCGGCAGACAGAACCGGACCGGCTGGTTCCGGCAGACAGAACCAAAGCGCTGGTTCCGGCAGACAGAACCGGACCGGCTGGTTCCGGCAGACAGAACCGGACCGGCTGGTTCCGTTCATCTGAAGCGTCTGAAAACAAACTGCAGGAAGGACAAGAAAGACCCGAACGGTCCAACAGCACCAGAACCGGCTCGGTTTTCTACACAGGCAGAGAAAGCAGAACCCTGCCGGTTTATTCTGTCAGAACCTTTTTAGTCTCAGAGTTTATCTGGATCAGCAGCTTGGTTCTGATGGGAAGAAGCAGGAATGTAGCTGGAAGCAGAGCCACATGTGTGCTGCCCTGCGTGTGTGTGCGCGTGCGTGTGTGGGGGGGGCTCTTACTCTTTCTCGTGGTTGACGTCACGAAGCCGCCGGCCACTCAGGTCTCTGCAGGCCTCGCGGTTGGTCGTCTTCTCGATCTGAGCGCCCAGGGCTCTCAGCATGGAGCCGAAACCTGAAACATGTTCCACAACAGACCGTCAGACGTTCTGCTGAGGTTCTGCTGAGGTTCTGCTGAGGTTCTGCTCATCAGATAGAGCCCAGACTGTACCGGCACCACTTTTCCGATGCGGTTTATTTCCTGGAACTGACCTCCTTTCCCTCCACAAAGGCGGGGCTCCAGGTGATAGACGGCTCCATTTTGCAGAGGATCCTCCTGGTGCGACAGTCGCCCGTTTGAGGTGACGTAAAAGTCCTGAACACACAGGAAACTGGATCAATAAATCTGATCCGTGACCACCTCAGATCAGGTTCGGTTCCGGTTTTTTCCACGTTCCATAACTCACAGTTTTAAAGGACCAAAGTAATAAAAGTCACAGAAACAACAACTCTGAAAAGGGTTTGGAATATGTGGGACGAACTAGTCCGGATGTGATCAGCCCACTCAGTCTTGTGGAACCTGATCTGGATCTGGATCCAAAAAGCGAAACGACTAAAACCAGAAAAGAAACTTTAGCTTGGTTTGTGTTGGTAGCTTCCGTTAGCATAGCAGCTAACAGAAACCGCAGAGCCAACTTTAACACTCAGATTGTTCAACGTTTTCGGTCGTGATAAAAGTAAACACTTACCTGCTGTGAGACGAACCGGTCCAGAAGGTCTCTGACAGCGGAACCAAGTGGAAACACGCAGGTAGAACACCTGTGACTCGGAGCAACAACAAACACCTCCATGTTGTCTTCGTCTGCCGTTACTCAGTGCGCAGGCGCTGCCGCTCCAGACGCGTATTTCTGTGCTCTGCTGCGCTATGACGTCAACACGCACGTCCCGACGGCGTCCGCTATCGGTACCACAGAAACGTGGTAGTATCTGCTAGTACGTGCTCAGGTTCTACTGAACAGGTGAGACACACCTGAGCCTCATACTTGCTTTATTTTGATTACTGTCTGAAGACAAAATAAACGATTTACAGAAAATATCAATCAATACGTCTGAAAAATAACTTTAATCTGATCTTTGCTGAAAGATTAAAATCAGACCCGAATGATGTTATTGATGGGGAACAATCTCAAATATGTGTGATTACATACAGCTATTGATTATTAATTATAATGACTCAGATTACTGATACAGTTTCTGCAGAGGTCTGTGAGTCCTTAAATATATATTTAAGATATAAAACACTGAAACGAACTGTGGTGGCAAAGCATCAAATAAATGTTTAAATGTGCTCAGAGTGGGTCCATGAGGACGCTCAGCTGATCTGAGAGCTGATCCAGGATTTCAGATCACCTCATAATGACAATGAGGGGGTCTTAAACAGCTCATTGATCCTGATGAACAGTTCCTCTGAGCTGCAGTGATCAATCGGTTTTATACTTTTAGTCCTGGCTGACATCACAAACTACGAGCCAAACTCTAACAGGAGGATGAAACATTGTTTTAATGTCTTAATATCATCATTTTACATAGAAGATAATCCATTTAAAGACATTAGATTTAGACTTCATTTGGGATTTTCTGGTTACACCTGAAAGAAGAAACAATCCATCATTCCTTTACTTGATTATTGGAATATTTGGAGCAGATGTTTAGTTTTGAATCTGAGGACCTGCAGGAACAGAACAGGAAGTCCAGCAGAACCTTTATTTTGAGGATTAAAAACATCATGTGCTGAGGACCAAACTAAGAAAAAGACTTGATCTGTTCTCGGTTTCTGATCCACTGATACAACCCCAACAGAACCAAACAGAACATTTTGATCTGGAACTTCAGCAGCTTCAGGAACAAACCACAGAAGAAGAAGGCAATACTTTGAGCTGCCGAGGTTTAACAGACAAACCAACAGATGCGTCTCCCCTGGAGCCCAGAACGACCTCGGTGGGTGACGCCTGTCTGTCCAACAGGGTTATAACCCCATAACCCTAACCCTGTAACCCCTAACCCAAACAGGGTTATAACCCCTAACCCTAACCCCTAACCCTAACCCCATAACCCAAACAGGGTTATAACCCTGACCCAAACAGGGTTATAACCCTGACCCAAACAGGGTTATAACCCTGACCCAAACAGGGTTATAACCCTGACCCAAACAGGGTTATAACCCTGACCCAAACAGGGTTATAACCCCTAACCCAAACAGGGTTATAACCCTAACCCTGACCCAAACAGGGTTATAACCCTGACCCAAACAGGGTTATAACCCCTAACCCAAACAGGGTTATAACCCTAACCCAAACAGGGTTATAACCCTGACCCAAACAGGGTTATAACCCCATAACCCAAACAGGGTTATAATCCTAACCCTGACCCAAACAGGGTTATAACCCTAACCCTGACCCCAACAGGGTTATAACCTTAACCCTGACCCAAACAGGGTTATAACCCTGACCCTGACCCAAACAGGGTTATAACCCTAACCCTGACCCAAACAGGGTTATAACCCCTAACCCTAACCCAAACAGGGTTATAACCCTGACCCTGACCCCAACCACAGACAGGAAATATGATCTCACATTTCAAAGAGAATATACCTGCTGGAGCAACTTCACTGAGACGCTCAACTGCAGCTACATTTGGACCCTTACAATTTCCTGTCTGTAAGAAACGTTTTCTTACAGTCTCTGCTCAGATATTCTGCTGTTAGCATCTGAGTCAGCTGTTCTTTGTGTGAAATGTACCCAGAAATAGTTCAATGTCACCGCTCTTACTGAAAGAAAGGTCTCACTGAGTATATTCTTGCTAAATTGGACTTTGAATCCTCTCTTTGTTGGGATAATATTCTGTTTGTTGACCAAAGACACAGAAGGCTGTACTGAGAGAATCTTTTAGGTAAACTTCCTGCCCACGTAGCAGAATTTGGCTTCTTTAAACTCTGATTTAAAGACCGAAGTGAATACTTTTTAAAATAAGAAAAACCTTTAATTTCTGCTCCATATCTATTTTCTATGAGTGTCCGTTTCTTTGTTATGAAAGCCAAGAATAAAGAAAAGTAAGAGTTTTATAAACTAAGCTCCCGGACCTAACAGCCACCAGGAGGCGCTGTGCTTTCCACCCCGGAAGTTAAAGTCCGCTCCTCTTCCGGTGTTGTAACACAACATGGCGGCCTTGTACAGGGTCGTGTCCGGTGTCCGGTGTGGAGTCCGGTTCTCCTCCTGCAGGACCAGCAGGAGCCCCTTCTGCTCGGACTCCAGCAGTGAGCGGACCCCCGCGGACAAACCCAGATCCGGCTTCGCGGCCGCCTTCGAGCAGCAGACGGAGCTCCGGCGGGATGTGGAAAGCTCCGCGGCCGGTTTGACAGGCGCGTCTCCCGTGAAGGAGGAGAACTTCGCCTCGCTGCTCCGCCGGTCCCCGTTAATGCAGATGGGACCGGCCAAAGACAAGATCGTGGTCGGAAGGATTTTTCACGTGGTCCAGGACGACCTGTACATTGATTTCGGTGGGAAGTTCCACTGCGTGTGTCAGCGGCCGGCGGTCGGAGGAGAGAAGCTGCAGCGGGGCACCAGGGTCCGTCTGCGGCTGCAGGACCTGGAGCTCACCGCTCGCTTCCTGGGAGCCAATACGGACACCACGCTTCTGGAGGCCCAAGCCGTGCTGCTGGGTCCACTGGAGGGACGGGAACCCCTGAACCGGGACTGAGACTGTCAAACAGCAAAATCAGACGTTTTCTTAAGGGAGTCTGGTGGAGGCGGAACATCGGATGAGGAAAAGGGAGTTTAGACTTCACTGTGGACCGAAAACACGAGGCTTGTCCGGACCCTGGACTGTCGGTGTTGGAATGTAATGACCATCCAGAAACTGATCGTTTGTCTCTTTGTTTACAGGATGAAAAGGCTTAACTTCCTGTCTGTAAAACTCCCCCACCAGATCGCATGTAAAAATCTGAGTATTCCTTATAAGTTATATAATTAAACAGTTTCTGTCTCTAACTGGAATCAAACTCAGTTTTTATTTTGTTTCAACACTGATTCATTCATTAAATGGTTTATTGTGAGTTCAGGTCAAATGAGAGACATGGTCAGCTGATGGGTTACACTTTAATGGGTTAGACATGAAAACAACTGATAAAAACAGCGCCCCCTACCTGCGGTTGGTGGTTACAGCAGAGGTAAAACTAAAGTTTTTACACTGAACAGCAGCCGCTGAATGTTATTCAGTCAATAAATTATCAATAAGTTATGAGTTTTTTAGTTTTCGCTGAATGTTGCAGTGATTCTGTTTGTTCCTGCGTTAAATAAACTCATCGACACATTAAAGCCGTTTGGTTTGGTGGTCTGATCCCACTGGTTTACAGAAATAAATAAATCTATGAAATGATGGAATAACTTAATCCAGAAAAATGTATGTATAAATATTTAGACAGCTGAGGAGTCAGAGGAGTCCTATTCCAATGAGGGGTGTGGGCAGTGTTCTGATTCTCTGAGAAAAGTCCAATCACGGTTCCTCCAGGTAGCCCCGCCCCTTCGACTGATTGGAGTCCTTCAACAAAGGGGCGGGGTCACAGGGAGGGATTCTGATTGTTGACCTTTGAAAGAAGCCATTTTCACAGCAAAAACTTCCTGAATACGTCGGGTCATGTGATAAGAACAGAACCAGAACAAACTGATGTGGACCCAGGGCCAACAATAATGTTTCACATCAAGCTGCTGGTGGATGAGACCTCAGCCTCCTGTCTCACCTGCACAGGTGTGTCTGACTCATGCTGCTGTCAGTGAGCATGCAGTACGTGTCATAATATAAGTGGTTAATAAACATGTTTCTGATTTATATTGTTCAGGCAGAGCTGAGCAGAAGCTTGGTGGGTTTTCTGTCCTCCGTCCTGTTGGGGGCGCTCTGACTGACGTTGTTTCAGCCGCACATGGTCACAAAGAGCCACTGAGGAGAGAACACACACATAGCAGCTATGAACACCACACACCATCTGCTGTTCACCTGTTCCTGTCACGGGAAAGTTCTGATGGAACAGATTTAAGCTTCACCACGTACGCAGCTGCTAACATACTTCCTGCGCAGTTACTGGGGGATTCCACCAGGTGGCACACCTGATCCCTCCGGATATGAGCAGAAGCTCTCGGATAAATGGTGCAAGTGGAACTTGTTGATCTTACAGTCAGAACCGAAGAGGCGAAGAACAAGAATGGCGTCAGAAATTAAAGATGCAAAACATGGAAAAGTCAAAAGTAAGCTCACGCCCCCCCTACTGGTCACCTACGTATTGCAGCTCGTGTTTGAGTGACTTGAATTGCTGAGGCAGCCATGATGAAACTCGTAGTTAACAGCAACAATTTTAGGCTTTAGATGCATTTGAAAAGATGCTTTTCTCCACTGAATCCCTGTTAAATTCAGGATAGAATTTAAGATTCTTCTCCTCACATATAAAAAGGTCTTAATGACCGAGCTCCATCACATCTTAAAGATCTCACAGTTGGATATTTCCCCAACAGAGCACTTTGCTCTCAGGCTGCAGGTTTCCTTGTGGTTCCAGAGTTTCTAAAAGCAGAATGGGAGGCAGAGCCTTCAGTTATCAGGCCCCTAAAAGCAGAATGGGAGGCAGAGCCTTCAGTTATCAGGCCCCTAAAAGCAGAATGGGAGGCAGAGCCTTTAGTTATCAGGCCCCTAAAAGCAGAATGGGAGGCAGAGCCTTCAGTTATCAGGACCCTAAAAGCAGAACGGGAGGCAGAGCCTTCAGTTATCAGGCCCCTAAAAGCAGAATGGGAGGCAGAGCCTTCAGTTATCAGGCCCCTAAAAGCAGAATGGGAGGCAGAGCCTTCAGTTATCAGGCCCCTAAAAGCAGAATGGGAGGCAGAGCCTTCAGTTATCAGGCCCCTAAAAGCAGAATGGGAGGCAGAGCCTTCAGTTATCAGGCCCCTAAAAGCAGAATGGGAGGCAGAGCCTTCAGTTATCAGGCCCCTAAAAGCAGAATGGGAGGCAGAGCCTTCAGTTATCAGGACCCTAAAAGCAGAACGGGAGGCAGAGCCTTCAGTTATCAGGCCCCTAAAAGCAGAATGGGAGGCAGAGCCTTCAGTTATCAGGCCCCTAAAAGCAGAATGGGAGGCAGAGCCTTCAGTTATCAGGCCCCTAAAAGCAGAATGGGAGGCAGAGCCTTCAGTTATCAGGCCCCTAAAAGCAGAATGGGAGGCAGAGCCTTCAGTTATCAGGCCCCTAAAAGCAGAATGGGAGGCAGAGCCTTCAGTTATCAGGCCCCTCTCTGTGGAACCAGCTGCCAGTTTGGCTTCAGGAAGCAGACACCCTCTCTACCTTTAAGATCAGGCTGAAACTTTCCTTTCTGATAAAGCTTATAGTTAGGGATGGCTCAGGTGAGCCTGAAACATCCCATAGTTCTGCTGCTATAGGCCCAGCCTGCTGGGGGAGCTCCCATGATGCACCTCTCCTCCCTCCATGTACAGATGACATCATTGCTGTCATTAACTTGTGTTTCTCTCTCTCAGCAGGTATCTCTGGCCTGGTGTTACGCTGCTTGTTGTCCCCTCTTTCCTGTCCTCTCAGCTCTCTAACCCTAACCCACTTTGACAGACAGGTGTCCCATCCAATCACCAGGGACTTCCAGGTCCTTCCCCTGGCCACGCCACGGGAAAATCAATTTTCATAAACCTATTTTCATAAACCTAACAATCTTGGCTAAAACTAACGGTTTCCGGCCTTACCTGACAACCTGATTCCTCTGTCTCAGGCCTTTCCCGGTCATTTATCCTTACCATAAGTCCTCCCCATCCTCTCTCTCTCTCTCTACCCCCCCCCCCCCCCATCCTAGCAGCACATAACACACACCATAAGGACCCTGAGTCTGTTGCACCCACATTGCTACACAACTCAAATTGCACGGAGTTTCCCACGGTCTCCTGAGTTACTCCAAGACCATGGCACTACACGCAGCAGCTCCCAGCAAGATCACGAGTTGAGCGTGCACCCCCTTGGTTTCTACACCAAACTCCATGGTAACCAGCTGGTTGCGTAGGAGGGAGACCGCTGAGTAAAAACTCTCAAGCCTAACCCACTTTGACAGACAGGTGTCCCATCCAATCACCAGGGACTTCCAGACAGAAACAAACCATCTGAAGAGTTTTTATTACTTGTGGTACAAAAGCAGAGGCTCTCTAAACAACCACCTGGCTTTAGCCCAGTCCCCCCCCGCTTTGGTTTGTTTCCTGTTTCACACTTACAGAGATTTTAATGTTGAACAGTGAATAAAACCTTTATTAGAAGAACTGAAATAAAACAATGTTGTTTGTGCAGAACTGAAAAACCACATTTTTCTGTAGAATTTTCTCTGTATAGGTGACTTTTGTCTGATACCTCGATAACGTTCATCTCCACCGTTCCCGTCCCGTCTCGGTCTAGTCCCTGGAAGGTTTCTGAGAGACAAAGAGACACCGGTCGGTTCAAGACGACAGTTTCATGTGAACTTAAAGAATTCAGAGCGTGAGCTCCTGCACGTACTGAACATGGCCTCCAGTTTGACCAGACAGCAGGTGAAGTTGTCGAAGTCGATGATCTCGTTGTCGGCGTATCGAGCGACCAGCATCTGGTACAGCTTGTTGTTAAGTTTGAACCCTACAGAAGAACTCAGATCAGTTCCATGAAAACCCAGCTCTTCAGAGAGCATCTCCTATCCTTACCTTGTACTTCCCTCCCCCCTCTATCTCTGCTCTTTATCTTTCTGCTCTTCCTTCTATGCCTGCACCCTATCTCTACTCTGTCCCCTCTGACAGAGTCGGACTCCTGGGTTCCTTCTATGGAGCTTATTGTTAGCTTTGATGTTAGCTGTAATGTTAGCTTTGATGTTAGCTTTGATGTTAGCTGTGATGTTAGCTGTAATGTTAGCTTTGATGTTAGCTGTAATGTTAGCTGTAATGTTAGCTTTGATGTTAGCTTTGATGTTAGCTTTGATGTTAGCTTTGATGTTAACTTTGATGTTAGCTGTGATGTTAGCTTTGATGTTAGCTGTGATGTTAGCTTTGATGTTAACTTTGATGTTAGCTGTGATGTTAGGTGTGATGTTAGTTTTGATGTTAACTTTGATGTTAGCTTTGATGTTAGCTTTGATGTTAGCTTTGATGTTAGCTGTAATGTTAGCTTTGATGTTAGCTTTGATGTTAGCTGTGATGTTAGCTGTAATGTTAGCTTTGATGTTAACTTTGATGTTAGCTGTGATGTTAGCTTTGATGTTAGCTGTAATGTTAGCTTTGATGTTAGCTGTAATGTTAGCTTTGATGTTAGCTGTGATGTTATATCCTTATTTGTAAGTTGCTTTGGATAAAAGTATCCGCTAAATGCAGAAACATAAGATGAACACGACTCACCACCATTTTCCAGCGCCAGACGCATCTCGTAGGAGCTCATGCAGCCAGACTTATCCAGATCAAACTCTCTGAAGATCCCCTGTAACACACCATCATCACGCCACAGTACAAACATTTCGGACAACTAACTGGGAGTGTAACGGGACTGCAGGTCCTGGTTCTGGACCAGCTGCAGAGACCAGACTGACTGAAGTTGTTACCTGACAGGTATCTGACTCACCAGCCACTTCCTGATCTTGTTCCAGAGGATCTGAAACTCCAGCAGACCGAGCCGAGCGCTGCCGTCTTTCTGAGGTCCAATTAAGGTCTACGCCGACTCAGCGGAAAATAAAACAACCAACCAGCAGCAGTGAACCTATCCCAGGAGAGGAGGAAGGTGTTCTCTACAGAATGAACCCAGATCTGCTAAAACCTTACCCAGCCAGGGCTTTACCCTGTGGGACCAGTCGGGTCCCATCTGGCTGAAAGAGGATACATCCATGAGGCTGACCATGGCTCTGCAGGACTCCATGCTGAAGCCATCAGTCTGCAGGTCTCTGTCTGCAAACACAACCACAGAAGAAGAACCTGATGGACCTGATGGAGTGTATGAATGTTAACCTGCAGTTCGAAGTCACACTGAAGGAAACTGATCAGTGAAAGAGAGCTGTGACACAGTGAAGCTTCAGGATGGATGAACAGATGGACAGATGGATGGACAGATGGATGGACAGATGGACAGATGGATGAACAGATGGATGGACAGATGGATGGACAGATGGATGGACAGATGGACAGATGGATGGACAGATGGATGAACAGATGGATGGACAGATGGATGGACAGATGGACGGATGGATGAATAGATGGATGGACAGATGGATGGACAGATGGACGGATGGATGAATAGATGGATGGACAGATGGATGGACAGATGGACAGATGGACAGATGGATGGACAGATGGACAGATGGACAGATGGATGGACAGATGGACGGATGGATGAATAGATGGATGGACGGATGGATGGACAGATGGATGAACAGATGGATGGACAGATGGACGGATGGATGGACAGATGGACAGATGGACAGATGGATGGACAGATGGATGGACAGATGGACGGATGGATGGATGGACAGATGGACAGATGGATGGACAGATGGACAGATGGATGGACAGATGGACAGATGGATGAACAGATGGACAGATGGACAGATGGATGGACAGATGGACGGATGGATGGACAGATGGACAGATGGACAGATGGATGGACAGATGGACGGATGGATGGACAGATGGACAGATGGACAGATGGATGGACAGATGGACAGATGGACAGATGGATGGACAGATGGACGGATGGATGGACAGATGGACAGATGGATGGACAGATGGACGGATGGATGGACAGATGGACAGATGGATGAATAGATGGATGGACGGATGGATGGACAGATGGATGAACAGATGGATGGACAGATGGACAGATGGACAGATGGACAGATGGACAGATGGATGGACAGATGGACAGATGGATGGACAGATGGACAGATGGATGAACAGATGGACAGATGGACAGATGGATGGACAGATGGACGGATGGATGGACGGATGGATGGATGGACAGATGGACAGATGGATGGACAGATGGACAGATGGATGGACAGATGGACAGATGGATGAACAGATGGACAGATGGACAGATGGATGGACAGATGGACGGATGGATGGACAGATGGACAGATGGACAGATGGATGGACAGATGGACGGATGGATGGACAGATGGACAGATGGACAGATGGATGGACAGATGGACGGATGGATGAACAGATGGATGGACAGATGGACAGATGGACGAACAGATGGACAGATGGACGGATGGATGGACAGATGGATGAACAGATGGATGGACAGATGGATGAACAGATGGATGGACGGATGGATGGACAGATGGATGAACAGATGGACAGATGGATGGACAGATGGATGGACAGATGGATGGACAGATGGACAGATGGATGGACAGATGGATGGACAGATGGACAGATGGATGGACAGATGGATGGACAGATGGACAGATGGACGGATGGATGAACAGATGGACAGATGGATGGACAGATGGACAGATGGACAGATGGACGGATGGATGGACAGATGGATGGACAGATGGACAGATGGATGGACAGATGGACAGATGACAGACGTTGCTCACGTTTGGAAACAACCCTGTTGAGGATGGTCCTGAGCTCTTGGACTGAGATCTCCATGTCCTGAGGAAAGAGAAAACCTTCAGTCAGAAGGTGTTAAAGTTCAGAGTGAAACATGGCGGCGTCTCTAACTGGACTCACGTTTCCGGACACCTGAGCGAACATGGACCTGAAGGAGTCATCGATGTCGCTCTCAGAAATCTCCTCCTGCAGAGACGAGCAGCAGGAAGGTCATCACACACAACATCTTTAGGTTTGGTAGCTAACATTTGTAGACAGTAAACAAGGTGTTTCGGACCTCTTCGGCGAGGTCTGCAACCACGTTGTCGTCCAAGTCCCTGCAGAGATTCACCCTCAGAAGCAGTTCACTTTGACAGAGCTCAGCTGAAGAAAACCACAAACTCACCGGGTCTCAGACTGCTTCTCGGTGAACACCCTCAGAACGAAGTCGGCCTCCTTCGAAGGCTCATAGGTGGACGGCACGATCAGGTACTCACCTGGCGGGAGGCGGAGCCTGGCGCTCACCTCTCGCAGGTTGATGAAGGTGTTGGAGCGAGCACAGGAGGAGTGACGCAGAAAGAAATCCTTCTTCATGTGGACGCTGGGAGCGCCTCGGTGCTGTCGGGCAGACGGACGTTTGACTTAAAGATGCCAAGATGGAACAAAGCAGTTTGACTGGAGAACTCACCTCGTCAGGGATCTGTCAACGAGGCAAACAGAGAAAAAGCCGTGAGACGGGAACATCTCGATGTCGGGACATCCTGAGCTTCCTCTAAATGGAGAGAACATTCCCTGAGGTGTTCAGGTGTAAGAGAGCGTTCGTTCAGGGCTGGCTCTGTAACTTCCACACAAACCGTTTCCTGTACACTTCACCTGCTGTAATGATGAACCATGACCTCCAGCTGAAGGCGCCGTGAGCACCAGGCCTAGTTCAGGGGTTACCATGGTTGCAGTCACTGGGGTTTGTTGGTGGTTGTTACGAGGTGGTGCAGGTGGAACTTGGGGGGGTAGGGTATGAGTGCTGGTGAAGGAATCATCACGACAGCAGACTCATGACAATGCAACATATTGCGTGATATGACCTCTGACCTTGTAGATGGCGAAGCCAATGGTGTGCATGTCCTGGCCTTGGCGGCGGTAACGGCGGCGGTCCTTCTGCATAAGAGCCACCAGGAAGCTGCAGGCGGCCTCGTCGTCCTCGGGGTCGTCGTCCTCCTCCAGCAGAGTGATCTTATACTGAGGGTTGATCCAGAAGGTGTCTACACAGAGGCATCATGGGACATGTGGTCATGATCACAACCACCTCCAAACATGTCACCACATAATCTGCTGACCCCTGAAGGAGTCCGCCAGCTGCAGATCTACCAGTTTATTTACTTATTTATTTTTACATTTAAAAGTGACAATCTGATACTTATTGAGACGTACGAGACAGACTTTGGTGAAAATACGTGTTGGTTTCAGCACAGTGACTCTCTGTCTCAGCCCTGTTGACTTACCAAGTGCTCAGCCCCACCCTTTTAGTGAGGTCAGCAGCTATGCAGTGGGATGAAAAGTGTTTGCTGCACATTCAGTCTTTAGCTAACTCTGCTGGAACATTAGCCTCAGATATAGTTTATCCACTGGGCTCTTATATCATCTGAGGCTGCTGCTGGATGGAAGATGCATGCTCCTCAGTGCAGCTGACAGCAGAACATTTCCACCAGAAGCTGGCTTCATCCGTCCAGCAGGGTGGATGTGAGGGGGCGGGGCTTAGCAGAGGAGGCGGAGCCAACTTAAGGAGTGAAAATCAGAACGGCTCAAACAAAGGGGAACTAAATAAATACCAGGGTTGTGTTTCTGGGGAGTTTTACAACTGCTGGTGACCTCAGACGCCCTGATATATGCTCCCAGGAGCAGGAAGAAGGAGTTTTACACTTCAGACGCCCTGATATATGCTCCCAGGAGCAGGAAGAAGGAGTTTTACACTTCAGACGCCCTGATATATGCTCCCAGGAGCAGGAAGAAGGAGTTTTACACTTCAGACGCCCTGATATCTGCTCCCAGGAACAGGAAGAAGGAGTTTTACACTTCAGACGCCCTGATATATGCTCCCAGGAGCAGGAAGAAGGAGTTTTACACTTCAGACGCCCTGATATCTGCTCCCAGGAGCAGGAAGAAGGAGTTTTACACTTCAGACGCCCTGATATATGCTCCCAGGAGCAGGAAGAAGGAGTTTTACACTTCAGACGCCCTGATATATGCTCCCAGGAGCAGGAAGAAGGAGTTTTACACTTCAGACGCCCTGATATATGCTCCCAGGAGCAGGAAGAAGGAGTTTTACACTTCAGACGCCCTGATATATGCTCCTAGGAGCAGGAAGAAGGAGTTTTACACTTCAGACGCCCTGATATATGCTCCTAGGAACAGGAAGAAGGAGTTTTACACTTCAGACGCCCTGATATATGCTCCTAGGAGCAGGAAGAAGGAGTTTTACACTTCAGACGCCCTGATATATGCTCCTAGGAACAGGAAGAAGGAGTTTTACACTTCAGACGCCCTGATATATGCTCCCAGGAGCAGGAAGAAGGAGTTTTACACTTCAGACGCCCTGATATATGCTCCCAGGAGCAGGAAGAAGGAGTTTTACACTTCAGACGCCCTGATATCTGCTCCCAGGAACAGGAAGAAGGAGTTTTACACTTCAGACGCCCTGATATATGCTCCCAGGAGCAGGAAGAAGGAGTTTTACACTTCAGACGCCCTGATATCTGCTCCCAGGAACAGGAAGAAGGAGTTTTACACTTCAGACGCCCTGATATATGCTCCCAGGAGCAGGAAGAAGGAGTTTTACACTTCAGACGCCCTGATATATGCTCCCAGGAGCAGGAAGAAGGAGTTTTACACTTCAGACGCCCTGATATATGCTCCTAGGAGCAGGAAGAAGGAGTTTTACACTTCAGACGCCCTGATATATGATCCTAGGAACAGGAAGAAGGAGTTTTACACTTCAGACGCCCTGATATATGCTCCTAGGAGCAGGAAGAAGGAGTTTTACACTTCAGACGCCCTGATATATGCTCCTAGGAACAGGAAGAAGGAGTTTTACACTTCAGACGCCCTGATATATGCTCCCAGGAACAGGAAGAAGGAGTTTTACACTTCAGACGCCCTGATATATGCTCCTAGGAACAGGAAGAAGGAGTTTTACACTTCAGACGCCCTGATATCTGCTCCCAGGAGCAGGAAGAAGGAGTTTTACACTTCAGACGCCCTGATATATGCTCCCAGGAACAGGAAGAAGGAGTTTTACACTTCAGACGCCCTGATATATGCTCCCAGGAACAGGAAGAAGGAGTTTTACACTTCAGACGCCCTGATATATGCTCCTAGGAACAGGAAGAAGGAGTTTTACACTTCAGACGCCCTGATATATGCTCCCAGGAACAGGAAGAAGGAGTTTTACACTTCAGACGCCCTGATATATGCTCCCAGGAACAGGAAGAAGGAGTTTTACACTTCAGACGCCCTGATATATGCTCCTAGGAACAGGAAGAAGGAGTTTTACACTTCAGACGCCCTGATATATGCTCCCAGGAACAGGAAGAAGGAGTTTTACACTTCAGACGCCCTGATATATGCTCCTAGGAACAGGAAGAAGGAGTTTTACACTTCAGACGCCCTGATATCTGCTCCCAGGAGCAGGAAGAAGGAGTTTTACACTTCAGACGCCCTGATATATGCTCCCAGGAACAGGAAGAAGGAGTTTTACACTTCAGACGCCCTGATATATGCTCCCAGGAGCAGGAAGAAGGAGTTTTACACTTCAGACGCCCTGATATCTGCTCCCAGGAGCAGGAAGAAGGAGTTTTACACTTCAGACGCCCTGATATCTGCTTCCAGGAACAGGAAGAAGGAGTTTTACACTTCAGACGCCCTGATATATGCTCCCAGGAGCAGGAAGAAGGAGTTTTACACAATATGGAAGCTTTTTCTTTTAAAGATGCAGATAAAGATGGACCTAACCCTGTTTGTTCAGGTTTCTCTTTTAAACAAACAGGATCTGAAGGATCACACTCAGTTTTAATTCTGTTTAATTTAATTTATGATTTAAGTAAAACTATTATGGTGTCTCGAGGCAGCTGACCCGTTAACATGTTGACCTGAGGATGATCAGAGTAACTCGAGCTCTTCCTCAGCTGCTAGAACTGGTTTATGTGGAACGTGACTCTAAAATCTGCCCCCCTCCGTCCTCACTGGGGTGGTTCCTGCAGCCGCCGGCGGTGCTTCCTCTCCTCCAGCCACCCTCAAATGTCACGGTGGTCCAGAAGCCGGTGGAGTCCTGACTCAGAGCGTCTGGTGTCAGATTGCAGATCTCCAACCGTGAGAATTGACGCAGGAACTCCTGGAAAGACATCCTGACAGACAGAGACACGTCTTACTGGACTCTGGAGTTACAGAACTCTGAGTTATCCTCCCAGTACGAACCTACCAGAACTCCCCATCCTCCATCTTACACAGCATGTCGTCCTTATCTGCAGAGTCGATGTGGTTCCACTCCGAGGAGCTGAAACATTAAGATTCAGTTCAGTCCTCATGGTCGGGCTCCTGCTGTCGTCCAGCTGCCTCATTGTGCTGCACTCACCTGTCACTCCAGGCTCCGGTCCACTCCACCTGGCCCCAGGGGTTCCTGATCCGGATCAGGCGCTCCTGCCGGCCTTGATACTCCACCTGAACATTCAAACATGAGCACATAGAGACAGAAAAACATTAACCTGAAAGATGAAGATTTAACAGTGGGTCACATGTATGTCACATTTATGCTATGCTGATGATACTCAGCTGAACTTATCTATGAAACCAGATGAAACCAACAGGTTGGTCAGACTACAAGCCTGTCTTAAAGACATAAAGACCTGGATGAGTCAGAACTTTCTGCTTCTAAACTCAGACAAACTGAAGTTGTTCTCTTTGGACCTGAGCGCTTCAGGGAGAAATTGTCCTGTTATATAGTTACTCTAGATGGTATTTCTTTGGCTTCTAGTTCTACAGGGAGGAACCTTGGAGTTATTTCTGACCAGGATCTATCCTCTGACTCCATATAAAACAGGTTTCTGCCTTCTTTCACCTTCGTAATATCATTAAAATCAGGAACATCCTGTCTCAGGGTGATGCAGAGAAACTGCTCCATGCATCTGTTCCTTCAGGACTGAACTACTGTAATTCCTTATTATTGTTCTGTCCCACAGATTCTCTGAAAAGCCTCCAGCTGATCCAAAATGCTGCAGCCAGAGTTGCAACTGTCACCTCGTGCACACTCAGGGTTAGGGTTAGGGGTAACCCTGTCCACTCAGGACAGGGAGGGTAAATGTTCAGTTATCAGGCCCCTAAAAGCAGAATGGGAGGCAGAGCCTTCAGTTATCAGGCCCCTAAAAGCAGAATGGGAGGCAGAGCCTTCAGTTATCAGGCCCCTAAAAGCAGAATGGGAGGCAGAGCCTTCAGTTATCAGGCCCCTAAAAGCAGAATGGGAGGCAGAGCCTTCCGTTATCAGGCCCCTAAAAGCAGAATGGGAGGCAGAGCCTTCAGTTATCAGGCCCCTAAAAGCAGAATGGGAGGCAGAGCCTTCAGTTATCAGGCCCCTAAAAGCAGAATGGGAGGCAGAGCCTTCAGTTATCAGGCCCCTAAAAGCAGAATGGGAGGCAGAGCCTTCAGTTATCAGGCCCCTAAAAGCAGAATGGGAGGCAGAGCCTTCAGTTATCAGGCCCCTAAAAGCAGAATGGGAGGCAGAGCCTTCGGTTATCAGGCCCATAAAAGCAGAATGGGAGGCAGAGCCTTCAGTTATCAGGCCCCTAAAAGCAGAATGGGAGGCAGAGCCTTCAGTTATCAGGCCCCTAAAAGCAGAATGGGAGGCAGAGCCTTCAGTTATCAGGCCCCTAAAAGCAGAATGGGAGGCAGAGCCTTCAGTTATCAGGCCCCTAAAAGCAGAATGGGAGGCAGAGCCTTCAGTTATCAGGCCCCTAAAAGCAGAATGGGAGGCAGAGCCTTCAGTTATCAGGCCCCTAAAAGCAGAATGGGAGGCAGAGCCTTCAGTTATCAGGCCCCTAAAAGCAGAATGGGAGGCAGAGCCTTCAGTTATCAGGCCCCTAAAAGCAGAATGGGAGGCAGAGCCTTCAGTTATCAGGCCCCTAAAAGCAGAATGGGAGGCAGAGCCTTCAGTTATCAGGCCCCTCTCTGTGGAACCAGCTGCCAGTTTGGCTTCAGGAAGCAGACACCCTCTCTACCTTTAAGATCAGGCTGAAACTTTCCTTTCTGATAAAGCTTATAGTTAGGGATGGCTCAGGTGAGCCTGAAACATCCCATAGTTCTGCTGCTATAGGCCCAGCCTGCTGGGGGAGCTCCCATGATGCACCTCTCCTCCCTCCATGTACAGATGACATCATTGCTGTCATTAACTTGTGTTTCTCTCTCTCAGCAGGTGTCTCTGGCCTGGTGTTACGCTGCTTGTTGTCCCCTCTTTCCTGTCCTCTCAGCCCCAGCTGGTCCAGGCAGATGGACCCTTCCTGGTTCTGGTTCTGATGGAGGTTTCTTCCTGGTTCTGGTTCTGATGGAGGTTTCTTCCTGTTAAAAGGGAGTTTTTTCTCTCCACTGTCGTCTTATGCAGCTCAGGACGGGGATTGGATCAAAGAGACGTTTCGGTGCAATCTGTTGGTTTCCTGAGCTCGGAAATTGTTTTTGAATTGGCTTCATATGAATTAATTGGATTAATTTTTAAATTAATTAATTGGATTTCATTGGATTATGATTACAATGAATTGAACTCCAATTGACTATATTATTTAAGTGCACCAGCTCACAGGTGTGATCACAAACAAGACAACCTCCGTTGCACATGTTGACAAATACATGAAAGATAAAACGTGTTCCTGTGAGCAGACGCAGCAGCAGGAAGAGACTGAGCATCAGTTCAAATGTTCATAAATAATCTTAGCAGTGAATCAGAGCTGCAAACACACCTGTCTGAGCGCCGTCACCGAGTAGGCGTGGCCTTTCACCAGCTTCTTGAAGGTCACTGCTTCCATGTCAAAGGCGCTGGTGATCTGAGGACATAACGTTTCATGATTAATGTTTTTATGAAACATGGTAAACCCATCATCAAAGAAACGGCAGAAAACAGATTTAGTCTTTGGAAGCTGCAGGAGCTTTCTGCCCTGATGTAAACTGAAACTGTTCCCATGAACTCAGGACTGACGTCTATGGAGCAGCCCAGCAGAGATCCCCTCTGCAGAGCCTTGCCAATGATACGGTGAAGATCTCTGGGAGCTTTCTTCAGCTCGTACATCTCTGACACGCCACCCGTGAAGTCCTCAAAACCCTCAGTGGTGCTGCCACCAGACAGCGCCTCGTACGACCCGTTCAACCTCAGAACACACAGTGAGAAAAGGTGTTAGAACCAGAACTAGAACCAAAGTGCTCCTACAGGACGAAACTAACATTTATTTACTTGAAAGGTTCCCCCCCCCCTACGTCAGCAGGGGTAGGCAGGAGTAGGTGGGTGTGTCTTACTTGGCGTAGGCCTTCTCCAGCAGGGCGCTCCAGAACTCGCTGCCTTCAGCTGAGTGGACGAACAGCAGCTCTCCGTCTTTCACCGGCAGACGGTCGTCGATCACCACGTCGACCCACTCCCCGAACTGCCAGAACTGAGGAGGGAGGGAGGGAGGGATGGATGATGGATGGATGGATGATGGATGGATGGATGATGGATGGATGGATGGATGGATGATGGATGGATGATGGATGGATGGATGGATGATGGATGATGGATGATGGATGGATGATGGATGATGGATGATGGATGATGGATGGATGATGGATGATGGATGATGGATGGATGGATGGATGGAAGGATGTTAGACAATAACCAGCTGATAGAAACTGCTCTGATCCATTCTGAACCAAAGCCCCCCCCATTAAGCAGGATTGTGGGCGTGGCCTCTGATCACGTGAACTCTCACCTGGAAGTGAAATATGCCAGTGTACTCGTGGCTGAAGCTCTGGCCGTGAGGAACCACACGATGCAGCAGCTGTTCATTCAGAGTCAGAGAGCCGATGGCAGCCAGCAGCCAGCAGTCTCCTGGAAAACAGCTGGAGTTAAAGCAGATGTCACCTGACATCTCACCTGTTCATGCGTTTTATCTGAGACGACAAGCACAGCTGCTGTCAGCGGAAACACCTAAAGAGTCTTTCAAAGCTGCACCTCAGCTACAGATCGTTAAATCAGCCCTTTTTTGACTGAAGTTTGGCACACGGCTTCATGTTCAGGTGTGGTTGGACCAAGTGCTGCTCCACCTGCCGGCCACATGCTGCGATGGTTACAGTCAGTCTCTTGATCACGTGACTTCCTGTTTGTTAATGTGTGCTTATCTCGGGGTAAACAGCATCCTGTAGGTATTGAACTCCAATCAGATTATGATGAGGGAGATGAGTGGGATTCCAGGAAGATGAGTTCATGTTCCAGGAAACGTTTGTTCAGCAGACCGAACATCAGCTGACTCCAGTACTCTGACGGTCTGTGGGGACAGTTAATGCTCTGCTAAAAGACAAAAGCACCAACAACAACAGCGGCTAATGGAGCGTCCGGCCAACAGCCGCCATTCACGGATCAATGGAGTTATCAATGGTTAAAGTGCTGCCTTCAGGTGCTTTCTATAGCGTCATGCTGCTCAGATGCTCAGATGTTGATGGAAACTGGCTGAACTTTGAGGGAGGGAATCTCCATGAGCTCCATTTACTGCAAGCTTCAGGAAATACGCATAAATACAAATAAAAACACGTTAAAAGGACAAAACAAACTTTTTATAGTCATACAGAAGAGCCACCAACAGGGCAAGTTTGAATGAAATGTGTTATTAAAAGAGTATCTGGCGCCGGTAGGATGGTGGCGGTGACCTGATGGCCCCACAGCCCTGATGTCAGGCGCCGGTAGGATGGTGGCGGTGACCTGATGGCCCCACAGCCCTGATGTTAGGCGCCGGTAGGATGGTGGCGGTGACCTGATGGCCCCACAACCCTGATGTTAGGCGCCGGTAGGATGGTGGCGGTGACCTGATGGCCCCACAACCCTGATGTTAGGCGCCGGTAGGATGGTGGCGGTGACCTGATGGCCCCACAGCCCTGATGTCAGGCGCCGGTAGGATGGTGGCGGTGACCTGATGGCCCCACAGCCCTGATGTTAGGCGCCGGTAGGATGGTGGCGGTGACCTGATGGCCCCACAGCCTGATGTTAGGCGCCGGTAGGATGGTGGCGGTGACCTGATGGCCCCACAGCCCTGATGTCAGGCGCCGGTAGGATGGTGGCGGTGACCTGATGGCCCCACAGCCCTGATGTTAGGCGCCGGTAGGATGGTGGCGGTGACCTGATGGCCCCACAGCCCTGATGTTAGGCGCCGGTAGGATGGTGGCGGTGACCTGATGGCCCCACAGCCCTGATGTTAGGCGCCGGTAGGATGGTGGCGGTGACCTGATGGCCCCACAGCCCTGATGTTAGGCGCCGGTAGGATGGTGGCGGTGACCTGATGGCCCCACAACCCTGATGTTAGGCGCCGGTAGGATGGTGGCGGTGACCTGATGGCCCCACAGCCCTGATGTCAGGCGCCGGTAGGATGGTGGCGGTGACCTGATGGCCCCACAGCCCTGATGTTAGGCGCCGGTAGGATGGTGGCGGTGACCTGATGGCCCCACAACCCTGATGTTAGGCGCCGGTAGGATGGTGGCGGTGACCTGATGGCCCCACAACCCTGATGTTAGGCGCCGGTAGGATGGTGGCGGTGACCTGATGGCCCCACAGCCCTGATGTCAGGCGCCGGTAGGATGGTGGCGGTGACCTGATGGCCCCACAGCCCTGATGTTAGGCGCCGGTAGGATGGTGGCGGTGACCTGATGGCCCCACAGCCTGATGTTAGGCGCCGGTAGGATGGTGGCGGTGACCTGATGGCCCCACAGCCCTGATGTCAGGCGCCGGTAGGATGGTGGCGGTGACCTGATGGCCCCACAGCCCTGATGTTAGGCGCCGGTAGGATGGTGGCGGTGACCTGATGGCCCCACAGCCCTGATGTTAGGCGCCGGTAGGATGGTGGCGGTGACCTGATGGCCCCACAGCCCTGATGTTAGGCGCCGGTAGGATGGTGGCGGTGACCTGATGGCCCCACAGCCCTGATGTTAGGCGCCGGTAGGATGGTGGCGGTGACCTGATGGCCCCACAGCCCTGATGTTAGGCGCCGGTAGGATGGTGGCGGTGACCTGATGGCCCCACAGCCCTGATGTTAGGCGCCGGTAGGATGGTGGCGGTGACCTGATGGCCCCACAGCCCTGATGTTAGGCGCCGGTAGGATGGTGGCGGTGACCTGATGGCCCCACAGCCCTGATGTTAGGCGCCGGTAGGATGGTGGCGGTGACCTGATGGCCCCACAGCCCTGATGTTAGGCGCCGGTAGGATGGTGGCGGTGACCTGATGGCCCCACAGCCCTGATGTTAGGCGCCGGTAGGATGGTGGCGGTGACCTGATGGCCCCACAGCCCTGATGTCAGGCGCCGGTAGGATGGTGGCGGTGACCTGACGGCCCCACAGCCCTGATGTCAGGCGCCGGTAGGATGGTGGCGGTGACCTGATGGCCCCACAGCCCTGATGTTAGGCGCCGGTAGGATGGTGGCGGTGACCTGATGGCCCCACAGCCCTGATGTTAGGCGCCGGTAGGATGGTGGCGGTGACCTGATGGCCCCACAGCCCTGATGTTAGGCGCCGGTAGGATGGTGGCGGTGGGTGACCTGATGGCCCCACAGCCCTGATGTTAGGCGCCGGTAGGATGGTGGCGGTGACCTGATGGCCCCACAGCCCTGATGTTAGGCGCCGGTAGGATGGTGGCGGTGACCTGATGGCCCCACAGCCCTGATGTTAGGCGCCGGTAGGATGGTGGCGGTGACCTGATGGCCCCACAGCCCTGATGTCAGGCGCCGGTAGGATGGTGGCGGTGACCTGATGGCCCCACAGCCCTGATGTTAGGCGCCGGTAGGATGGTGGCGGTGACCTGATGGCCCCACAGCCCTGATGTTAGGCGCCGGTAGGATGGTGGCGGTGACCTGATGGCCCCACAGCCCTGATGTTAGGCGCCGGTAGGATGGTGGCGGTGACCTGATGGCCCCACAGCCTGATGTTAGGCGCCGGTAGGATGGTGGCGGTGACCTGACGGCCCCACAGCCCTGATGTTAGGCGCCGGTGACCTGATGGCCCCACAGCCCTGATGTTAGGCGCCGGTAGGATGGTGGCGGTGACCTGATGGCCCCACAGCCCTGATGTTAGGCGCCGGTAGGATGGTGGCGGTGACCTGATGGCCCCACAGCCCTGATGTTAGGCGCCGGTAGGATGGTGGCGGTGACCTGATGGCCCCACAGCCCTGATGTTAGGCGCCGGTAGGATGGTGGCGGTGACCTGATGGCCCCACAGCCCTGATGTTAGGCGCCGGTAGGATGGTGGCGGTGACCTGATGGAGCCAGCTGATCCGTGCCTCCATGTCCGGGCTGAGGAGAGGCTTTAACCAAAGGCTGCCTCGGACCTGCCCAAATATCTGCTGAGCTCATCCAGGAAGTCTGCATCGTCATCACATGGCGGCGGCGGCCAGTCCGTGACCGCCTGAATACCTCGCCACGGACACGGTTCAGGCTGGCTCTTGCTGCCCCTTCATCAGAATGGATTCATTTAAATGTCGGTCTCTTACATGGTGACGGCTGTGGTCCCGTGGTCAATGAATTTAACCCTGACCCAGAAAACTACATTAATATTAGACAAAAGCCCCATAACAGCCATGAAAAAACAGTCTTCAAAGACCAGACAGGAGACATTATAGAAAATTACAAATATCTTGGGACTACTCTGGATAATAAGTTAAATTTTACCGGCCATTCAGAGAACCAGCAACAAAAGAGCCAACAACGACTCTTTCCTGAGAAAACTCAGGTTTCAGATCGATAAGTCCAAATAAATTCAATATATATATATATATATAGTTTTTAATCAGGAAGCTCAGTATGGCCTTAAATTTGACTCAAAAATAGCTGCAAAGGCTGGTCTACAAATATGAGCTGAACACGTTTTACTATCCACAAAACTTTCCTATTTGTAACTTGTGTGTTGGTTTTTACAAATATATGTGTAAATATATATATAATATAATATATGTGTAAACATATATATAATATATGTGTAAACATATATATAATATAATATATGTGTAAATATATATATATAATATAATATATGTGTAAATATATAATTTTGCAAATATTCTTATTTGTGTATTTTTGACCCTGCCCTCTCACTGAGATGATCAAACACAAACTGAAGGATTACTATCTATCAATAAATAATAACAGTTCATTACTGGTTCATTACTGATGGTTATTGATCATTACTGATAGATGTTATTGATTGGGCCACTCAGTCTGAGTGTCTCTGAGCTGTGATATCAGCAGCGTCCAGTAGGTGGAGCCAAAGCTGTTGAAACGATCTTAGTCCCGCCCACAGAAGGGAAGGGGCGTGTCCATACGATCATGTTTACAATGAGGAGGACTCCACCCAACTGGTTGGAGGTCAGCCATCTTTGTTCTGTGACAGCCTGCTTTGTGAGGCCCGCTGCTAACAGCCTGCTTTGTGAGGCCCGCTGCTAACAGCCTGCTTTGTGAGGCCCGCTGCTAACAGCCTGCTTTGTGAGGCCCGCTGCTAACAGCCTGCTTTGTGAGGCCCGCTGCTAACAGCCTGCTTTGTGAGGCCCGCTGCTAACAGCCTGCTTTGTGAGGCCCGCTGCTAACAGCCTGCTTTGTGAGGCCCGCTGCTAACAGCCTGCTTTGTGGGGCCCGCTGCTAACAGCCTGCTTTGTGAGGCCCGCTGCTAACAGCCTGCTTTGTGAGGCCCGCTGCTAACAGCCTGCTTTGTGAGGCCCGCTGCTAACAGCCTGCTTTGTGAGGCCCGCTGCTAACAGCCTCCTTTGTGAGGCCCGCTGCTAACAGCCTGCTTTGTGAGGCCCGCTGCTAACAGCCTGCTTTGTGAGGCCCTGCCCTCCATCAGTGCTGAATGCATTTCCTGCCTGAGCCTCAGCCGGTTTCTCACTGCGGCTGTGCAGCTGCTTTATCCCAACACAATGGTGTGGTGGCCCAGCACCGCCAGAGCAGCTGGCCTGAAAGCAGAATACTGGAAGGCCAGAGGCTGAGGGGGTCCCTGAGTCCTCTTCATCCTCTGAGTCCAACCCCCCCAAGACACAAGTCCCATGTAATAGGCCTATAGATATGTTTTAGGCCTATTCATACAAATCTTTATTTGTCTTTTATGTCTTTTTTTTCTTTTGTCCCAACAGATTCTGATGGTGCCGCTGAAAAAGATAATTGTCTGTAAATGCTGAAACATGTTTGGTCTGATGACCATCTCCTGAAGAATATTTAATTATCTGTGCAGTAATGCTGCGCCTTCATCCACGGGATAGTTTCTAAAGGACATGTTTGTGAAAAAGGTCGCCTCCTGCTGTGTCTAATGGACTTCCAGAACTTCTAGAAGAACTGGGCTACGCCAAAACTCGCCTGCTGACTGAATGAATGAGGAAATCAAAGGGCGTCTGGCTGAAAGAGGGCGGAGACGGAGAGAAACTCGAGGTTTACTGAGGAGTGTCTGTCACACACACACGGGTGTGTGCAGGAGTTCGAAGTCTTTGTGTCACTCTTCTTCTTGGAAAGGTTTACCCACAGACTCGCTGTGCATGCTGGGAACACTGGGTCCTATGCTGATGGGAGTAATAAATAGCTCTACATGTGGTGTGTGTTAGGAACAGGTTTCTGCTTTGTTTACTCTACAGTGAGCCGGTCTCTGAGCGCCAGTTGGTGGGGAAGTTCTTTTAAAGCTACAGAGTCCTAAACCAGCAGCTGCACATGTTGAAGAGTGTCTGTTGTCAGACAGCTCAGTGACTCAGAATAACAGCAGTTAACAGGAACCTTAACCAGCAGCCTCTGATGCTACAGATACAACACGTCTGATAACATGAGCTGTTTTTATTCTGGTTGGACTTTGATGGGACTCAGAATATTAGTTTATATTAACAGCTTCCAGGCTGAAGCTGCTCTGATGGGAACATTAAGGACAATATGATGTGTGCTAGCGGGCAGTTCTGGTGACATTTCAACAGAAATTAGCCACAATTTGTCCAACACAATAAACATATGTTGCTTTTTGGAATAAATATCTCTACTCTGTCACCTCTGACAGAGTCGGACTCGTGGGTTCCTTCTATGTAGTTTATTGTAGTTTATTGTTAGCTTTTTATATAGCTTTTTATAGAGCTGTTATATCTTCATTTGTAAGTCGCTTTGGATAAAAGCGTCTGATAAATACAGAAACAGAAACATAAATGCAGGACAGAAATCAAAAAGTGTCTCTACTGCCCATCCCAAGCCTCAGCTTCCTTTTGTTCTCTGCTAGCTTCCTTCTGTTCCCTGCTAGCTTCCTTCTGTTCTCTGCTAGCTTCCTTCTGTTCTCTGCTAGCATCCTTCTGTTCTCTGCTAGCTTCCTTTTGTTCTGTGCTAGCTTCCTTCAGTTCTCTGCAAGCTTCCTTCTGTTCTCTGCTAGCTTCCTTCTGTTCTCTGCAAGCTTCCTTCAGTTCTCTGCTAGCTTCCTTCTGTTCTCTGCTAGCTTCCTTCTGTTCTCTGCTAGCTTCCTTCTGTTCTCTGCTAGCTTCCTTCTGTTCTCTGCTAGCTTCCTTCTGTTCTCTGCTAGCTTCCTTCTGTTCTCTGCTAGCTTCCTTCTGTTCTCTGCTAGCTTCCTTCTGTTCTCTGCTAGCATCCTTCTGTTCTCTGCTAGCTTCCTTCAGTTCTCTGCTAGCTTCCTTTTGTTCTGTGCTAGCTTCCTTCAGTTCTCTGCAAGCTTCCTTCTGTTCTCTGCTAGCTTCCTTCTGTTCTCTGCAAGCTTCCTTCAGTTCTCTGCTAGCTTCCTTCTGTTCTCTGCTAGCTTCCTTCTGTTCTCTGCTAGCTTCCTTCTGTTCTCTGCTAGCTTCCTTCTGTTCTCTGCTAGCTTCCTTCTGTTCTCTGCTAGCTTCCTTCTGTTCTCTGCTAGCTTCCTTCTGTTCTCTGCTAGCTTCCTTCTGTTCTCTGCTAGCTTCCTTCTGTTCTCTGCTAGCTTCCTTCTGTTCTCTGCAGGTGTAACCCTTCCAACATACAAACGTCCCACCATTCCGACAAGGCTTTTCATATGAAGAAAAGTGCGTTACTCAACAGGTGAGTCACTTCTTTCTATTCATCATTTTACATGTTTTAAGACATGTGAACAGATGCTACACGACCTTTAAAAGCGTAATTAAATTTCATATAATTGAGGTATAACGCACATATAATGCGCTCCAAAAGCAAATTAATGATATTCAAATAGTTTATTACACAAAAAAGAGCGACAAACTGTTAATCACTGTTCACTTAATGATCTGAAACTAATAAAAATAAAATAATAATATGTTTTGTTGTTTTTAGTTCTGGGTTTTTCTATTATGACTTTAGGTTTTTCATGTTCTGTTAAGTCATTAGTTTTAACATTGTTTTCCCCCAGTCCTTAGGTTCCACGTCACCTGTCTTTGAGCTGCACTCCATCACCAATCACCTCCCTTTAGTATTTAGTTTCCAGGGTTGTTCAGGTTTTATTCATTGCCATAGTTTAGTTATAGTCATGTTTCATGCTTCATGCCATGTTTTGTTTTGTTTGTTTTTCATAGTCAGTTTAATGGGTTTGGTTTTCCGGCTCAGCCGCGCCTTGTTTAAATAAATCGAGTTTTTACTTTTAAATGATCTGTATCTGAGTCCCATCATGCCACAACACTCCACCAGCTGTGACAGGTAGCCTAATATATATGATTTTGGTTTTATTTGCAGCACAGGTGAGATGTCACTGATGTCTGAGGAGGACAGAGGAGGAGATCGCTCAGTGGTAGTAATATTGTAATCAGACACTAGCTCACGGTTCAGTTGTCCTGACCTGTAGTCCCCAGAGAATAGTAGTTTAGAATAGAAGGAACCTAAACTTATTCCAACTTTTTGCACATGGACATCTCAGTTCATCTCAGTCTCTGAATGTTACTGATGCTTACCTCTGTACCAGGTGACATGTTCTCGCTGGACTTAGTCAGTTATTTCAGGTATGTAACTGTAGCATTGACATCTGTAACTGCAATTATTAATGTTGCATATGATGCCAGAGTGAAAAAAAGCATGGGCTCTGTGGAGCTGGTTGCTGGGACTGACACTGTATTCCTGTTTAAGTCATATTTATCTGATAGATTCAAGTTTGTTCTTGTAAATGAAGAATCTTCCTCACACACCAGAGTAAGTCATGGAGTTCCTCAGGGTTCTGTGCTTGGACCGATTCTTTTTACTTTCTACATGCTTCCATTAGGTAACATTATCAGACAGCATGGCATAAAGTTCCATTGTTATGCTGATGATACTCAGCTGTACTTATCTATGAAACCAGATGAAACCTACAGGTTGGTCAGACTACAAGCCTGTCTTAAAGACATAAAGACCTGGATGACTCAGAACTTTCTGCTTCTACATTCAGACAAAACTGAAGTTGTTCTCTTTGGACCTGAGCGCTTCAGGGAGAAATTGTCTAGTTATATAGTTCCTCTAGATGGTATTTCCTTGGCTTCTAGTTCTACAGTGAGGAACCTTGGAGTTATTTCTGACCAGGATCTGTCCTCTGACTCACATATAAAACAGGTTTCTGCCTTCTTTCACCTTCATAATATCATTAAAATCAGGACCATCCTGTCTCAGGGTGATGCAGAGAAACTGCTCCATGCATCTGTTCCTTCAGGACTGAACTACTGTAATTCCTTATTATTGTTCTGTCCCACAGATTCTCTGAAAAGCCTCCAGCTGATCCAAAACCCTGCAGCCAGAGTTCTGATGAGATCTAACAGCAGAGATCATGTTTCTCCAGTTTTAGCTTCTCTTCATTGGCTCCCTGTTAGATTCAGAATAGAATTTAAGGTTCTTCTCCTCACATATAAAGCTCTTAATGACCGAGCTCCATCACATCTTAAAGATCTCACAGCTGGATATTTCCCCAACAGAGCACTGCTAAAGTGTTCTGTTTATTAACAGTGGATCAGAACCCAGCAACACATAAACAGCGACAGACTCACCCAGCGCTCCCTGGCAGATGTCCGTCCTCGTGGCTCCACCCACAATGAACTGAGGGTCTGCTACCAGTTCCTGGAACAGCCAATCAGAAACAGGCATCTATCAGACAGCTGCTACGTCACCAAAATCTCACTTCCTGCCTGAGACAGGAAGCAGCGCCTGATGTAACCAATCCTAGAGCCGTGTGATCATTTTCCTTATTTGTTGCCGTCTATTGATCACTGATCAATTACTGATCAATTACTGATCAATTACTTTAAAGTTACTTTAAAGATCTGGACCTGAAACCTAAGTTCTGGTTCTCACCGCTGGTCTCTTCCACTCCACCCCTTTGGTTTTGGCCGTCAACGGTCCGAGTTCCTTGAAGCCCAGCGAGGCCTGTTCTGCAGGGAACATCGGGTCCTGGAACAGAGATCCGTTCTGCAGACTCTCCTCCTTCAGGGCCTGGAAGTTCTGGTTCAGGTACTGCACCGCCTGCTGGACCGAGCCCAGACCTCCAGCACGGTCCCGGTCCCTCTGGACCCGACCTGACACACCGCCAAACATCCTGACCCAATACCTGCTGAAGAGCTTTGAAAGTGACACATCGGGGGGGTCAGAACAATACATGTAAACAAACATAAACAGTTTATATGTAAACAAACATAAACAGTTTACATGTAAACAAACGGTAAATAAACAGTTTACATGTAAACAAACGGTAAATAAACAGTTTACATGTAAACAAACGGTAAATAAACAGTTTACATGTAAACAAACATAAACAGTTTATATGTAAACAAACATGAACAGTTTACATGTAAACAAACATAAACAGTTTACATGTAAACAAACATAAACAGTTTACATGTAATCAAACATGAACAGTTTACATGTAAACAGACATAAACAGTTTATATGTAAACAGACATGAACAAACAGTTTACATGTAAACAAACGGTAAATAAACAGTTTATATGTAAACAAACGGTAAATAAACAGTTTACATGTAAATAAACAAAAACAAACAGTTTACATGTAAACAAACGGTAAATAAACAGTTTATATGTAAACAAACGGTAAATAAACAGTTTATATGTAAACAAACGGTAAATAAACAGTTTATATGTAAACAAACGGTAAATAAACAGTTTACATGTAAACAAACGGTAAATAAACAGTTTACATGTAAACAAACGGTAAATAAACAGTTTACATGTAAACAAACGGTAAATAAACAGTTTACATGTAAACAAACGGTAAATAAACAGTTTACATATAAACAAACGGTAAATAAACAGTTTACATGTAAACAAACATAAACAGTTTATATGTAAACAAACATGAACAGTTTACATGTAAACAAACATAAACAGTTTACATGTAATCAAACATAAACAGTTTACATGTAAACAAACATAAACAAACAGTTTACATGTAAACAAACATGAACAAACAGTTTACATGTAAACAAACATGAACAGTTTACATGTAAACAAACATAAACAGTTTATATGTAAACAAACATGAACAAACAGTTTACATGTAAACAAACGGTAAATAAACAGTTTATATGTAAACAAACGGTAAATAAACAGTTTACATGTAAATAAACAAAAACAAACAGTTTACATGTAAACAAACGGTAAATAAACAGTTTATATGTAAACAAACGGTAAATAAACAGTTTACATGTAAACAAACGGTAAATAAACAGTTTATATGTAAACAAACGGTAAATAAACAGTTTATATGTAAACAAACGGTAAATAAACAGTTTACATGTAAACAAACGGTAAATAAACAGTTTACATGTAAACAAACGGTAAATAAACAGTTTACATGTAAACAAACGGTAAATAAACAGTTTACATGTAAACAAACATAAACAGTTTATATGTAAACAAACATGAACAGTTTACATGTAAACAAACGGTAAATAAACAGTTTACATGTAAACAAACGGTAAATAAACAGTTTACATGTAAACAAACGGTAAATAAACAGTTTACATGTAAACAAACATAAACAGTTTATATGTAAACAAACGGTAAATAAACAGTTTACATGTAAACAAACGGTAAATAAACAGTTTACATGTAAACAAACGGTAAATAAACAGTTTACATGTAAACAAACGGTAAATAAACAGTTTACATGTAAACAAACATAAACAGTTTATATGTAAACAAACATGAACAGTTTACATGTAAACAAACATAAACAGTTTACATGTAATCAAACATAAACAGTTTACATGTAAACAAACATAAACAAACAGTTTACATGTAAACAAACATGAACAAACAGTTTACATGTAAACAAACATGAACAGTTTACATGTAAACAAACATAAACAGTTTATATGTAAACAAACATGAACAAACAGTTTACATGTAAACAAACGGTAAATAAACAGTTTATATGTAAACAAACGGTAAATAAACAGTTTACATGTAAATAAACAAAAACAAACAGTTTACATGTAAACAAACGGTAAATAAACAGTTTATATGTAAACAAACGGTAAATAAACAGTTTACATGTAAACAAACGGTAAATAAACAGTTTATATGTAAACAAACGGTAAATAAACAGTTTACATGTAAACAAACATGAACAGTTTATATGTAAACAAACATGAACAAACAGTTTACATGTAAACAAACGGTAAATAAACAGTTTACATGTAAACAAACGGTAAATAAACAGTTTACATGTAAACAAACATAAACAGTTTATATGTAAACAAACGGTAAATAAACAGTTTACATGTAAACAAACGGTAAATAAACAGTTTACATGTAAACAAACGGTAAATAAACAGTTTACATGTAAACAAACGGTAAATAAACAGTTTACATGTAAACAAACATAAACAGTTTATATGTAAACAAACATGAACAGTTTACATGTAAACAAACATAAACAGTTTACATGTAATCAAACATAAACAGTTTACATGTAAACAAACATAAACAAACAGTTTACATGTAAACAAACATGAACAAACAGTTTACATGTAAACAAACATGAACAGTTTACATGTAAACAAACATAAACAGTTTATATGTAAACAAACATGAACAAACAGTTTACATGTAAACAAACGGTAAATAAACAGTTTATATGTAAACAAACGGTAAATAAACAGTTTACATGTAAATAAACAAAAACAAACAGTTTACATGTAAACAAACGGTAAATAAACAGTTTATATGTAAACAAACGGTAAATAAACAGTTTACATGTAAACAAACGGTAAATAAACAGTTTATATGTAAACAAACGGTAAATAAACAGTTTACATGTAAACAAACATGAACAGTTTATATGTAAACAAACATGAACAAACAGTTTACATGTAAACAAACGGTAAATAAACAGTTTACATGTAAACAAACGGTAAATAAACAGTTTATATGTAAACAAACGGTAAATAAACAGTTTACATGTAAACAAACGGTAAATAAACAGTTTACATGTAAACAAACGGTAAATAAACAGTTTACATGTAAACAAACGGTAAATAAACAGTTTACATGTAAACAAACGGTAAATAAACAGTTTACATGTAAACAAACGGTAAATAAACAGTTTACATGTAAACAAACGGTAAATAAACAGTTTACATGTAAACAAACATAAACAGTTTATATGTAAACAAACATGAACAGTTTACATGTAAACAAACGGTAAATAAACAGTTTACATGTAAACAAACGGTAAATAAACAGATTACATGTAAACAAACGGTAAATAAACAGATTACATGTAAACAAACGGTAAATAAACAGTTTACATGTAAACAAACGGTAAATAAACAGTTTACATGTAAACAAACGGTAAATAAACAGTTTACATGTAAACAAACGGTAAATAAACAGTTTACATGTAAACAAACGGTAAATAAACAGTTTACATGTAAACAAACGGTAAATAAACAGTTTACATATAAACAAACGGTAAATAAACAGTTTACATGTAAACAAACATAAACAGTTTATATGTAAACAAACATGAACAGTTTACATGTAAACAAACATAAACAGTTTACATGTAATCAAACATAAACAGTTTACATGTAAACAAACATAAACAAACAGTTTACATGTAAACAAACATAAACAAACAGTTTATATGTAAACAAACATGAACAAACAGTTTACATGTAAACAAACGGTAAATAAACAGTTTATATGTAAACAAACGGTAAATAAACAGTTTACATGTAAATAAACAAAAACAAACAGTTTACATGTAAACAAACGGTAAATAAACAGTTTATATGTAAACAAACGGTAAATAAACAGTTTACATGTAAACAAACGGTAAATAAACAGTTTATATGTAAACAAACGGTAAATAAACAGTTTACATGTAAACAAACGGTAAATAAACAGTTTACATGTAAACAAACGGTAAATAAACAGTTTACATGTAAACAAACGGTAAATAAACAGTTTACATGTAAACAAACGGTAAATAAACAGTTTACATGTAAACAAACGGTAAATAAACAGTTTACATGTAAACAAACATAAACAGTTTATATGTAAACAAACATGAACAGTTTACATGTAAACAAACATGAACAAACAGTTTACATGTAATCAAACATAAACAGTTTATATGTAAACAAACATGAACAAACAGTTTACATGTAAACAAACGGTAAATAAACAGTTTATATGTAAACAAACGGTAAATAAACAGTTTACATGTAAATAAACAAAAACAAACAGTTTACATGTAAACAAACGGTAAATAAACAGTTTATATGTAAACAAACGGTAAATAAACAGTTTACATGTAAACAAACGGTAAATAAACAGTTTATATGTAAACAAACGGTAAATAAACAGTTTACATGTAAACAAACGGTAAATAAACAGTTTACATGTAAACAAACGGTAAATAAACAGTTTATATGTAAACAAACGGTAAATAAACAGTTTACATGTAAATAAACAAAAACAAACAGTTTACATGTAAACAAACGGTAAATAAACAGTTTATATGTAAACAAACGGTAAATAAACAGTTTACATGTAAACAAACGGTAAATAAACAGTTTATATGTAAACAAACGGTAAATAAACAGTTTACATGTAAACAAACGGTAAATAAACAGTTTACATGTAAACAAACGGTAAATAAACAGTTTACATGTAAACAAACGGTAAATAAACAGTTTATATGTAAACAAACGGTAAATAAACAGTTTACATATAAACAAACGGTAAATAAACAGTTTACATGTAAACAAACATAAACAGTTTATATGTAAACAAACATGAACAGTTTACATGTAAACAAACATAAACAGTTTACATGTAATCAAACATAAACAGTTTACATGTAAACAAACATAAACAAACAGTTTACATGTAAACAAACATGAACAAACAGTTTACATGTAAACAAACATGAACAGTTTACATGTAAACAAACATAAACAGTTTACATGTAATCAAACATAAACAGTTTACATGTAAACAAACATAAACAAACAGTTTACATGTAAACAAACATGAACAAACAGTTTACATGTAAACAAACATGAACAGTTTACATGTAAACAAACATAAACAGTTTATATGTAAACAAACATGAACAAACAGTTTACATGTAAACAAACGGTAAATAAACAGTTTATATGTAAACAAACGGTAAATAAACAGTTTACATGTAAATAAACAAAAACAAACAGTTTACATGTAAACAAACGGTAAATAAACAGTTTATATGTAAACAAACGGTAAATAAACAGTTTACATGTAAACAAACGGTAAATAAACAGTTTATATGTAAACAAACGGTAAATAAACAGTTTACATGTAAACAAACGGTAAATAAACAGTTTACATGTAAACAAACATGAACAAACAGTTTACATGTAAACAAACATGAACAAACAGTTTATATGTAAACAAACATGAACAAACAGTTTACATGTAAACAAACGGTAAATAAACAGTTTACATGTAAATAAACAAAAACAAACAGTTTACATGTAAACAAACGGTAAATAAACAGTTTACATGTAAACAAACGGTAAATAAACAGTTTATATGTAAACAAACGGTAAATAAACAGTTTACATGTAAACAAACGGTAAATAAACAGTTTACATGTAAACAAACGGTAAATAAACAGTTTACATGTAAACAAAGTGCTCATGAAGCAAAAATGACGTCAGAAACACAAATATGTGACATTCCTAGGATCTGTTTATCTTCATCGTCAGTTTTTATCAGAACATGTTAAACAAACAGAACTTCCTTCTGGGAGATTCCTGAAGTTATTCAGCTGTAAATAAAAAGCTCAGATCAGGGATAAACTCCTGCTTTTACTGACTTTTAAAATGTTTTTCTCTGCGGAGCTGCTGACTCATCACTCTGCACGACTTCCTGAATCTTTATTGATACTCTCATGTCTTTATTGATCTGATCAGATAAACAGAGCAAAGCTCACCACCAACCAGGCTTCATTCAGATTCCAGTGAAAATAAGAAAACCCAGAGATGACAGCAACTGTCGCTTACCTGCCCTCAGACCACCTGAGAGAACAGATTGAATTAACTTTAAGTGAAACTTTTCTGTCACACACGTCTGATTTCCTTCCAGAAAAAGATAAACTAGTTCCAGACCTCCCTCCTGGTGCCTCACGCTCACCTTCCCTTACGAATGACCGCGCTGAGCTGCTCTGATTGGTTAATAAAAGCAGTGATGTAATGAGAGTGTCTGCAGAAACAAGAAAACGGTTAAATCAGCTGATCCGGAAACAAAGACCGGTTCGGACCGGTTCGGACCGGTTCAGTCCCACAGCTCCCGGTCCAAACAGCTTTCACACTCACCTGCGAGTCGGGGCTGCGCTTCTGGGCTCCAGGATGCAGTATGAGCTGGGTTTGGTGGTTCTGGATGCTGCTGAGGATGTTTTGCTGCAGCACCGAGCCCCGCCCTGTAGGCGGGGCGCAGCGACGTCACATCACATCCCGCCGGGGTGGGGTGCTGGTGCTGGTCGGACAGAGAGCCGGCAGGATGGTCTGATGATGCGGTCCAAACAGGAAGATGTTCCGACTGTGACTCACAGCCCGTTTCACAGATCAGGTTCAGTCTGATCCTGGACTCTGAGAAAACTGAGTTTCCGGTTCCAGAACTTCCGTTAGTTTAATCAACTCTGAGCAGTTTCACCTGGAGTCAAGCGCGTGCGCACAACTATAAAAAGCCAGCATCAATGGAGCCCGACAGGACGAGTCACCATGGCAACGGGGAAGAGGAGAGCCACGTTTTCACCAAGCTCGAGTCGAAAATCTTAACTTCAACAAGTTTTTAGAAAGAAGTTGAACAGGCTGCAGCTGCAACAGAGTCTGTTACTAACCCTTAAGTTACCTCTCTGTGAAACGGGTTAGAGCCGCCAGAGTTTCCCTCATTTCAGGGTAAATAAACTCAGTTTCCCTCATTTCAGGGTAAATAAACTCAGTTTCCCTCATTTCAGGGTAAATAAACTCAGTTTCCCTCATTTCAGGGTAAATAAACTCAGAGTTTCCCTCATTTCAGGGTTAATAAACTCAGTTTCCCTCATTTCAGGGTAAATAAACTCAGAGTTTCCCTCATTTCAGGGATAATAAACTCAGTTTCCCTCATTTCAGGGTAAATAAACTCAGAGTTTACCTCATTTCAGGGTAAATAAACTCAGTTTCCCTCATTTCAGGGTAAATAAAATCAGAGTTTCCCTCATTTCAGGGTAAATAAAATCAGAGTTTCCCTCATTTCAGGGTAAATACATTCAGTTTCCCTCATTTCAGGGTAAATAAACTCAGTTTCCCTCATTTCAGGGATAATAAACTCAGTTTCCCTCATTTCAGGGTAAATGAACTCAGAGTTTCCCTCATTTCAGGTTAAATAAACTCAGAGTTTACCTCATTTCAGGGTAAATAAACTCAGAGTTTCCCTCATTTCAGGGTAAATAAACTCAGTTTCCCTCATTTCAGGGTAAATAAACTCAGAGTTTCCCTCATTTCAGGGTAAATAAATTCAGTTTCCCTCATTTCAGGGTAAATAAACTCAGTTTCCCTCATTTCAGGGTAAATAAATTCAGTTTCCCTCATTTCAGGGTAAATAAACTCAGAGTTTCCCTCATTTCAGGGTAAATAAACTCAGTTTCCCTCATTTCAGGGTAAATAAACTCAGAGTTTCCCTCATTTCAGGGTAAATAAATTCAGTTTCCCTCATTTCAGGGTAAATAAATTCAGTTTCCCTCATTTCAGGGTAAATAAACTCAGTTTCCCTCATTTCAGGGTAAATAAATTCAGTTTCCCTCATTTCAGGGTAAATAAACTCAGAGTTTCCCTCATTTCAGGGTAAATAAACTCAGTTTCCCTCATTTCAGGGTAAATAAATTCAGTTTCCCTCATTTCAGGGTAAATAAAATCAGAGTTTCCCTCATTTCAGGGTAAATAAACTCAGTTTCCCTCATTTCAGGGTAAATAAACTCAGTTTCCCTCATTTCAGGGTAAATAAACTCAGTTTCCCTCATTTCAGGGTAAATAAACTCAGTTTCCCTCATTTCAGGGTAAATAAACTCAGTTTCCCTCATTTCAGGGTAAATAAACTCAGTTTCCCTCTTTTCAGGGTAAATAAACTCAGAGTTTTCACTAAACCTGCCTTGTGAAACGGACCCTGTTTGTTCCGTTTAAATCAACAGATTTTAAAAGAAGCATCAAAAACAAACTCAGAATAAACACAAAAATAAAAATGAGGAAAAGACTAAATAAATAGATGAAATGTACTTTTATTTGGTGGTTTTTCATTGGTCCAGAGCAACAAATGAGGTTTCTAATCAGAGATGTTGAAATTGTTTCATAGATAATTTACCTGATAGGACATTTAAGGCGTATTGTGATGTAATCAGATCCAGGATGCTCAAGCAAACACTTCCTGTTTGTAGCTGATGTTCTGAGCTTATCTTTGACACATACCAGACAGAGTTGTTGCTCATGTCAACAGACATAAATCAACATTACAGCTATTTCATTCTGGATTATTTCACAAATTTAAAGTTATGCACAAAAAAAGCTGATGTCTGAAAATAAGTGTATCGACTTGCTTCTGAGTTTTCATTTGAGGACATACAGCAGGAACCTGTCAGTGCTAGTTGAGGATGTTGTTTATTGTACAGATTGTGAAACACATTTGTGCTACGCAGGCCTAAAACTTTCCTTTGGCTTCCAGTGTTTGAGCTAAGCTATGTTAACTATTTCCCTCCGCTTCCATCATTTATGCTAAGCTAAGATAAGATATAAAGTTGGGCGAACAGGTTCTCTCTTATTTCAGTCTTTATGCTAACCAACGCTAACAGTTTCCCTCTTATTTCAGTCTTTATGCTAACCTACGCTAACAGTTTCCCTCTTATTTCAGTCTTTATGCTAACCTACGCTAACAGTTTCCCTCTTATTTCAGTCTTTATGCTAACCTACGCTAACATTTTCCCTCTTATTTCAGTCTATATGCTAACCTACTCTAACATTTTCCCTCTTATTTCAGTCTATATGCTAACCTACTCTAACATTTTCCCTCTTATTTCAGTCTTTATGCTAACCTACGCTAACAGTTTCCCTCTTATTTCAGTCTATATGCTAACCTACTCTAACATTTTCCCTCTTATTTCAGTCTTTATGCTAACCAACGCTAACAGTTTCTCTCTTATTTCAGTCTTTATGCTAACCAACGCTAACAGTTTCTCTCTTATTTCAGTCTTTATGCTAACCAACGCTAACAGGTTCTCTCTTATTTCAGTCTTTATGCTAACCAACGCTAACAGGTTCTCTTATTTCAGTCTTTATGCTAACCTACGCTAACAGTTTCCCTCTTATTTCAGTCTTTATGCTAACCAACGCTAACAGTTTCCCTCTTATTTCAGTCTTTATGCTAACCTACGCTAACAGTTTCCCTCTTATTTCAGTCTTTATGCTAACCAACGCTAACATTTTCCCTCTTATTTCAGTCTTTATGCTAACCAACGCTAACATTTTCTCTCTTATTTCAGTCTTTATGCTAACCAACGCTAACAGTTTCTCTCTTATTTCAGTCTTTATGCTAACCAACGCTAACATTTTCCCTCTTATTTCAGTCTTTATGCTAACCAACGCTAACAGTTTCTCTCTTATTTCAGTCTTTATGCTAACCAACGCTAACAGTTTCTCTCTTATTTCAGTCTTTATGCTAACCAACGCTAACAGTTTCTCTCTTATTTCAGTCTTTATGCTAACCAACGCTAACAGTTTCTCTCTTATTTCAGTCTTTATGCTAACCAACGCTAACAGTTTCTCTCTTATTTCAGTCTTTATGCTAACCAACGCTAACAATTTCTCTCTTATTTCAGTCTTTATGCTAACCAACGCTAACAGTTTCTCTCTTATTTCAGTCTTTATGCTAACCAACGCTAACATTTTCCCTCTTATTTCAGTCTTTATGCTAACCAACGCTAACAGTTTCTCTCTTATTTCAGTCTTTATGCTAACCAACGCTAACAGTTTCTCTCTTATTTCAGTCTTTATGCTAACCAACGCTAACAGTTTCTCTCTTATTTCAGTCTTTATGCTAACCAACGCGAACAGTTTCTCTCTTATTTCAGTCTTTATGCTAACCTACGCTGAAAACCATTTGGTCTTTTCAATATATAATAATATATATTTCAATATTATAATTCACACACAAGGATCAGAGGTTTTTTGAGTATATTTAATGACTTTAGATGACAGTCAGTTGGGTAATTTGGAGGATAAAACACGAGTATTGTCAGGAAGAGAAGCACTGGCTGTAAATGATAAGATGGCGTGCTGCAGAATGGCTGACGTTGCGGGTCAGATCATGGCGAAGTTTAACCACTGCAGGAACACAAACATATTGAGCGTCAGTCTCTGACATCACACTCTGATGACATCACACTCTGATGACATCACACTCTGCTGACAAACTGCTGTGAGTGTTTTTGTTCTCACCTGAGTGAAGTCGAGCTCGATTGATCCGCCCTCGTGAGGGTCCAGTTTCTTAAAGATCCCTGAGGAGGAAAACAGATCATTGGCCTGATAACACTGCAGATGTTGTGATTTTAGCCGAGAATCTTCATCTCAACCAGATCATTAAATAATTTGCTACTCCAGCTCACATCATTTTAATGTTCCAAATAAGCATATTTTCATTCAATATTAACATTTCCCAGCTGTGGAATTGTTGTCAAACTGATCATTTTTTGTGCAAACAGGGCCGTATGATGACAGTAAATTCAGTTAGCCCCATTTTCTGCTCAGTAGCTCCAGAAGGTGCCGACTCACTGAACATCATCTCCAGCCTCATCAGGCAGCCCACGAAGTTGTCGAAGTCGATGGTCATGTCGGGGTCGGAGTATCGCGCCACCAGCTGCTGGTAGATGGTGTTGTTGAGGGTAAAACCTGCATGAAGATGGCAACAGGAGTTACTGAGGGCAGCTAATGGGCTTCTTCACACAAAGCATAAAAGGTCCCGAGGATGTCTGCTAACGGTCCCACAGAAACGACCAAACTTTACTCTGCAGGTAAATGAGTGATACCCTTAACCTGATAAGGGTTCAAACATGTGCCTCTTTTCACCTGCTGCTGTGGAAACTAGTGAAACTGGAGTAGCTTTTATGACCCATCCAGTCCCTGAATAACCAAAGTCCAGCAGGGCTGCCCCCCCCATCCGGTCCTGTTCGGGTTTTCAGGGACAGGAGGTGCAGTCGGGCCGAGGAGGGCGTCTGGTTCTGAACCTCCGGGTTCTGTTGGCTTCTTCTGGTCGCCTCCTTTTGGAGGTTTTTCAGGCATGTCCAATTGGGAGGAGGCCCGGGGCAGACCCAGAACTCACTGCAGGGAGTAAGTATCTGGGAACGCCTCGGGTTCTCCCAGGAGGAGCTGGACAGGGGGGCTGGGGGGAGAGTTGGACCCTCCCTCCTGGACCTGTTGCCTCTGTGACCCGACCTCAGATAAGAGGAAGATGATGGACGGATGGATGTGAATAAATACACAGCCATGCATTACATATCTTCAGAATGACTGTGTGGTTTGGGCAAAAGTACAGGGCAGGGTGTCCGTAACACGCCAAATGACTCTTCATAACAGCAGGTTTCCGTACCGCATCTATTTAGCCGTGGTGCAAACAGTGTTTTCATAAGAAAATGATTCATTAGTGGAGCGTCTGCATCCAACTGCTAGAGATGGCAGTGGAATCCAGGCTCTACAATCTAATAATAACTGGGATTTATAAAAGAAAACCACACATATCTTTATAAATATGTAAAAAGAGCACGTGAATGCATTGTTCTGCTTCACAATGTGTGAATGTTGCACTAAACAGAACTAAAGCATCCCGACACCCTTAAGTTATGAAATGGCTCCACATGGATCACATGAACTGGAAAGATGTAACTCATGCTAAGCTAAGCTACACTAACCACATGGCTGTTTTTAAAATGAAACTATCATATTGCCTTAGCTGGGACCAATAACTGTAGGTAATATGTTAGCTCCTTTGTTAACAGAGCTAACAACGCAAAGAGAGCTACCAAAGACTTTGACGTACCATCACTTCACTGACAGTAAAGTCCAGACAGCAGCAGAGAGGGAAGCGAAAAACAGCATTTTAGTACTGAGACAGACACGAAACACTGCAGAAGAAGAAGAAGAAGAAGAAGAAGGAGAGGGTTAATGAGCAGGGCTGATGTTCAGGCACACAGCATTTTCATATTGGCACAGTAAAGTTTGTCCATCGTTCAGAGGCAGGGACAAAGGAGAGCAGCTCCTGTTAGTTACTTCCTCTTGTTTCTTTGTAAAAACTGAAGTCTTCAGCAGTGAGTCACAGGAAAAGGACCGTGACTCACCCTGAACACACGGTCGGCTGCTTCCACTGACAACACTCAGATCAAAACAGGAAGAATTCTCCAAAAAAGACGTGTTCATTTTGGAGTGTTTGTTCCTGGTTACTACAAACATGTTGAATAACCAGGGGCCTCAGACTGAGTGATGTGCGATAATCTGAGACACTGAACAGCTAACACTGAACAGTTAACACTGAACAGCTAACGCTGAACAGTTAACACTGAACAGTTAGCACTGAACAGTTAGCACTGAACAGTTAGCACTGAACAGTTAGCACTGAACAGCTAACACTGAACAGCTAACGCTGAACAGTTAGCACTGAACAGCTAACGCTGAACAGTTAACACTGAACAGTTAGCACTGAACAGTTAGCACTGAACAGTTAGCACTGAACAGTTAGCACTGAACAGCTAACACTGAACAGTTAGCACTGAACAGTTAACACTGAACAGTTAGCACTGAACAGTTAACACTGAACAGTTAACACTGAACAGTTAACGCTGAACAGCTAACACTGAACAGTTAGCACTGAACAGCTAACGCTGAACAGTTAGCACTGAACAGTTAACACTGAACAGTTAACGCTGAACAGCTAACGCTGAACAGTTAGCACTGAACAGCTAACGCTGAACAGCTAACGCTGAACAGCTAACACTGAACAGTTAGCACTCCCATGTGTCTGCAGTTACAGAGTGGATATAAAAGCATGCAGAGTGCTGCAGTGATACCATTAAAAACAATGGCTGCTTTGGTGGAAGTCTTTATAAATGGTGATATTGGAGGAGAGCGTGTGTTCAGAGACTGAGAGGATTAGCTGGCTCATCAGCCGTTTTTAGGGTAATCCTCCTGGAACTGTGCAGAGCTGCGGCCGGCGCTGGAGTGTTTTTTAAAATTTTCATTCAATCAATGTACAGCCTCATCATCAACCTACCTCTGAAGCATGTTTAAGTCATTTCAGGACCTTTTGGTCGTTTCATCTCCAAAACGCAGTGTTCACAGCCTGTGGGAAGGTAGAGTATCCCCAGCTTTGTGTGCAGAGCAGCAGAGTTTAGATAGAGAAACATCAAATATGTTTCATCATTCTGCCCGGAGATGAAGTTGAAATAGACTCAGGTAACATCATGCTAACAGACAGGTTTGTTGAGTAAGAACATCAGAAAATGTGAATGAGGCTAAATCATGTGGTTTGTGTCCAGCAGCGGTTCGTCTCCATACTGTCGCTTCCCCTTCAAACCATGTAAGTCAGGTCATGTGACAGAGAGCAGTGGCATCGTTTGTTCTGTGGTCACATGACGCAGCGCTGCTTCCTCAGAATGTACGGAACAGAGAAACTTCAGCCAAAGCAGAGCTGATCACAGCCTGAGGCACCAAAGCACATTAAGAAAGAGCGATTTAAGGAAACGCCCTCGGAGCAGCAAACAGGAAACACATTACAGAGCTCCAAAGAGCCAGATTCCATCCAGCAACACACGTAACGAGGACTTCCTCAGATGGTTAAATCAAGCACACCCTCAGAGTCTGTCCAGCAGAAGAAGAAGAAACCAAACTGACCTGCGTCCTTGAAGGCGACCCTCATCTCTGGTGTGCTCATCGTCCCCGAGTCATCAGAGTCGTTCTTCTTATAGATCGACTGAACACAAAAACACACCTGTAGAACTCCATGGACCAATCCAGCAGGTTAGCTCACAGATCAAAGGTCACATCTCACCAGGTATCTCTGCACCTTCTTCCACAGCGTGGCGAACTCCCCGAGGCCCAGCTTCCCGTTGCCGCTGTCCTGCTGCACGTTAAAGATCACTGACAGGTGAATGTCTGGTGAGGCTGCTGCTGAGCACACAGCAGCACCACTTTAACACGATTCCATCCTCATGGTTATTTTAAAGGTGACATATTCTGTAAAACTCCTTCTTCCTGCTCCTGGGAGCATATATCAGGGCGTCTGAGGTCACCAGCAGGTGTAAAACTCCCCAGAAACACAACCCTGGTATTTATTTAGTTCCCCTTTGTTTGAGCCGTTCTGATTTTCATTTCTAAAGTACGTCACTCCTTAAGTTGGCTCCGCCTCCTCTGCTAAGCCCCGCCCACTCACAGCCCCCCTGCTGGACGGATGAAGCCAGCTTCTGGTGGAAATGTTCTGCTGTCAGCTGCACTGAGGAGCATGCATCTTCCATCCAGCAGCAGCCTCAGAGGATATAAGAGCCCAGTGGATAAACTATATCTGAGGCTAATGTTCCAGCAGAGTTAGCTAAAGACTGTGAATGTGCAGCAGACACTTTTCATCCCACTGTTTTAACAACTTGGTCCAGTTCAACGCTGGACTGAAGGAACTGAGCCACAAAGAGGATCAGTTCCAGCTCTCAGAGCCTGAACTTCAGAGCAGGGAAATGGAAGCATCTGAGAGATAACTCCTCATGGTTTATTTACTGATTTATTTCTTCCTTTAGCAGCAGCTAACGCTAGCAGCTAACGCTAACAGCTTACCTAATGCAGAAATAACTCCTCATGGTTTATTTACTGATTTATTTCTTCTGTATCTACATATAGAGCTGGAGTGTTTCTGGTCTGACTGCAGGAACAGCTTCATTACGTCTGTGTTACTGCATTAAATTACTGAACATTAACGTACATAAACCTCAGCCAACATACAGAAACTATCCCCAGCGCCCTGCTGAACCTCTGTTAGCTCCTTGAATCCAGTTCAAACTGATGTAGTTCCACAGTTTTGTCGGAGAGAAACTTTCTGCTCTGCTTGATCAGCGGAACAGCGACCTCTCAGCTACGTTAACTGTCTTTGACCAAAGCCTGTCTCTCATATCTGAAGAAAATTGTGTCAGCTTGTTAAAAAGGACAGAAGAAGTCACCTTGGGTTAGGGTCAGGGCAGATAGGACACACCTGAGCAGGTATAATCTATGTGTGGCGGTTTCTCAGAGTTCAGGCAGGGTTCTCGTGTGAAAGGATACGTCCATCAGGTTGACCATGACCCTGCAGGTGTCCGTGCTGAATCCGTCCGTTTTAATGTCAGTTCCTGTGAAAAGAGAGACGACAGGAGGTCAAACCTGCAGCTGCTGCAGTTCCTGCTCAACCTGTCGGCGCCGCAGCTCACGTTTGGCAACAATCTTGTTCATGATGGTCTTCAGCTCCACGGCAGAGATCTCCATGTCCTGAAACACAGGGCACAGGCTCAGTGGGGGCCACAGGTGAATCCTGGCAGGTGTGGCTGCATGAACGCAAACTTACGTCTCCAGCGAGTTTACAGAACAGGTTCCTGAATCCGGAGTCCACCTCCTCATCCGACACCATCTCCTGGACACAAACAGCACGACGGCAGTGAGAACGAGCGGCGAGATCGGTACGAATGTGTGGCGATTCCCCGGCTGACGGAAAGCATTAACCGTGAATGCCAGGGAAGCAGGACACGTTCTTCTTCTTTAAAAAAGTCACTGGTTGGTGATTCATTTGGTCAACGTCAGACAGAACGAGGGTTAAGACATGAAGACACGGCGGCTCTGAAATAGAGATGCACGGCGGCATTTTGGACGCCCCATAAACACGAATACAAGCCGTCACAACAGCACTTCCTGCAGCGTCCCAGAACGACCAGCAGGTACGAGCTGAGGTGGAGGGGTGGGGGGGCTGGCTTTGTGCTTCAGACCTCTTCTGGGGTCACACGCTGGGGCTGGAGTGCTGGAGGAGGCGGAGCGGCGGCCGCACGCTTTAAATGTAGCTGGTTTGAGTGGCGCCGGGTTAGGGTTAGGCCTGCTGGGTCGCATCCGGCGGGTTGTGAGCTTCTTCCACAGGACCCGACAGCCACTGCTGCGTTGGCTGCGAGGCTAAAAGTACGGCTCGGCCCGGACATCAATGAACGCAAGCTGAGGGCGGACGTTAGCGCTGGACCTGCTGGACCTGCTGGACCTGCTGGACCTGCTGGACCTGCTGGACCTGCTGGACCTGCTGGAACGATGCTGCTCAGCCCAGAAGTCCGTCAGAACACCGGTGAAATCAACACACCGGACAGCTTGGACCTTCTCAAAGCTTTGAAGAACCCAACAGTGCCCTGGCAGCACAGGACTGAGCAGAGCTTGCTGCCTGTGGAGGACTCCACCGAAGAGAAGTTTTACCTGACCGCACCACACCAGCCGCCTGGCCCCAGGGGTCTTTGCCACCGCAGTAACCTCAGATCTCAGCTTCGGCCTGAGAACGTTGATTTTCCTCAAGAGAAACCTGAAAGTTTCCAGCTACACAAGCCAGTCTTAGTTTTTAAAACTCCAGCTTTTCTTTGTTACTCAAGTCAAGAACTATTCAGCTTTCTGTAAAGAAAGGAAGATTTTAGATTCCTTTGTTGAATCACATAAAACACCAGTTTACTTTCCTGGATGAGTGTGTTGTCACATCCCTTCATTCCAAGCTTTTATCATTTTGTCATTCCTTAAAAGTAAGAACGATAACCCGCCAGAGGACCTGGTGTGCAGTAACTGTTCATGAGAGGTTTCTGAGTGAAGGAAGCCTTTACTCACCTCATCGAGCTCTGCGCTGACCGGGTCGTCACAGGGCCTGATGGTACAAAGAGTCACAAATATCAGTGTTTTCCCCTCCCACAGGACAGAGGCCTCCCTGAACCAGAACCAGCTCAGGACCGATCACGGAGCAGAACCAGCAGCTCTTACATGGTCTCCGTCTGCTTCTCGGAGAACACTCGGATGCAGAAGTCTCCGTTCAGGTGCGGCTCGAAGGTGGACGGGACGACCAGGTACTCGCCGGGCGGCAGCTTGAAGCGGGAGCTGACCTCACGCAAGTTGATGAAGGTCTCCGACTTCGCCGTTTGAGCGTGGGTCAGAAAGAAGTTCTTGTCCAGGTGCACCTCCCTCTGCCCCTGAAACTGCAGGGAAACAGCACATCAGGACTGGACTTATCCAGTCAGGTGACCAGAACCTTCTGCTTCTGAACTCCTGACCTGAGCGCTTCAGGGAGAAACTGTCTGGTTATATAGTTACTCTGGATGGTGTTTCCTTGGCTTCTGGTCCTACAGGGAGGAACCTTGGAGTTATTTCTGACCAGGATCTGTCCTCTGACTCTCATATAAAACAGGTTTCTGCCTTCTTTCACCTTCATAATAAATCAGGACCATCCTGTCTCAGAGCAGAGAAACTGCTCCATGCATCTGTTCCTTCAGGACTGAACTGCTGTAATTCCTTATTATTGGGCCGTCCCACAGACTGGATCAAACAGAAGCTTCGGTGCAACCTGCTGGTTTCCTGAACTCGGCTACTTTTTTTTAATTGTCACTGTATGAACTGGACTCGAATTTGGAATTCAACGAATTGGATTTGATTACGACTGTATTGCAGGGAATCGGGCTGTACCTCTGAAGTGATTTGAGTGATTTTTCAGTAAATATGAAACGATCACTTCATGGGAAACACAAATACAGACTTTAGGGTTCATGGCATCACTGCTCAGCCCCTCCTTTCTGTCAGACGAACATGCGGTTCTGAAGCTTCTGGACTCACCTGCTGAGGCACCTGAAACCAAACAGAGGATAAGCAGATCATGAGTTCAACGTGGATTCCTTAGAGAATCTGAACCTCTTCGGAACCTCTCAGACCTCGTAGATGGCGAAGCCGACGGTGTGCATGTCCTCCCCCTGTTTGCGCAGCTTCCTGCGGTTCTTCTGGATCAGACCAACCACAAAGCTGCAGCCCACCTCGCCATCATCGGGGTCGTCATCCTCCTCATCCAGCTTGATGACGAACTGAGGGTTGGTCCAGAATGTGTCTGCAAAGAGAAAGCTGACGTGAGGAAACCTGGTGCCACTCCCCCCGAGCGGCCGGCCTCGGCCAGGTGGGCTCAGTACTAACAGGGATGGTTCCGGCAGCCCCCGGCTGTGGAGCCCCTCCGCCACGTGCCGTCGAACTTGCTGACGCTCCAGTGTTTGACCGAGTCGTCTCCGATGGTGTCGGGGGTCAGAGTGCACACCTCGATCCGTGAGTAGTGCCGGAGGAAGTCGCTGAAGGACATCCTGCAGAGACAGGACAGACACAAGCTCTCACGCTGCTTCCAGCCGCCACGTTTGTGTTACTGCTGCTGATGTAAGTACCAGAACTCGCCGTCCTCGGCGTTGCCATGAGGACAGTCTCCCTGCACCTGGCTCCACTCAGACGACCTGCAACCAGACCATCAGAAAACGCCGTCAAAATGACGCAGCTGTGAAAGTACGGAGGGTCCTTTCGTTAGTGCGTTAGCGTGGCGAGCGATTACCCGTCGCTCCACGCTCCGGTCCACTCCACCTGGCCCCAGGGGTTCCTCATCCTCACCAGCTTCTCCCGGCGGCCGCGGTAGCTCACCTGCAAGCAGAACACAGTTTCATCCTGTCATCTTTTCACCTCGTGTCATTTCCAGGAGCCGATTTTACCTCCACGGCGCCGGTCAGCGAGTAGGCGTGGCCTTTCACTAGCTTCTGCCGAGTCACGGCCTCAGAGTCTGCAGCGCTGGTGATCTGCAGGAGCACGAAAACAACTCCTCATCCCAAGCCAAACAAACTTCAACCTTCCTGAAACCAGTAATTCATGGTGAAATGATGATGTCAGCGGGAAGGACGACCACGGCGGACCACGGCGGACCACGGTGGACAACGGCGGACCACAGTGGACCACGTTGGACCACGGCGGACCACAGTGGACCACGTTGGACCACGGCGGACCACGTTGGACCACAACGGACCACGGTGGACCACGGCGGACCACGGCGGACCACGGTGGACCACAACGGACCACGGCGGACCACGGTGGACCACGTTGGACCACGGCGGACCACGGCGGACCACGGTGGACCACAACGGACCACGTTGGACCACGGCGGACCACGTTGGACCACGTTGGACCACGGTGGACCACAACGGACCACGGCGGACCACGGTGGACCACGTTGGACCACGGCGGACCACGGCGGACCACGGTGGACCACAACGGACCACGGTGGACCACGGCGGACCACGGTGGACCACGTTGGACCACGGCGGACCACGTTGGACCACGTTGGACCACGGCGGACCACGGTGGACCACGGTGGACCACGTTGGACCACGTTGGACCACGGCGGACCACGTTGGACCACGTTGGACCACGGTGGACCACGTTGGACCACGTTGGACCACGGCGGACCACGGTGGACCACGTTGGACCACGGCGGACCACGTTGGACCACGTTGGACCACGGTGGACCACGTTGGACCACGTTGGACCACGGTGGACCACGGCGGACCACGTTGGACCACGGCGGACTCACGTCGATGGAGCAGCCCAGCAGCGCGCCGGCTTCCAGCGCCTTCTTGATGATCTGAAACAGGTTGGAGGGCGGTTGCTTCAGGTCGTAGTTCTCAGCGATGCCTCCGGTAAAATCCTCGAAGCCCTCGGTGGTGGAGCCGCCGGACAGCGCCTCGTAGCAGCCGTTCACCCTGCAGACAGAGCGCAACACATCAGATCTGTGACGCCACCAAGGCACCGCCCTGGTTCTGGTTCTGGTTCTGACGCTGCGACTCCCTCAGATCCGGCACCAAGTAAAAAAACTACTTCTTTTCAGCATGAAAATGGCGCCTGGAAGAAGTTCAACATGACTCCAAACAGCCGAGCGCCAGATGTCCCGCATCTGTGTCCCAACCACGATGGTTCTGGGTCAGAACCTCAGCTCTGGGTCAGAACCTCAGCTCCGGGTCAGAACTTCAGCTCTGGGTCAGAACTTCAGCTCCGGGTCAGAACTTCAGCTCCGGGTCAGAACCTCAGCTCTGGGTCAGAACTTCAGCTCCGGGTCAGAACCTCAGATCTGGGTCAGAACTTCAGATCCGGGTCAGAACTTCAGCTCTGGGTCAGAACCTCAGATCTGGGTCAGAACTTAAGCTCTGACTCAGTTACAGCCCGGACACAACGAGTCAGTCTGATGGATCAGAACCAAATAACTCAGTGAACCATCTGTGCTCCGCCTGCGGCGGTTTGCCAGCACCTGGACGCTCTTACTTGGCGTAGGCCTTCTCCAGCAGGGCGCTCCAGAACTCCCGCCCCTCGGCCGAGTGGACGAACAGCAGCTCTCCGTCTTTGACCGGCAGCCGGTCATCGATCACCACGTCGACCCACTCCCCGAACTGCCAGAACTGAGGACAGACAGAACACAGCCAGACTGTGGTCACCTCAAACATCAAGACATTCTGAAGGGTTCTGGTTCTGCATCATTAACAGAGTTCTGTCTGGTCCCATCAGGGGTCCACAGGGGTCCAGTTTGGGCCCCCTCACCCGTCTGCAGGGAACCATGGCGACCTCTCCAGCTGCAGCATGTCAGCGAAGCAGCACCTGGGCCACCTGACTGATGCAGAACACCTGTTACCTGGAAGTGGAAAATCCCGGCGTAGTCGTCACTAAAGCCCTGGTCGGTGGGAACAACTCTGGCCATCACGTATTCGTTCAAGGTCAGAGAAGCGATGGCCGCCAACAGCCAGCAGTCACCTGGAGACAGGAAACAGTAACAGTGAAACAGACAGTCCTGGCTGCTCACAGCTGCCCCCAGAGGCCGAGCAGGGGACTGCAGGCAGTCAGTTAAAAGACTTAGAACAACATTTCTAACAATAAATTAATGATCAACCTACTCCCCCATTGTTCTTCTATGGCACATAGTACACATTCTACTATGGAGCTGTAATGTGGCATCATCCATCCATCCATCATCCATCCATCCATCATCCATCATCCATCCATCCATCCATCCATCCATCCATCCATCATCCATCATCCATCCATCCATCATCCATCCATCCATCCATCATCCATCCATCCATCCATCCATCATCCATCCATCCATCATCCATCCATCATCCATCCATCCATCATCCATCCATCCATCATCCATCATCCATCCATCCATCCATCCATCATCCATCCATCATCCATCCATCATCCATCCATCCATCCATCCATCATCCATCCATCATCCATCCATCCATCATCCATCCATCCATCCATCATCCATCCATCCATCCATCATCCATCCATCCATCCATCCATCCATCATCCATCCATCCATCATCCATCATCCATCCATCCATCCATCCATCCATCATCCATCATCCATCCATCCATCATCCATCCATCCATCATCCATCCATCCATCCATCATCCATCCATCCATCATCCATCCATCCATCCATCATCCATCCATCCATCATCCATCCATCCATCATCCATCCATCCATCCATCATCCATCCATCCATCATCCATCCATCATCCATCATCCATCCATCATCCATCCATCCATCATCCATCCATCCATCCATCATCCATCCATCCATCATCCATCCATCCATCATCCATCCATCCATCCATCATCCATCCATCATCCATCCATCCATCCATCATCCATCCATCCATCCATCCATCCATCATCCATCATCCATCCATCCATCCATCCATCATCCATCATCCATCCATCCATCCATCCATCATCCATCCATCATCCATCCATCCATCCATCATCCATCCATCCATCCATCCATCATCCATCCATCCATCCATCATCCATCCATCCATCCATCATCCATCCATCCATCATCCATCCATCCATCCATCAATCATCCATCCATCCATCCATCAATCATCCATCCATCATCCATCCATCATCCATCCATCCATCCATCAATCATCCATCCATCCATCCATCCATCATCCATCCATCCATCCATCATCCATCCATCCATCCATCATCCATCCATCCATCCATCATCCATCCATCCATCATCCATCCATCATCCATCCATCATCCATCCATCCATCATCCATCCATCATCCATCCATCCATCCATCCATCCATCATCCATCCATCATCCATCCATCATCCATCCATCCATCATCCATCCATCATCCATCCATCATCCATCCATCCATCATCCATCCATCCATCCATCCATCATCCATCCATCCATCCATCCATCATCCATCCATCATCCATCCATCCATCCATCATCCATCCATCATCCATCCATCATCCATCCATCCATCATCCATCCATCATCCATCCATCCATCCATCATCCATCCATCCATCATCCATCCATCCATCCATCATCCATCCATCATCCATCCATCATCCATCCATCATCCATCCATCCATCATCCATCCATCATCCATCCATCCATCCATCATCCATCCATCCATCCATCCATCATCCATCCATCCATCCATCATCCATCCATCCATCCATCATCCATCCATCATCCATCCATCATCCATCCATCATCCATCCATCCATCATCCATCCATCATCCATCCATCCATCCATCCATCATCCATCCATCATCCATCCATCCATCCATCCATCATCCATCCATCATCCATCCATCCATCCATCATCCATCCATCATCCATCCATCATCCATCCATCATCCATCCATCATCCATCCATCCATCATCCATCCATCATCCATCCATCCATCATCCATCCATCCATCATCCATCATCCATCCATCCATCATCCATCCATCCATCATCCATCCATCCATCCATCATCCATCCATCCATCCATCCATCATCCATCATCCATCATCCATCCATCCATCCATCATCCATCCATCCATCCATCCATCATCCATCCATCATCCATCCATCCATCATCCATCCATCCATCATCCATCCATCCATCCATCCATCATCCATCCATCCATCATCCATCCATCCATCCATCCATCATCCATCCATCCATCATCCATCCATCATCCATCCATCCATCATCCATCCATCCATCATCCATCCATCCATCCATCCATCATCCATCCATCCATCATCCATCCATCCATCCATCCATCATCCATCCATCCATCATCCATCCATCATCCATCCATCCATCCATCATCCATCCATCCATCCATCCATCCATCCATCCATCCATCCATCCATCATCCATCCATCATCCATCCATCCATCCATCCATCCATCCATCCATCATCCATCCATCATCCATCATCCATCATCCATCCATCCATCATCCATCCATCCATCATCCATCCATCCATCCATCATCCATCCATCATCCATCCATCATCCATCCATCCATCATCCATCCATCCATCCATCATCCATCCATCCATCCATCATCCATCCATCATCCATCCATCATCCATCCATCCATCCATCCATCATCCATCCATCCATCATCCATCCATCCATCCATCCATCATCCATCCATCCATCATCCATCCATCATCCATCCATCCATCATCCATCCATCCATCATCCATCCATCCATCCATCCATCATCCATCCATCCATCATCCATCCATCCATCCATCCATCATCCATCCATCCATCATCCATCCATCATCCATCCATCCATCCATCATCCATCCATCCATCCATCCATCCATCCATCCATCCATCCATCCATCATCCATCCATCATCCATCCATCCATCCATCCATCCATCCATCCATCATCCATCCATCATCCATCATCCATCATCCATCCATCCATCATCCATCCATCCATCATCCATCCATCCATCCATCATCCATCCATCATCCATCCATCATCCATCCATCCATCATCCATCCATCCATCCATCATCCATCCATCCATCCATCATCCATCCATCATCCATCCATCATCCATCCATCATCCATCCATCATCCATCCATCCATCATCCATCCATCATCCATCCATCCATCCATCCATCCATCATCCATCATCCATCCATCATCCATCCATCATCCATCCATCCATCATCCATCCATCCATCATCCATCCATCCATCCATCATCCATCCATCATCCATCCATCCATCATCCATCCATCCATCATCCATCCATCCATCCATCCATCATCCATCCATCCATCATCCATCCATCCATCCATCATCCATCCATCATCCATCCATCATCCATCCATCATCCATCCATCCATCCATCCATCCATCATCCATCCATCATCCATCCATCCATCCAACATCCATCCATCATGGATGTTTGCTTCTTTCATACAAACCGGCCGAACTCAGCTTATGACATCATAGCAAAAGTTTGTGATCAAACTTCAGTAGCAGCTGAAAACTCTGCTCACCCACCCACTTCCAACCTCTGAAAGATGAGTTATGTGACATGACTCAGCTGAGGGAGGAGCTGATGAGTCACTCTGCTTCTTCCTTTAAGAGTTACTGAAGAGTTGGATAATAATTAGATTAGATTTATTGTCCTGTGTTTACACAGAGGGGTGGTAAGATTATAGTTTTTGTGTTTCTATTTTCTCTTCAGTGTTTAGAGCCACACCAGGAAGAGTTATTCTGTCCCACAGAACACCCTGCTCACTTCCTGTTTGATGTCAGTAAGTTACCTGTCATCAACATCTGGACAGCTGCTGATTTAATGCAGAAACACAGACACAATGAAGCTGTTCCTGCAGTCAGAAACACTCCAGCTCTGTAGATACAGATAGTTACTGATCCCAGAGGGAAAGCAGGTTAGCAGTTAGCTGTAAGTTAGCAGTTAGCTGTAAGTTAGCAGTTAGCTGTGAGTTAACAGTTAGTTAGTTAGCAGTTAGCTGTAAGTTAACAGTTAGTTAGTTAGCAGTTAGCTGTGAGTTAGCAGTTAGTTAGTTAGCAGGTAGCTGTAAGTTAGCAGTTAGCTGTAAGTTAACAGTTAGTTAGTTAGCAGTTAGCTGTGAGTTAACAGTTAGCTGTGAGTTAGCAGTTAGCTGTAAGTTAACAGTTAGTTAGTTAGCAGTTAGCTGTGAGTTAGCAGTTAGTTAGTTAGCAGTTAGCTGTGAGTTAACAGTTAGTTAGTTAGCAGTTAGCTGTGAGTTAGCAGTTAGCTGTGAGTTAGCAGTTAGTTAGTTAGCAGGTAGCTGTAAGTTAGCAGTTAGTTAGTTAGCAGTTAGCTGTGAGTTAACAGTTAGTTAGTTAGCAGTTAGCTGTGAGTTAGCAGTTAGTTAGTTAGCAGTTAGCTGTAAGTTAACAGTTAGTTAGTTAGCAGTTAGCTGTGAGTTAACAGTTAGTTAGTTAGCAGTTAGCTGTGAGTTAGCAGTTAGCTGTGAGTTAGCAGTTAGTTAGTTAGCAGGTAGCTGTAAGTTAGCAGTTAGCTGTAAGTTAACAGTTAGTTAGTTAGCAGTTAGCTGTGAGTTAACAGTTAGTTAGTTAGCAGTTAGCTGTGAGTTAGCAGTTAGCTGTAAGTTAACAGTTAGTTAGTTAGCAGTTAGCTGTGAGTTAGCAGTTAGTTAGTTAGCAGTTAGCTGTGAGTTAGCAGTTAGCTGGAAGTTAGCAGTTAGCTGTAACCTAGCAGCAGATGCTAGCAAACAATGCTTTCTCATCAGCAGTGATGGACCAAGCCGGAGATGTGCACAGCGTAACTCGCAGTAATGCATGTGAACCGTTAATTACTGCGTTTAAACATTTTGGAAATATTAACCTCATTAAACAGTTGGACCTGGAGACCTCCATCTTTATCAGAAACATGCCGATAATGTAACGGTAACGGAACCGTTCAGCTAGAAAGCTTCAGCTAACAAAGTAATGTGGGAACAATAATGTTCAACTTTCAGAAAGGAGCAGCAGGAACTCCTTAGAAGTCATATATTCAGTATATGCTCCCAGGAACAGGGGGAAGGGATTTTTACACAATATTGAAACTTTATTGCTGGGTTTTTTTCAGGCGAATGAACGTGTGTTTAGAACCAAAGTCTCACGGCAGTTCGTGAAGCTGTCACTAAACTGTCTACTTCGTGCTCCCTGCAATGACCGAATCATTTGTTTTCGTGCTGCTCAGAACGACTTTAGAATGAAAGCATTTCAGCATCTTTCCTGCTGCACCACCTCTTTTACAGCTCTGGTTTTGATGATCCATTTATGTGCTTTTAATGTCTTCATTGACATTGGTGTTAATTTCATTGGTTTGTTGCGTCAGTTTACACGACAGTTCCCATGAGTCTCAGCGACCGTTGCCATGGTGACGACGGCAGCTTTTAGTATAACACTTTCTGTTGCTGATGGGAAACAGAAAGTGAAGCTTTCTGACTGAAGTTAGCCTCATAGTCCAGTGTTATGAATAAAGTCAGCCTTATGGCTTACTATGCAAACATGCGTTTTGGTGTATTTTCACTTGTGTATTCATGAAAGATTAATAAAATACCGCCAAAGATTATGAGTAGTTTTTGTTCTCACATTTCCATAGATACACAGAAAGGGAAATATGTGGAACTTCATCAATGATTGGACACAACAGCACAAACTCTCAGATTAGTCATGAACAGTCTGAGCAGGAAACGGCACAAAACCACAAGTTTCTCTAACCAGAGGGGAAATCAGCTGTTTTAACTGGGAGGAATAACTGCAGAGAGTGTTTCATCCTGTTTGTGCCGGAGCCGCAGTGGATGGGAAGCAGCCTCAGAGACGTTGGTTAGCCTCATTACGCCCAAATTCCTGACTTCAACTTGTTGCAGTATGAACATTAAGTTTCTGTGTGTGGAAACAGATCTTCTGAGAGCAGTTACACAAGCAGCAAGTCAGAGATCCACTGTGGTTTAGAGGCGGCACGAATATGACTCAGCCACCACAGTGCGGGGGGGTGAGGACCGCCGCCGGGCCCAGGCATGTGGGGACGGGCTGGCAGGTCCTCACAGAGGCACAAACACACGCGTGTGTTCTTCACACCGCGCTCCCCCCACTCTGATGTTACACCTAATGTCTCTCACCCGCTAACAATAGCTGGCAAGCCTCTTCCTGTGCTGCTGCCAGCCAATCAGGGCTCAGCAGGCAGCGCCCTCTAATCACAGCTGATCCAGGTTCAGCTGCTTTTATGTGCTTTTTACCTGCTCCTTTAACCAGAAAACCCTCAAAAACCAGCACATACCTGTGGGAACGAGCTGGTGCGTGTCCCTGACGACACGCCGTCACCATGGAAACCGTTCCTGGTTCAGACTGTTTAAACTGTTCTGAAACCCCACAGGGCTTCAGCATGTAAAACTCTGCTGGATCATGAATATGTTTCCATCATTATTATCTGTACTCTGACAGAGGAGCAGGTAATAACTGAATAACACATTTATTCACGCTGTAATCATGCAAATACTTTCTGTTATTAAGCCATATCCTCTATCTAATGCAAATGCTCCTTTAAACATATTCATTATTTCTCACATATCATAGTGTTTTTGCACTAAAGTAGCTTGTAAATATTAGAGCTTGGTTTGTTCTTTATTCTTTGAGTTTGTTCAGGGAGCCAAAAGCTAACCGGAGTCCTCCTGGGGTTGGGGGTTAAACCTGTCCAATAAAGCCGTTTCTGATTATCATACCTGCTGAAAGAGTGTGTTATTTTAAAATGACCCTCAGTTTAAACAGTATCTTAGAGTTGAATGAGTCATGAAGGGAAACCTCCCGTCTCCTCTCTGCAGGAGTGCCCCACGGCTGGGTACTGGGCCTCCTTTTCAGACGGCAGGCCACCTCCATCTAAGCCCCTCTGAAGCGTCAGGAACGCAGAAACACGCCTGACCACGTGTCGGTTTTAAACACGGCCGCTGTCTGCATCCTGCGTGGAAGCTGCAGCCTGAACTATTGATCAACCAGACCATCATCACTGTCTTTGTGTTTCTTTCCAACATCAGTAAACATGGTTGCGTCCGACTCATCTGACACCAGCTGCGGGTACAGAACCCGCTACAGATGGTCCAGAACGCGGCGGAGCGTCTGCTGTTCTATCGATCAAACAGGTCACATGACCCCCCCTCCTCATGGACCCCCACCAGCTGCCTGAATCAGATCCAGTCCCTGGTGCTGCCTTCAGAGACTTCTGGGCCTGCAGCAGCTGTTTAAACTCAGTCCTACAGGCTGATGCTCCTTCTGGACCTCGGAGTTCCTCTCAGAACCTCGTCTGGTTCTGGTTCTGCCATCTCTACAAACAGGGCTTCAGCTACATGAAAAGAACCCTTTTATTGACTTCAATGACCTCTGACCTCCACCCGCGCAGACAGGCTCACCTGAACAACCTGTCTGCTGCAGGTGCTGCGTTCAGGGACAGCTGGGAAACACTCACCCAGAGCTCCCTGACAGATGTCGGTTCTGGAGGCTCCGCCCACGATGAACTCCGGGTTTGAGACGAGTTCCTGAAGCACGGGACCAGAAACGATCAGTTTATTTAAATTCATTTGTAAAAGATAAACAGGAAGCAGTCATCAGGTGTCATTTATCCAGCTTCCTGGTTGAATATAAACATCTCTTTATGAGGGCCAATCATCATGCTGCCATCTGTTCCGACCCACCTCCTCACTGAGCAGAACCAGGCGGCCTGTAGGCCCTGAACTCTCCTTAGAACCGGTCCCTGTCACAGCTGGAACATCTGTCAGAGATGTCCATGGACCGCCCCTCCCACCCCACCCGCCCCGGTCCGGGCTCGGTTCTTACCGTGGGCCTCTTCCAGGTGACTCCGCGGACCTTGTAGGAGCTGGGACCCAGCTCGTTGAAGCCCAGAGATTCGGGCGCGGCCGGGAAGGTCGGGTCGCAGAAAAGCTGGCCGGAGGCTCGGCACTGCGCGCGCAGGACCTCAAAGTTTTGATTCAGGTAACGAACCGCGTTGGCGTTGGTGCCGAACCCGGCGGCCAGGGCCCGCTTCTTGGCTAAAGTCGACGCGACGCCAGACATGATGCCGCAGAGGATCGGTACAGGAGGAGAAACTGCGAGCAAAACTTTTCTTCTCCGAGATTTCAGACCTCCGCCCCGGAGGAGGAGCGTCCGCCTCCCTCACCCTCTGTGCGCGCGCCAGCATGCGCGCAGGAATGCATGCATCACCAGAAACTAACAGAACCTCCAAAAGTCAGAACAGGAGAGTCCAAACTCACAGACTCAGCAGGAAGTCCAGTTAAAATTCTGCTTTCTGCACGTGACGTCAGAGGAGTGAAATCTGAGGTTCTGAACACGTCATCAAACTCTACAAATGGAGTAAGAGTTTCCAGTCCGAACAGAACCGAAGTTCTGGACTGTTTTAGAAGGTCCCATGAAACTATCCAAAGGAATTAAACCGAAAATAAAGGGACAGATCAAACATTTCTGCTTAAAATATGAAAAACGAATCAAATAGAGTCAGTGTTCTGACCATCAGAAGCCGGTCCTGCTGAGGTTCCGGTCCAGTCTGAGAGCTGCTGAGGAAAGTAGGCTCAGTGCTTCCTTTGATGTCTCCTTTAGGAAACACTGGAGCATCCTTGCTGACAGAAAGGAGGTGATTTCCTGTGTGGGTTCAAAGTTTGTGATGAAGAAAGAATTCACGTGAGATTTTATGTTCTGGGGAGGCTCCACGTGGCCGGCAGGGGGCGAAGGAGAGCGGGTAGAATGGGATCCACAAAGAGCTTCACAACAAAAGCCTGAAACATCAAAACCAAAGTTTAAAAAGCTGAGTTTTTAAGCAGTCCACAGATCTGATCACATGACTTTAGCAGACGCTTTTATCCAAAGGATATAACATTACAGCTAACATCAAAGCTAACATTAAGCTACATAGAAGAAAAACCACCAGTCAGGCTCTGTCAGAGGGGACAATCATGACACCCAAGTTTGTAGCCAGAGGTAGGGATTCAGTTTGGATGCAGATGCTGTGGTGTACGGTTGGTTTGGCTGGAAGACCAGCAGCTCAGTTTTTGGGAGGTTAGGTTGGAGGTGATGGGCTTTCATCCCTGTTGATGTGTCAGAGAGACGGTCTGAGATTCAGCTGAGAGCGTGAGGTCGTCAGGTGGGAATGACAGATAGAGCTGGGTATCATCAGCATAGCAGTGGTGTGAGAAGCCATGTGATGAAATGACTTCTGAACATATCTGCCTCCAGTGGCCCCCAGGTAAACTGACTTTGAGACCCCCCGGGTTTAAAGGGTTAAAACCCACTGCTTTTAAAATCTGAAGCGGTTTCATTCACTGATGCAGTTCATTTCAGTTCAGTACCTGAACCAGAACGCAAAGCTTTAAGCAGAGCAATTCTTTCTGGATTATTTCATATTTCTATTTTTTAGTGTTTTTCTGTATTTTTTTGTAGCACAAAATGTTTTAATGGAGGAAGAACAGCTGTTCTGCTGTTGGAGGCGGGTGAGGAGCAGCTTTTCCCAGTAAGAGCTCGGTCGCTCGGCCTGGAAAACAAACAGAGGTCTGCTGACTCAGCACTTTACTCTGAAACAGGTAAAGGTGTGTCTCCTTCACACAAATCTCTTCTTCACTGTAACTTCAGTCTCAAACTTCTTCACATTCAGTCTGTTTGCTCAGCAGTGATGACAGACCAGCCTTCATACCAGAGTGTTTTTACAGCCTCAGAAAGCCGCCTTATTTCAGACCTCCTGTTTCCACCCTCTGGAGGAAAAAACAACTCTAAGATAAGCAATAAATCAAAAATGATGAATATCTTCTACGGTCTCAGCAGTGCAGTTAATTTCCTCTCATTTGGTCCATGTCAGCCGAGTGTTCATGTGACCGGAGACTCCACCACAGACGGCTTTTAGGGTTTGATGCTTCCTGTTTTATACATTCATATACACTTAGATATTTTAGTGCTTGGACTGGTGGGAAAATCCACATAAAAACACATTTTAAACCCAGTTTCTTTCCTCAGAAAGGAGCTAGACGAATAGCAGATAAAATTACAGGCCCTTATAAAGAGCCCCTATCTCAATACTTCAACGTTTAAGGTGGAGTTTAAAGCAAATGTTTACATTTTCTTTGAAAAGACAAAGCTTTATGACTTGTGGAAACATCTGGAGGCCCTGCTATTAAACACGTGGAACACCTGGTGTTAAACACGTGGAACCCCCCGGTGTTAAACACGTGGAACCCCCCGGTGTTAAACACGTGGAACCCCCCGGTGTTAAACACGTGGAACCCCCCGGTGTTAAACACGTGGAACCCCGGGTGTTAAACACGTGGAACCCCCCGGTGTTAAACACGTGGAACCCCCCGGTGTTAAACACGTGGAACCCCCGGGTGTTAAACACGTGGAACCCCCCGGTGTTAAACACGTGGAACCCCCGGGTGTTAAACACGTGGAACCCCCCGGTGTTAAACACGTGGAACACCTGGTGTTAAACACGTGGAACCCCCCGGTGTTAAACACGTGGAACACCTGGTGTTAAACACGTGGAACCCCCCGGTGTTAAACACGTGGAACCCCGGGTGTTAAACACGTGGAACCCCTGGTGTTAAACACGTGGAACCCCCTGGTGTTAAACACGTGGAACCTCCTGGTGTTAAACACGTGGAACCCCCTGGTGTTAAACACGTGGAACCCCTGGTGTTAAACACGTGGAACACCTGGTGTTAAACACGTGGCACCCCTGGTGTTAAACACGTGGAACCCCTGGTGTTAAACACGTGGAACCCCCCGGGTGTTAAACACGTGGAACACCTGGTGTTAAACACGTGGAACCCCCCGGTGTTAAACACGTGGAACCCCCTGGTGTTAAACACGTGGAACACCTGGTGTTAAACACGTGGAACCCCTGGTGTTAAACACGTGGAACCCCTGGTGTTAAACACGTGGAACCCCCCGGGTGTTAAACACGTGGAACCCCTGGTGTTAAACACGTGGAACCCCCCGGTGTTAAACACGTGGAACCCCCGGTGTTAAACACGTGGAACCCCCTGGTGTTAAACACGTGGAACCCCTGGTGTTAAACACGTGGAACACCTGGTGTTAAACACGTGGAACACCAGGTGTTAAACACGTGGAACACCTGGTGTTAAACACGTGGAACCCCTGGTGTTAAACACGTGGAACACCTGGTGTTAAACACGTGGAACCCCCTGGTGTTAAACACGTGGAACCCCTGGTGTTAAACACGTGGAACACCTGGTGTTAAACACGTGGAACCCCCTGGTGTTAAACACGTGGAACACCTGGTGTTAAACACGTGGAACACCAGGTGTTAAACACGTGGAACCCCCCGGGTGTGAAACACGTGGAACCCCTGGTGTTAAACACGTGGAACCCCCCGGTGTTAAACACGTGGAACCCCCTGGTGTTAAACACGTGGAACACCTGGTGTTAAACACGTGGAACCCCCTGGTGTTAAACACGTGGAACCCCTGGTGTTAAACACGTGGAACACCTGGTGTTAAACACGTGGAACCCCCTGGTGTTAAACACGTGGAACCCCTGGTGTTAAACACGTGGAACACCTGGTGTTAAACACGTGGAACCCCCCGGGTGTTAAACACGTGGAACCCCTGGTGTTAAACACGTGGAACCCCCTGGTGTTAAACACGTGGAACCCCCTGGTGTTAAACACGTGGAACACCTGGTGTTAAACACGTGGAACCCCTGGTGTTAAACACGTGGAACACCTGGTGTTAAACACGTGGAACCCCCCGGGTGTTAAACACGTGGAACACCTGGTGTTAAACACGTGGAACCCTCGGCTGTTAAACACGTGGAACCCCCTGGTGTTAAACACGTGGAACCCCCCGGTGTTAAACACGTGGAACACCTGGTGTTAAACACGTGGAACCCCTGGTGTTAAACACGTGGAACCCCCTGGTGTTAAACACGTGGAACCCCCTGGTGTTAAACACGTGGAACACCTGGTGTTAAACACGTGGAACCCCTGGTGTTAAACACGTGGAACACCTGGTGTTAAACACGTGGAACCCCCTGGTGTTAAACACGTGGAACCCCCTGGTGTTAAACACGTGGAACCCCTGGTGTTAAACACGTGGAACACCTGGTGTTAAACACGTGGAACCCCCTGGTGTTAAACACGTGGAACCCCTGGTGTTAAACACGTGGAACACCTGGTGTTAAACACGTGGAACACCTGGTGTTAAACACGTGGAACCCCTGGTGTTAAACACGTGGAACCCCCTGGTGTTAAACACGTGGAACCTCCTGGTGTTAAACACGTGGAACCCCCTGGTGTTAAACACGTGGAACCCCTGGTGTTAAACACGTGGAACACCTGGTGTTAAACACGTGGCACCCCTGGTGTTAAACACGTGGAACCCCTGGTGTTAAACACGTGGAACCCCCCGGGTGTTAAACACGTGGAACACCTGGTGTTAAACACGTGGAACCCCCCGGTGTTAAACACGTGGAACCCCCTGGTGTTAAACACGTGGAACACCTGGTGTTAAACACGTGGAACCCCTGGTGTTAAACACGTGGAACCCCTGGTGTTAAACACGTGGAACCCCCCGGGTGTTAAACACGTGGAACCCCTGGTGTTAAACACGTGGAACCCCCCGGTGTTAAACACGTGGAACCCCCGGTGTTAAACACGTGGAACCCCCTGGTGTTAAACACGTGGAACCCCTGGTGTTAAACACGTGGAACACCTGGTGTTAAACACGTGGAACACCAGGTGTTAAACACGTGGAACACCTGGTGTTAAACACGTGGAACCCCTGGTGTTAAACACGTGGAACACCTGGTGTTAAACACGTGGAACCCCCTGGTGTTAAACACGTGGAACCCCTGGTGTTAAACACGTGGAACACCTGGTGTTAAACACGTGGAACCCCCTGGTGTTAAACACGTGGAACACCTGGTGTTAAACACGTGGAACACCAGGTGTTAAACACGTGGAACCCCCCGGGTGTGAAACACGTGGAACCCCTGGTGTTAAACACGTGGAACCCCCCGGTGTTAAACACGTGGAACCCCCTGGTGTTAAACACGTGGAACACCTGGTGTTAAACACGTGGAACCCCCTGGTGTTAAACACGTGGAACCCCTGGTGTTAAACACGTGGAACACCTGGTGTTAAACACGTGGAACCCCCTGGTGTTAAACACGTGGAACCCCTGGTGTTAAACACGTGGAACACCTGGTGTTAAACACGTGGAACCCCCCGGGTGTTAAACACGTGGAACCCCTGGTGTTAAACACGTGGAACCCCCTGGTGTTAAACACGTGGAACCCCCTGGTGTTAAACACGTGGAACACCTGGTGTTAAACACGTGGAACCCCTGGTGTTAAACACGTGGAACACCTGGTGTTAAACACGTGGAACCCCCCGGGTGTTAAACACGTGGAACACCTGGTGTTAAACACGTGGAACCCTCGGCTGTTAAACACGTGGAACCCCCTGGTGTTAAACACGTGGAACCCCCCGGTGTTAAACACGTGGAACACCTGGTGTTAAACACGTGGAACCCCTGGTGTTAAACACGTGGAACCCCCTGGTGTTAAACACGTGGAACCCCCTGGTGTTAAACACGTGGAACACCTGGTGTTAAACACGTGGAACCCCTGGTGTTAAACACGTGGAACACCTGGTGTTAAACACGTGGAACCCCTGGTGTTAAACACGTGGAACACCTGGTGTTAAACACGTGGAACCCCCCGGGTGTTAAACACGTGGAACCCCTGTTGTTAAACACGTGGAACCCCCCGGGTGTTAAACACGTGGAACCCCTGGTGTTAAACACGTGGAACCCCTGGTGTTAAACACGTGGAACCCCCTGGTGTTAAACACGTGGAACCCCCTGGTGTTAAACACGTGGAACACCTGGTGTTAAACACGTGGAACCCCTGGTGTTAAACACGTGGAACCCCCTGGTGTTAAACACGTGGAACCCCCTGGTGTTAAACACGTGGAACACCTGGTGTTAAACACGTGGAACCCCTGGTGTTAAACACGTGGAACACCTGGTGTTAAACACGTGGAACCCCCTGGTGTTAAACACGTGGAACCCCTGGTGTTAAACACGTGGAACACCTGGTGTTAAACACGTGGAACCCCCCGGGTGTTAAACACGTGGAACCCCTGGTGTTAAACACGTGGAACCCCCCGGGTGTTAAACACGTGGAACCCCTGGTGTTAAACACGTGGAACCCCTGGTGTTAAACACGTGGAACCCCCTGGTGTTAAACACGTGGAACCCCCTGGTGTTAAACACGTGGAACACCTGGTGTTAAACACGTGGAACCCCTGGTGTTAAACACGTGGAACACCTGGTGTTAAACACGTGGAACCCCCCGGGTGTTAAACACGTGGAACACCTGGTGTTAAACACGTGGAACCCTCGGCTGTTAAACACGTGGAACCCCCTGGTGTTAAACACGTGGAACCCCCTGGTGTTAAACACGTGGAACACCTGGTGTTAAACACGTGGAACCCCTGGTGTTAAACACGTGGAACCCCCTGGTGTTAAACACGTGGAACACCTGGTGTTAAACACGTGGAACCCCTGGTGTTAAACACGTGGAACACCTGGTGTTAAACACGTGGAACCCCCTGGTGTTAAACACGTGGAACCCCTGGTGTTAAACACGTGGAACCCCCTGGTGTTAAACACGTGGAACCCCTGGTGTTAAACACGTGGAACACCTGGTGTTAAACACGTGGAACCCCCTGGTGTTAAACACGTGGAACCCCTGGTGTTAAACACGTGGAACACCTGGTGTTAAACACGTGGAACCCCCCGGGTGTTAAACACGTGGAACCCCTGGTGTTAAACACGTGGAACCCCCTGGTGTTAAACACGTGGAACCCCCTGGTGTTAAACACGTGGAACCCCCTGGTGTTAAACACGTGGAACACCTGGTGTTAAACACGTGGAACCCCTGGTGTTAAACACGTGGAACCCCCCGGGTGTTAAACACGTGGAACACCTGGTGTTAAACACGTGGAACCCTCGGCTGTTAAACACGTGGAACCCCCTGGTGTTAAACACGTGGAACACCTGGTGTTAAACACGTGGAACCCCTGGTGTTAAACACGTGGAACCCCCTGGTGTTAAACACGTGGAACCCCCTGGTGTTAAACACGTGGAACACCTGGTGTTAAACACGTGGAACCCCTGGTGTTAAACACGTGGAACACCTGGTGTTAAACACGTGGAACCCCCTGGTGTTAAACACGTGGAACCCCTGGTGTTAAACACGTGGAACACCTGGTGTTAAACACGTGGAACCCCCCGGGTGTTAAACACGTGGAACCCCTGGTGTTAAACACGTGGAACCCCCCGGGTGTTAAACACGTGGAACCCCTGGTGTTAAACACGTGGAACCCCCCGGTGTTAAACACGTGGAACCCCCTGGTGTTAAACACGTGGAACCCCCCGGTGTTAAACACGTGGAACCCCCCGGTGTTAAACACGTGGAACCCCCCGGGTGTTAAACACGTGGAACCCCTGGTGTTAAACACGTGGAACCCCCCGGTGTTAAACACGTGGAACCCCCTGGTGTTAAACACGTGGAACACCTGGTGTTAAACACGTGGAACCCCCTGGTGTTAAACACGTGGAACCCCCCGGTGTTAAACACGTGGAACACCTGGTGTTAAACACGTGGAACCCCCCGGTGTTAAACACGTGGAACCCCCTGGTGGTAGGCCTCCCTGTGGAACCGCAGCAGAACAAGTATCTCTGACTTCTGATGTTTGTTGAAGTGAAACATCATCATGAATCACATGAATTAAGACAAACGCCGAGCAGCTGCAGCTGAAAACAGCTGCCAGACGTTCAGGGAGGAGACGTGACGAAGGCCGCAGGAATGAAACAGTTTGTGTCTGAAAACCAACAAACACCCTTCCTGCTTTATGCTGACAGACTCCTACAGGAACTCAGGATATCAGCCTTCACAATAAAAGCAGCCACAAGTCTCTGACAGAAACCTTCAACCAAAATGTCACGTGGAACCCCTGGTGTTAAACACGTGGAACCCCCGGTGTTAAACACGTGGAACCCCCCGGTGTTAAACACGTGGAACACCTGGTGTTAAACACGTGGAACCCCCCGGTGTTAAACACGTGGAACCCCCCGGTGTTAAACACGTGGAACACCGGGTGTTAAACACGTGGAACCCCCCGGTGTTAAACACGTGGAACCCCCCGGTGTTAAACACGTGGAACCCCCCGGTGTTAAACACGTGGAACACCGGGTGTTAAACACGTGGAACCCCCCGGTGTTAAACACGTGGAACCCCCGGTGTTAAACACGTGGAACCCCCTGGTGTTAAACACGTGGAACACCCGGTGTTAAACACGTGGAACCCCTGGTGTTAAACACGTGGAACCCCCCGGTGTTAAACACGTGGAACACCGGGTGTTAAACACGTGGAACCCCCTGGTGTTAAACACGTGGAACCCCTGGTGTTAAACACGTGGAACACCTGGTGTTAAACACGTGGAACCCTCGGGTGTTAAACACGTGGAACCCTTGGTGTTAAACACGTGGAACCCCCCGGTGTTAAACACGTGGAACCCCCTGGTGTTAAACACGTGGAACACCTGGTGTTAAACACGTGGAACCCTCTGGTGTTAAACACGTGGAACCCCTGGTGTTAAACACGTGGAACACCTGGTGTTAAACACGTGGAACACCTGGTGTTAAACACGTGGAACACCTGGTGTTAAACACGTGGAACCCCCTGGTGTTAAACACGTGGAACACCTGGTGTTAAACACGTGGAACACCTGGTGTTAAACACGTGGAACACCTGGTGTTAAACACGTGGAACCCTCAGGTGTTAAACACGTGGAACCCCCTGGTGTTAAACACGTGGAACACCCGGTGTTAAAGACGTGGAACACCTGGTGTTAAACACGTGGAACACCTGGTGTTAAACACGTGGAACCCCCCGGGTGTGAAACACGTGGAACCCTCAGGTGTTAAACACGTGGAACCCCCGGTGTTAAACACGTGGAACCCCCTGGTGTTAAACACGTGGAACCCCTGGTGTTAAACACGTGGAACACCTGGTGTTAAACACGTGGAACCCCCTGGTGTTAAACACGTGGAACCCCCTGGTGTTAAACACGTGGAACCCCTGGTGTTAAACACGTGGAACCCCCCGGTGTTAAACACGTGGAACCCCCTGGTGTTAAACACGTGGAACACCCGGTGTTAAAGACGTGGAACACCTGGTGTTAAACACGTGGAACCCCACGGTGTTAAACACGTGGAACCCCCCGGTGTTAAACACGTGGAACCCCCCGGTGTTAAACACGTGGAACCGCGGGTGTTAAACACGTGGAACCCCCCGGTGTTAAACACGTGGAACCCCCCGGGTGTTAAACACGTGGAACCCCCCGGTGTTAAACACGTGGAACCCCCCGGGTGTTAAACACGTGGAACCCCCCGGTGTTAAACACGTGGAACCCCGGGTGTTAAACACGTGGAACACCTGGTGTTAAACACGTGGAACCCCTGGTGTTAAACACGTGGAACCCCCTGGTGTTAAACACGTGGAACCCCCCGGTGTTAAACACGTGGAACCCCCTGGTGTTAAACACGTGGAACCCCCCGGTGTTAAACACGTGGAACCCCCTGGTGTTAAACACGTGGAACCCCCTGGTGTTAAACACGTGGAACACCTGGTGTTAAACACGTGGAACCCCCCGGGTGTTAAACACGTGGAACCCCACGGTGTTAAACACGTGGAACACCCGGTGTTAAACACGTGGAACCCCCCGGTGTTAAACACGTGGAACCCCCTGGTGTTAAACACGTGGAACACCTGGTGTTAAACACGTGGAACCCCTGGTGTTAAACACGTGGAACCCCTGGTGTTAAACACGTGGAACCCCCCGGGTGTTAAACACGTGGAACCCCTGGTGTTAAACACGTGGAACCCCCCGGTGTTAAACACGTGGAACCCCCGGTGTTAAACACGTGGAACCCCCTGGTGTTAAACACGTGGAACCCCCTGGTGTTAAACACGTGGAACCCCTGGTGTTAAACACGTGGAACACCTGGTGTTAAACACGTGGAACCCCCTGGTGTTAAACACGTGGAACACCTGGTGTTAAACACGTGGAACCCCCTGGTGTTAAACACGTGGAACCCCTGGTGTTAAACACGTGGAACACCTGGTGTTAAACACGTGGAACCCCCTGGTGTTAAACACGTGGAACACCTGGTGTTAAACACGTGGAACACCTGGTGTTAAACACGTGGAACCCCCCGGGTGTTAAACACGTGGAACCCCTGGTGTTAAACACGTGGAACCCCCCGGTGTTAAACACGTGGAACCCCCTGGTGTTAAACACGTGGAACACCTGGTGTTAAACACGTGGAACCCCCTGGTGTTAAACACGTGGAACCCCTGGTGTTAAACACGTGGAACACCTGGTGTTAAACACGTGGAACCCCCTGGTGTTAAACACGTGGAACCCCTGGTGTTAAACACGTGGAACACCTGGTGTTAAACACGTGGAACCCCCCGGGTGTTAAACACGTGGAACCCCTGGTGTTAAACACGTGGAACCCCCCGGGTGTTAAACACGTTGAACCCCTGGTGTTAAACACGTGGAACCCCCCGGTGTTAAACACGTGGAACCCCCTGGTGTTAAACACGTGGAACCCCCCGGTGTTAAACACGTGGAACACCTGGTGTTAAACACGTGGAACCCCCCGGTGTTAAACACGTGGAACCCCCTGGTGGTAGGCCTCCCTGTGGAACCGCAGCAGAACAAGTATCTCTGACTTCTGATGATTGTTGAAGTGAAACATCATCATGAATCACATGAATTAAGACAAACGCCGAGCAGCTGCAGCTGAAAACAGCTGCCAGACGTTCAGGGAGGAGACGTGACGAAGGCCGCAGGAATGAAACAGTTTGTGTCTGAAAACCAACAAACACCCTTCCTGCTTTATGCTGACAGACTCCTACAGGAACTCAGGATATCAGCCTTCACAATAAAAGCAGCCACAAGTCTCTGACAGAAACCTTCAACCAAAATGTCACGTGGAACCCCCTGGTGTTAAACACGTGGAACCCCCCTGGTGTTAAACACGTGGAACCCCTGGTGTTAAACACGTGGAACCCCCCGGTGTTAAACACGTGGAACCCCCGGTGTTAAACACGTGGAACCCCCCGGTGTTAAACACGTGGAACACCTGGTGTTAAACACGTGGAACCCCCCGGTGTTAAATACGTGGAACCCCCCGGTGTTAAACACGTGGAACCCCCCGGTGTTAAACACGTGGAACACCGGGTGTTAAACACGTGGAACCCCCCGGTGTTAAACACGTGGAACCCCCCGGTGTTAAACACGTGGAACACCGGGTGTTAAACACGTGGAACCCCCTGGTGTTAAACACGTGGAACCCCTGGTGTTAAACACGTGGAACACCTGGTGTTAAACACGTGGAACCCTCGGGTGTTAAACACGTGGAACCCTTGGTGTTAAACACGTGGAACCCCTGGTGTTAAACACGTGGAACCCCCTGGTGTTAAACACGTGGAACCCCCCGGTGTTAAACACGTGGAACCCCCTGGTGTTAAACACGTGGAACACCTGGTGTTAAACACGTGGAACCCCCTGGTGTTAAACACGTGGAACCCTCGGTGTTAAACACGTGGAACACCTGGTGTTAAACACGTGGAACACCTGGTGTTAAACACGTGGAACACCTGGTGTTAAACACGTGGAACCCCTGGTGTTAAACACGTGGAACACCTGGTGTTAAACACGTGGAACCCCTGGTGTTAAACACGTGGAACACCTGGTGTTAAACACGTGGAACACCTGGTGTTAAACACGTGGAACACCTGGTGTTAAACACGTGGAACCCCCTGGTGTTAAACACGTGGAACACCTGGTGTTAAACATGTGGAACCCCCGGTGTTAAACACGTGGAACCCCCCGGTGTTAAACACGTGGAACCCCCCTGGTGTTAAACACGTGGAACACCTGGTGTTAAACACGTGGAACACCTGGTGTTAAACACGTGGAACCCCCCGGTGTTAAACACGTGGAACCCCGGGTGTTAAACACGTGGAACACCTGGTGTTAAACACGTGGAACCCCTGGTGTTAAACACGTGGAACCCCCTGGTGTTAAACACGTGGAACCCCCCGGTGTTAAACACGTGGAACCCCCTGGTGTTAAACACGTGGAACCCCCCGGTGTTAAACACGTGGAACCCCCTGGTGTTAAACACGTGGAACCCCCTGGTGTTAAACACGTGGAACACCTGGTGTTAAACACGTGGAACCCCCCGGGTGTTAAACACGTGGAACCCCACGGTGTTAAACACGTGGAACACCCGGTGTTAAACACGTGGAACCCCCCGGTGTTAAACACGTGGAACCCCCTGGTGTTAAACACGTGGAACACCTGGTGTTAAACACGTGGAACCCCTGGTGTTAAACACGTGGAACCCCTGGTGTTAAACACGTGGAACCCCCCGGGTGTTAAACACGTGGAACCCCTGGTGTTAAACACGTGGAACCCCCCGGTGTTAAACACGTGGAACCCCCGGTGTTAAACACGTGGAACCCCCTGGTGTTAAACACGTGGAACCCCCTGGTGTTAAACACGTGGAACCCCTGGTGTTAAACACGTGGAACACCTGGTGTTAAACACGTGGAACCCCCTGGTGTTAAACACGTGGAACACCTGGTGTTAAACACGTGGAACCCCCTGGTGTTAAACACGTGGAACCCCTGGTGTTAAACACGTGGAACACCTGGTGTTAAACACGTGGAACCCCCTGGTGTTAAACACGTGGAACACCTGGTGTTAAACACGTGGAACACCTGGTGTTAAACACGTGGAACCCCCCGGTGTTAAACACGTGGAACCCCCTGGTGTTAAACACGTGGAACACCTGGTGTTAAACACGTGGAACCCCTGGTGTTAAACACGTGGAACCCCTGGTGTTAAACACGTGGAACCCCCCGGGTGTTAAACACGTGGAACCCCTGGTGTTAAACACGTGGAACCCCCCGGTGTTAAACACGTGGAACCCCCGGTGTTAAACACGTGGAACCCCCTGGTGTTAAACACGTGGAACCCCCTGGTGTTAAACACGTGGAACCCCTGGTGTTAAACACGTGGAACACCTGGTGTTAAACACGTGGAACCCCCTGGTGTTAAACACGTGGAACACCTGGTGTTAAACACGTGGAACCCCCTGGTGTTAAACACGTGGAACCCCTGGTGTTAAACACGTGGAACACCTGGTGTTAAACACGTGGAACCCCCTGGTGTTAAACACGTGGAACACCTGGTGTTAAACACGTGGAACACCTGGTGTTAAACACGTGGAACCCCCCGGGTGTTAAACACGTGGAACCCCTGGTGTTAAACACGTGGAACCCCCCGGTGTTAAACACGTGGAACCCCCTGGTGTTAAACACGTGGAACACCTGGTGTTAAACACGTGGAACCCCCTGGTGTTAAACACGTGGAACCCCTGGTGTTAAACACGTGGAACACCTGGTGTTAAACACGTGGAACCCCCTGGTGTTAAACACGTGGAACCCCTGGTGTTAAACACGTGGAACACCTGGTGTTAAACACGTGGAACCCCCCGGGTGTTAAACACGTGGAACCCCTGGTGTTAAACACGTGGAACCCCCCGGGTGTTAAACACGTTGAACCCCTGGTGTTAAACACGTGGAACCCCCCGGTGTTAAACACGTGGAACCCCCTGGTGTTAAACACGTGGAACCCCCCGGTGTTAAACACGTGGAACACCTGGTGTTAAACACGTGGAACCCCCCGGTGTTAAACACGTGGAACCCCCTGGTGGTAGGCCTCCCTGTGGAACCGCAGCAGAACAAGTATCTCTGACTTCTGATGATTGTTGAAGTGAAACATCATCATGAATCACATGAATTAAGACAAACGCCGAGCAGCTGCAGCTGAAAACAGCTGCCAGACGTTCAGGGAGGAGACGTGACGAAGGCCGCAGGAATGAAACAGTTTGTGTCTGAAAACCAACAAACACCCTTCCTGCTTTATGCTGACAGACTCCTACAGGAACTCAGGATATCAGCCTTCACAATAAAAGCAGCCACAAGTCTCTGACAGAAACCTTCAACCAAAATGTCACGTGGAACCCCCTGGTGTTAAACACGTGGAACCCCCCTGGTGTTAAACACGTGGAACCCCTGGTGTTAAACACGTGGAACCCCCCGGTGTTAAACACGTGGAACCCCCGGTGTTAAACACGTGGAACCCCCCGGTGTTAAACACGTGGAACACCTGGTGTTAAACACGTGGAACCCCCCGGTGTTAAATACGTGGAACCCCCCGGTGTTAAACACGTGGAACCCCCCGGTGTTAAACACGTGGAACACCGGGTGTTAAACACGTGGAACCCCCCGGTGTTAAACACGTGGAACCCCCCGGTGTTAAACACGTGGAACACCGGGTGTTAAACACGTGGAACCCCCTGGTGTTAAACACGTGGAACCCCTGGTGTTAAACACGTGGAACACCTGGTGTTAAACACGTGGAACCCTCGGGTGTTAAACACGTGGAACCCTTGGTGTTAAACACGTGGAACCCCTGGTGTTAAACACGTGGAACCCCCTGGTGTTAAACACGTGGAACCCCCCGGTGTTAAACACGTGGAACCCCCTGGTGTTAAACACGTGGAACACCTGGTGTTAAACACGTGGAACCCCCTGGTGTTAAACACGTGGAACCCTCGGTGTTAAACACGTGGAACACCTGGTGTTAAACACGTGGAACACCTGGTGTTAAACACGTGGAACACCTGGTGTTAAACACGTGGAACCCCTGGTGTTAAACACGTGGAACACCTGGTGTTAAACACGTGGAACCCCTGGTGTTAAACACGTGGAACACCTGGTGTTAAACACGTGGAACACCTGGTGTTAAACACGTGGAACACCTGGTGTTAAACACGTGGAACCCCCTGGTGTTAAACACGTGGAACACCTGGTGTTAAACATGTGGAACCCCCGGTGTTAAACACGTGGAACCCCCCGGTGTTAAACACGTGGAACCCCCCTGGTGTTAAACACGTGGAACACCTGGTGTTAAACACGTGGAACACCTGGTGTTAAACACGTGGAACCCCCCGGTGTTAAACACGTGGAACCCCGGGTGTTAAACACGTGGAACACCTGGTGTTAAACACGTGGAACCCCTGGTGTTAAACACGTGGAACCCCCTGGTGTTAAACACGTGGAACCCCCCGGTGTTAAACACGTGGAACCCCCTGGTGTTAAACACGTGGAACCCCCCGGTGTTAAACACGTGGAACCCCCTGGTGTTAAACACGTGGAACCCCCTGGTGTTAAACACGTGGAACACCTGGTGTTAAACACGTGGAACCCCCCGGGTGTTAAACACGTGGAACCCCACGGTGTTAAACACGTGGAACACCCGGTGTTAAACACGTGGAACCCCCCGGTGTTAAACACGTGGAACCCCCTGGTGTTAAACACGTGGAACACCTGGTGTTAAACACGTGGAACCCCTGGTGTTAAACACGTGGAACCCCTGGTGTTAAACACGTGGAACCCCCCGGGTGTTAAACACGTGGAACCCCTGGTGTTAAACACGTGGAACCCCCCGGTGTTAAACACGTGGAACCCCCGGTGTTAAACACGTGGAACCCCCTGGTGTTAAACACGTGGAACCCCCTGGTGTTAAACACGTGGAACCCCTGGTGTTAAACACGTGGAACACCTGGTGTTAAACACGTGGAACCCCCTGGTGTTAAACACGTGGAACACCTGGTGTTAAACACGTGGAACCCCCTGGTGTTAAACACGTGGAACCCCTGGTGTTAAACACGTGGAACACCTGGTGTTAAACACGTGGAACCCCCTGGTGTTAAACACGTGGAACACCTGGTGTTAAACACGTGGAACACCTGGTGTTAAACACGTGGAACCCCCCGGGTGTTAAACACGTGGAACCCCTGGTGTTAAACACGTGGAACCCCCCGGTGTTAAACACGTGGAACCCCCTGGTGTTAAACACGTGGAACACCTGGTGTTAAACACGTGGAACCCCCTGGTGTTAAACACGTGGAACCCCTGGTGTTAAACACGTGGAACACCTGGTGTTAAACACGTGGAACCCCCTGGTGTTAAACACGTGGAACCCCTGGTGTTAAACACGTGGAACACCTGGTGTTAAACACGTGGAACCCCCCGGGTGTTAAACACGTGGAACCCCTGGTGTTAAACACGTGGAACCCCCGGTGTTAAACACGTGGAACCCCCCGGTGTTAAACACGTGGAACACCTGGTGTTAAACACGTGGAACCCCCCGGTGTTAAACACGTGGAACCCCCCGGTGTTAAACACGTGGAACCCCCCGGTGTTAAACACGTGGAACACCGGGTGTTAAACACGTGGAACCCCCCGGTGTTAAACACGTGGAACCCCCCGGTGTTAAACACGTGGAACACCGGGTGTTAAACACGTGGAACCCCCTGGTGTTAAACACGTGGAACCCCTGGTGTTAAACACGTGGAACACCTGGTGTTAAACACGTGGAACCCTCGGGTGTTAAACACGTGGAACCCTTGGAGTTAAACACGTGGAACCCCTGGTGTTAAACACGTGGAACCCCCTGGTGTTAAACACGTGGAACCCCCCGGTGTTAAACACGTGGAACCCCCTGGTGTTAAACACGTGGAACACCTGGTGTTAAACACGTGGAACCCCCTGGTGTTAAACACGTGGAACCCTCGGTGTTAAACACGTGGAACACCTGGTGTTAAACACGTGGAACCCCTGGTGTTAAACACGTGGAACCCCCTGGTGTTAAACACGTGGAACCCCCTGGTGTTAAACACGTGGAACACCTGGTGTTAAACACGTGGAACCCCTGGTGTTAAACACGTGGAACACCTGGTGTTAAACACGTGGAACCCCCCGGGTGTTAAACACGTGGAACACCTGGTGTTAAACACGTGGAACCCTCGGCTGTTAAACACGTGGAACCCCCTGGTGTTAAACACGTGGAACCCCCTGGTGTTAAACACGTGGAACACCTGGTGTTAAACACGTGGAACCCCTGGTGTTAAACACGTGGAACCCCCTGGTGTTAAACACGTGGAACACCTGGTGTTAAACACGTGGAACCCCTGGTGTTAAACACGTGGAACACCTGGTGTTAAACACGTGGAACCCCCTGGTGTTAAACACGTGGAACCCCTGGTGTTAAACACGTGGAACCCCCTGGTGTTAAACACGTGGAACCCCTGGTGTTAAACACGTGGAACACCTGGTGTTAAACACGTGGAACCCCCTGGTGTTAAACACGTGGAACCCCTGGTGTTAAACACGTGGAACACCTGGTGTTAAACACGTGGAACCCCCCGGGTGTTAAACACGTGGAACCCCTGGTGTTAAACACGTGGAACCCCCTGGTGTTAAACACGTGGAACCCCCTGGTGTTAAACACGTGGAACCCCCTGGTGTTAAACACGTGGAACACCTGGTGTTAAACACGTGGAACCCCTGGTGTTAAACACGTGGAACCCCCCGGGTGTTAAACACGTGGAACACCTGGTGTTAAACACGTGGAACCCTCGGCTGTTAAACACGTGGAACCCCCTGGTGTTAAACACGTGGAACACCTGGTGTTAAACACGTGGAACCCCTGGTGTTAAACACGTGGAACCCCCTGGTGTTAAACACGTGGAACCCCCTGGTGTTAAACACGTGGAACACCTGGTGTTAAACACGTGGAACCCCTGGTGTTAAACACGTGGAACACCTGGTGTTAAACACGTGGAACCCCCTGGTGTTAAACACGTGGAACCCCTGGTGTTAAACACGTGGAACACCTGGTGTTAAACACGTGGAACCCCCCGGGTGTTAAACACGTGGAACCCCTGGTGTTAAACACGTGGAACCCCCCGGGTGTTAAACACGTGGAACCCCTGGTGTTAAACACGTGGAACCCCCCGGTGTTAAACACGTGGAACCCCCTGGTGTTAAACACGTGGAACCCCCCGGTGTTAAACACGTGGAACCCCCCGGTGTTAAACACGTGGAACCCCCCGGGTGTTAAACACGTGGAACCCCTGGTGTTAAACACGTGGAACCCCCCGGTGTTAAACACGTGGAACCCCCTGGTGTTAAACACGTGGAACACCTGGTGTTAAACACGTGGAACCCCCTGGTGTTAAACACGTGGAACCCCCCGGTGTTAAACACGTGGAACACCTGGTGTTAAACACGTGGAACCCCCCGGTGTTAAACACGTGGAACCCCCTGGTGGTAGGCCACCCTGTGGAACCGCAGCAGAACAAGTATCTCTGACTTCTGATGTTTGTTGAAGTGAAACATCATCATGAATCACATGAATTAAGACAAACGCCGAGCAGCTGCAGCTGAAAACAGCTGCCAGACGTTCAGGGAGGAGACGTGACGAAGGCCGCAGGAATGAAACAGTTTGTGTCTGAAAACCAACAAACACCCTTCCTGCTTTATGCTGACAGACTCCTACAGGAACTCAGGATATCAGCCTTCACAATAAAAGCAGCCACAAGTCTCTGACAGAAACCTTCAACCAAAATGTCACGTGGAACCCCTGGTGTTAAACACGTGGAACCCCCGGTGTTAAACACGTGGAACCCCCCGGTGTTAAACACGTGGAACACCTGGTGTTAAACACGTGGAACCCCCCGGTGTTAAACACGTGGAACCCCCCGGTGTTAAACACGTGGAACACCGGGTGTTAAACACGTGGAACCCCCCGGTGTTAAACACGTGGAACCCCCCGGTGTTAAACACGTGGAACCCCCCGGTGTTAAACACGTGGAACACCGGGTGTTAAACACGTGGAACCCCCCGGTGTTAAACACGTGGAACCCCCGGTGTTAAACACGTGGAACCCCCTGGTGTTAAACACGTGGAACACCCGGTGTTAAACACGTGGAACCCCTGGTGTTAAACACGTGGAACCCCCCGGTGTTAAACACGTGGAACACCGGGTGTTAAACACGTGGAACCCCCTGGTGTTAAACACGTGGAACCCCTGGTGTTAAACACGTGGAACACCTGGTGTTAAACACGTGGAACCCTCGGGTGTTAAACACGTGGAACCCTTGGTGTTAAACACGTGGAACCCCCCGGTGTTAAACACGTGGAACACCTGGTGTTAAACACGTGGAACACCTGGTGTTAAACACGTGGAACCCTCAGGTGTTAAACACGTGGAACCCCCTGGTGTTAAACACGTGGAACACCCGGTGTTAAAGACGTGGAACACCTGGTGTTAAACACGTGGAACACCTGGTGTTAAACACGTGGAACCCCCCGGGTGTGAAACACGTGGAACCCTCAGGTGTTAAACACGTGGAACCCCCGGTGTTAAACACGTGGAACCCCCTGGTGTTAAACACGTGGAACCCCTGGTGTTAAACACGTGGAACACCTGGTGTTAAACACGTGGAACCCCCTGGTGTTAAACACGTGGAACCCCCTGGTGTTAAACACGTGGAACCCCTGGTGTTAAACACGTGGAACCCCCCGGTGTTAAACACGTGGAACCCCCTGGTGTTAAACACGTGGAACACCCGGTGTTAAAGACGTGGAACACCTGGTGTTAAACACGTGGAACCCCACGGTGTTAAACACGTGGAACCCCCCGGTGTTAAACACGTGGAACCCCCCGGTGTTAAACACGTGGAACCGCGGGTGTTAAACACGTGGAACCCCCCGGTGTTAAACACGTGGAACCCCCCGGGTGTTAAACACGTGGAACCCCCCGGTGTTAAACACGTGGAACCCCCCGGGTGTTAAACACGTGGAACCCCCCGGTGTTAAACACGTGGAACCCCGGGTGTTAAACACGTGGAACACCTGGTGTTAAACACGTGGAACCCCTGGTGTTAAACACGTGGAACCCCCTGGTGTTAAACACGTGGAACCCCCCGGTGTTAAACACGTGGAACCCCCTGGTGTTAAACACGTGGAACCCCCCGGTGTTAAACACGTGGAACCCCCTGGTGTTAAACACGTGGAACCCCCTGGTGTTAAACACGTGGAACACCTGGTGTTAAACACGTGGAACCCCCCGGGTGTTAAACACGTGGAACCCCACGGTGTTAAACACGTGGAACACCCGGTGTTAAACACGTGGAACCCCCCGGTGTTAAACACGTGGAACCCCCTGGTGTTAAACACGTGGAACACCTGGTGTTAAACACGTGGAACCCCTGGTGTTAAACACGTGGAACCCCTGGTGTTAAACACGTGGAACCCCCCGGGTGTTAAACACGTGGAACCCCTGGTGTTAAACACGTGGAACCCCCCGGTGTTAAACACGTGGAACCCCCGGTGTTAAACACGTGGAACCCCCTGGTGTTAAACACGTGGAACCCCCTGGTGTTAAACACGTGGAACCCCTGGTGTTAAACACGTGGAACACCTGGTGTTAAACACGTGGAACCCCCTGGTGTTAAACACGTGGAACACCTGGTGTTAAACACGTGGAACCCCCTGGTGTTAAACACGTGGAACCCCTGGTGTTAAACACGTGGAACACCTGGTGTTAAACACGTGGAACCCCCTGGTGTTAAACACGTGGAACACCTGGTGTTAAACACGTGGAACACCTGGTGTTAAACACGTGGAACCCCCCGGGTGTTAAACACGTGGAACCCCTGGTGTTAAACACGTGGAACCCCCCGGTGTTAAACACGTGGAACCCCCTGGTGTTAAACACGTGGAACACCTGGTGTTAAACACGTGGAACCCCCTGGTGTTAAACACGTGGAACCCCTGGTGTTAAACACGTGGAACACCTGGTGTTAAACACGTGGAACCCCCTGGTGTTAAACACGTGGAACCCCTGGTGTTAAACACGTGGAACACCTGGTGTTAAACACGTGGAACCCCCCGGGTGTTAAACACGTGGAACCCCTGGTGTTAAACACGTGGAACCCCCCGGGTGTTAAACACGTTGAACCCCTGGTGTTAAACACGTGGAACCCCCCGGTGTTAAACACGTGGAACCCCCTGGTGTTAAACACGTGGAACCCCCCGGTGTTAAACACGTGGAACACCTGGTGTTAAACACGTGGAACCCCCCGGTGTTAAACACGTGGAACCCCCTGGTGGTAGGCCTCCCTGTGGAACCGCAGCAGAACAAGTATCTCTGACTTCTGATGATTGTTGAAGTGAAACATCATCATGAATCACATGAATTAAGACAAACGCCGAGCAGCTGCAGCTGAAAACAGCTGCCAGACGTTCAGGGAGGAGACGTGACGAAGGCCGCAGGAATGAAACAGTTTGTGTCTGAAAACCAACAAACACCCTTCCTGCTTTATGCTGACAGACTCCTACAGGAACTCAGGATATCAGCCTTCACAATAAAAGCAGCCACAAGTCTCTGACAGAAACCTTCAACCAAAATGTCACGTGGAACCCCCTGGTGTTAAACACGTGGAACCCCCCTGGTGTTAAACACGTGGAACCCCTGGTGTTAAACACGTGGAACCCCCCGGTGTTAAACACGTGGAACCCCCGGTGTTAAACACGTGGAACCCCCCGGTGTTAAACACGTGGAACACCTGGTGTTAAACACGTGGAACCCCCCGGTGTTAAATACGTGGAACCCCCCGGTGTTAAACACGTGGAACCCCCCGGTGTTAAACACGTGGAACACCGGGTGTTAAACACGTGGAACCCCCCGGTGTTAAACACGTGGAACCCCCCGGTGTTAAACACGTGGAACACCGGGTGTTAAACACGTGGAACCCCCTGGTGTTAAACACGTGGAACCCCTGGTGTTAAACACGTGGAACACCTGGTGTTAAACACGTGGAACCCTCGGGTGTTAAACACGTGGAACCCTTGGTGTTAAACACGTGGAACCCCTGGTGTTAAACACGTGGAACCCCCTGGTGTTAAACACGTGGAACCCCCCGGTGTTAAACACGTGGAACCCCCTGGTGTTAAACACGTGGAACACCTGGTGTTAAACACGTGGAACCCCCTGGTGTTAAACACGTGGAACCCTCGGTGTTAAACACGTGGAACACCTGGTGTTAAACACGTGGAACACCTGGTGTTAAACACGTGGAACACCTGGTGTTAAACACGTGGAACCCCTGGTGTTAAACACGTGGAACACCTGGTGTTAAACACGTGGAACCCCTGGTGTTAAACACGTGGAACACCTGGTGTTAAACACGTGGAACACCTGGTGTTAAACACGTGGAACACCTGGTGTTAAACACGTGGAACCCCCTGGTGTTAAACACGTGGAACACCTGGTGTTAAACATGTGGAACCCCCGGTGTTAAACACGTGGAACCCCCCGGTGTTAAACACGTGGAACCCCCCTGGTGTTAAACACGTGGAACACCTGGTGTTAAACACGTGGAACACCTGGTGTTAAACACGTGGAACCCCCCGGTGTTAAACACGTGGAACCCCGGGTGTTAAACACGTGGAACACCTGGTGTTAAACACGTGGAACCCCTGGTGTTAAACACGTGGAACCCCCTGGTGTTAAACACGTGGAACCCCCCGGTGTTAAACACGTGGAACCCCCTGGTGTTAAACACGTGGAACCCCCCGGTGTTAAACACGTGGAACCCCCTGGTGTTAAACACGTGGAACCCCCTGGTGTTAAACACGTGGAACACCTGGTGTTAAACACGTGGAACCCCCCGGGTGTTAAACACGTGGAACCCCACGGTGTTAAACACGTGGAACACCCGGTGTTAAACACGTGGAACCCCCCGGTGTTAAACACGTGGAACCCCCTGGTGTTAAACACGTGGAACACCTGGTGTTAAACACGTGGAACCCCTGGTGTTAAACACGTGGAACCCCTGGTGTTAAACACGTGGAACCCCCCGGGTGTTAAACACGTGGAACCCCTGGTGTTAAACACGTGGAACCCCCCGGTGTTAAACACGTGGAACCCCCGGTGTTAAACACGTGGAACCCCCTGGTGTTAAACACGTGGAACCCCCTGGTGTTAAACACGTGGAACCCCTGGTGTTAAACACGTGGAACACCTGGTGTTAAACACGTGGAACCCCCTGGTGTTAAACACGTGGAACACCTGGTGTTAAACACGTGGAACCCCCTGGTGTTAAACACGTGGAACCCCTGGTGTTAAACACGTGGAACACCTGGTGTTAAACACGTGGAACCCCCTGGTGTTAAACACGTGGAACACCTGGTGTTAAACACGTGGAACACCTGGTGTTAAACACGTGGAACCCCCCGGGTGTTAAACACGTGGAACCCCTGGTGTTAAACACGTGGAACCCCCCGGTGTTAAACACGTGGAACCCCCTGGTGTTAAACACGTGGAACACCTGGTGTTAAACACGTGGAACCCCCTGGTGTTAAACACGTGGAACCCCTGGTGTTAAACACGTGGAACACCTGGTGTTAAACACGTGGAACCCCCTGGTGTTAAACACGTGGAACCCCTGGTGTTAAACACGTGGAACACCTGGTGTTAAACACGTGGAACCCCCCGGGTGTTAAACACGTGGAACCCCTGGTGTTAAACACGTGGAACCCCTGGTGTTAAACACGTGGAACCCCCCGGTGTTAAACACGTGGAACACCTGGTGTTAAACACGTGGAACCCCCCGGTGTTAAACACGTGGAACCCCCCGGTGTTAAACACGTGGAACCCCCCGGTGTTAAACACGTGGAACACCGGGTGTTAAACACGTGGAACCCCCCGGTGTTAAACACGTGGAACCCCCCGGTGTTAAACACGTGGAACACCGGGTGTTAAACACGTGGAACCCCCTGGTGTTAAACACGTGGAACCCCTGGTGTTAAACACGTGGAACACCTGGTGTTAAACACGTGGAACCCTCGGGTGTTAAACACGTGGAACCCTTGGAGTTAAACACGTGGAACCCCTGGTGTTAAACACGTGGAACCCCCTGGTGTTAAACACGTGGAACCCCCCGGTGTTAAACACGTGGAACCCCCTGGTGTTAAACACGTGGAACACCTGGTGTTAAACACGTGGAACCCCCTGGTGTTAAACACGTGGAACCCTCGGTGTTAAACACGTGGAACACCTGGTGTTAAACACGTGGAACACCTGGTGTTAAACACGTGGAACACCTGGTGTTTAACACGTGGAACCCCTGGTGTTAAACACGTGGAACACCTGGTGTTAAACACGTGGAACCCCTGGTGTTAAACACGTGGAACACCTGGTGTTAAACACGTGGAACACCTGGTGTTAAACACGTGGAACCCCCTGGTGTTAAACACGTGGAACACCTGGTGTTAAACATGTGGAACCCCCGGTGTTAAACACGTGGAACCCCCCGGTGTTAAACACGTGGAACCCCCCTGGTGTTAAACACGTGGAACACCTGGTGTTAAACACGTGGAACACCTGGTGTTAAACACGTGGAACCCCCCGGTGTTAAACACGTGGAACCCCGGGTGTTAAACACGTGGAACACCTGGTGTTAAACACGTGGAACCCCTGGTGTTAAACACGTGGAACCCCCCGGTGTTAAACACGTGGAACCCCTGGTGTTAAACACGTGGAACCCTCAGGTGTTAAACACGTGGAACCCCCTGGTGTTAAACACGTGGAACCCCCCGGTGTTAAACATGTGGAACCCCCTGGTGTTAAACACGTGGAACCCCCCGGTGTTAAACATGTGGAACCCCCTGGTGTTAAACACGTGGAACCCCCCGGTGTTAAACATGTGGAACCCCCTGGTGTTAAACACGTGGAACCCCCCGGTGTTAAACACGTGGAACCCCCCGGTGTTAAACACGTGGAACCCTCAGGTGTTAAACACGTGGAACCCCCTGGTGTTAAACACGTGGAACCCCCCGGTGTTAAACATGTGGAACCCCCTGGTGTTAAACACGTGGAACCCCCCGGTGTTAAACATGTGGAACCCCCTGGTGTTAAACACGTGGAACCCCCCGGTGTTAAACACGTGGAACCCTCAGGTGTTAAACACGTGGAACCCCCCGGTGTTAAACACGTGGAACCCCCCGGTGTTAAACACGTGGAACCCCCCGGTGTTAAACACGTGGAACCCCCCGGTGTTAAACATGTGGAACCCCCGGGTGTTAAACGCGTGGAACCCCCGGGTGTTAAACGCGTGGAACCCCCTGGTGTTAAACACGTGGAACCCCCCGGTGTTAAACATGTGGAACCCCCCGGTGTTAAACACGTGGAACCCCCCGGTGTTAAACATGTGGAACCCCTGGTGTTAAACACGTGGAACCCCCCGGTGTTAAACACGTGGAACACCTGGTGTTAAACACGTGGAACCCCCCGGTGTTAAACACGTGGAACCCCCTGGTGGTAGGCCTCCCTGTGGAACCGCAGCAGAACAAGTATCTCTGACTTCTGATGATTGTTGAAGTGAAACATCATCATGAATCACATGAATTAAGACAAACGCCGAGCAGCTGCAGCTGAAAACAGCTGCCAGACGTTCAGGGAGGAGACGTGACGAAGGCCGCAGGAATGAAACAGTTTGTGTCTGAAAACCAACAAACACCCTTCCTGCTTTATGCTGACAGACTCCTACAGGAACTCAGGATATCAGCCTTCACAATAAAAGCAGCCACAAGTCTCTGACAGAAACCTTCAACCAAAATGTCCGCCGTGAAAAGGAGCTGCTGCCCACTCCTGATGTTTTATTCTGTTTGGTTCAATCAATCATCACAATGAGTTTAACCCCTTAAAGTGGTTATAAAATGGGCTGAAAGTAATCTGATGAATGAAATAAAACGCTGTGTCAGTGAAGCTGTTAAAACAAACACTTCCTGTTAGCTCATGCAGCTAACAGGAAGTGTTTGAATGGAAGATGTTTGAGTGAAATTTGGAGAAAATTAATCAAAATATCAAACAAGACATGATGTTTTGGTTCAAATCTTTGATGAAGATTCAGAAGGGGAGAATTTCCCTCAGAGAGAGATGGATCAGAGCCGGTGGGGATTTCAGCGGGTCGACCAGATGGTGATGATGGGGAAAAGGTGGAGCTTCAGTCCCAGCAGAACCGGTTCAGAAGTCCAGAGTCAGAGTGGGTTAGGAGTGGAGATAAGTCTCCTCTGAAGTGACCTGATGATAAGCAGTTCAACATTGTTCCACAACGTGAACGTCCCCTCTTCCCTTAACCACATCTGTAAACATCTGGAACTGAGGAGAACAGCTGCTGGACCTCTGGCAGAGGGATGTTGTCCCATTCCTGTCTGACAGAGGACTCCTGGGTCTTCTTTGTTGTATGTTAAAAGCTTCCCGGTCGGTCCAGCACCCGGACTCTGTGACTACCAGCCATGCTGTTGGAGCTTAGTTCAGATCCATCCACACTGATGTGAGTCTGAATCCGATTAAATCTTCTTCTGCGCTTTAAGTTGACACGCAGGCTTAATAATAAAGTGTATAATTCTTCAGTCTGTCTTCGCGGTCCTTTTGGACTGCTCCTTCAGGTGTAAATGGTGTTAAAAAGTGGATTTTGATCCACAGAAGAACCTAAAACCCTGAAATGATGAATATCTCTGAGGGTCATAAAACCCTCAGTGACCCACAGAACCGAACCCAATGTTCCTGTAGATGAGTTGGGAGGATGTTTTCTCTCGGTTTGTTCTGACTGTTCCTCAGATTCTTTTCAGATAAAATGATCAGTGACAGCAGAAGGAATGGAAATAACTAAATGTGAGGACTTTTATTTTGAAGATCCTCACCGGAAGTCTTACCTGTCACTGGGGCTAAACACACCCCTCCTGGTATCACTCACCTGGAACCTGAGCGGCCACTCCCAGACGCTCCAGTCAGCTTTCCAGGACCTTCCAGGACCTTCCAGACCAGCATCATGTCGGGCATCGCCGCCACCCTGCAGCACCGCCGGGAGAAGGACCGGGGCATCGGAACCTACAGCCAGGCGGTGAAGTACCTGAACCAGGACTACGAGGCTCTGCGGCAGCGCTGCCTGGAGACGAGCCGCCTCTTCCAGGACGACACCTTCCCGGCGCTGCCCGCCTCCCTGGGCTTCAACGAGCTGGGCCCGGCCTCCTACAAGGTCCGCGGGGTCTCCTGGCAGCGGCCCACGGTCAGTCCCTAACCCTTCATTCAGTCCAGGAAGTCCGGGAGAAACATTCAGACCAGACTCCGTTTAAAAAAAGTTTAAACCTTTCAAAAGGTTTGAGAAACAAGAGAAACACGTTTGGGTGTAGCTCCGGTGGTCAGCCTCACCGGTCCCGTTCAACACCGGTCCGTTTAACACCGGTCCGTTTAACACCGGTCCGTTTAACACCGGTCCGTTCAACACCGGTCCCGTTCAACACCGGTCCCGTTCAGCACCGGTCCGTTTAACACCGGTCCGAAATCAGCTGACAGACCCGGAATCAAACATCTGGTTTCTGATCACAGCTGCGGGAGGACCAATCAGAGAGAAGAAACACCTGCAGAGAGATGTTGGAAACTAAAATTAGACCGGGGGGGGGGGGGTTATGGTTCACTAAACAGGACGGAAACCACATTAAACCTTTCAAAGGTTCATCTTTAGTCTTGTGATACAGCTGCTGGTCCTGGTTCTGACAGATGTGGATCATAATCTGCAGAAAGAACTTTTGTTTTTATGTTTTAGCTTTTTGTTGTGAAGCATTTTTATTTTGAAAGGAGTGAAAGAGATAAAAAAGCTGTAATTTCCTCTGAGACATCAAACAGAACGTGTTCGCTGACTGTTGAGAAGTTCTGACCCGCTTCATTTCTTTATCCATGCTGAGATATGCCAAGTTTTCAGCTAATAGCTCTTTGGGAATCACCTTGTTGCTGCAGAAATCCTATTTTCTGTCTGTCAAACTGTGTTTTCTTTGCTGTTTTTCATAGATGCAGCTAAAGAAATGGGAACAAATGATGTGTCTCTGTGACAGGCTGCTGGTAACAAAGAGCCTAAAGATCCAGTTTAAAATGGCTTCTTTGCTAAGTTGTCTGTTCTGTGTCGACACAACACTGGTTCATCCCTTGAGTTAGGAGCCTTTTTCCTGCCTGAAGGGTTCAAAGGTCAGAGTTAAGTGGCTGAACAAAGAAAAAACACTGAAAATGCTCAGGAACAAGGACTGAAGATGAGGGAAAAAGCAGAAAATGTCCAAAGAAAAACTCTGAAAAAGCTTCAGAAAGCTGTAGAACTATTGATCAGGACACTTTAAAGGTTTCAGAAAGCTGCAGAACTGTTGATCAGGACACTTTAAAGGTTTCAGAAAGCTGCAGAACTATTGATCAGGACACTTTAAAGGTTTCAGAAAGCTGCAGAACTATTGATCAGGACACTTTAAAGGTTTCAGAAAGCTGCAGAACTGTTGATCAGGACACTTTAAAGGTTACAGAAAGCTGCAGAACTGTTGATCAGGACACTTTAAAGGTTACAGAAAGCTGCAGAACTATTGATCAGGACACTTTAAAGGTTTCAGAAAGCTGCAGAACTGTTGATCAGGACACTTTAAAGGTTTCAGAAAGCTGCAGAACTATTGATCAGGACACTTTAAAGGTTACAGAAAGCTGCAGAACTATTGATCAGGACACTTTAAAGGTTTCAGAAAGCTGCAGAACTGTTGATCAGGACACTTTAAAGGTTACAGAAAGCTGCAGAACTATTGATCAGGACACTTTAAAGGTTACAGAAAGCTGCAGAACTATTGATCAGGACACTTTAAAGGTTACAGAAAGCTGCAGAACTGTTGATCAGGACACTTTAAAGGTTTCAGAAAGCTGCAGAACTGTTGATCAGGACACTTTAAAGGTTTCAGAAAGCTGCAGAACTATTGATCAGGACACTTTAAAGGTTACAGAAAGCTGCAGAACTGTTGATCAGGACACTTTAAAGGTTACAGAAAGCTGCAGAACTATTGATCAGGACACTTTAAAAGTTACAGAAAGCTGCAGAACTGTTGATCAGGACACTTTAAAGGTTTCAGAAAGCTGCAGAACTGTTGATCAGGACACTTTAAAGGTTTCAGAAAGCTGCAGAACTATTGATCAGGACACTTTAAAGGTTTCACAAAGCTGCAGAACTGTTGATCAGGACACTTTAAAGGTTTCAGAAAGCTGCAGAACTATTGATCAGGACACTTTAAAGGTTACAGAAAGCTGCAGAACTGTTGATCAGGACACTTTAAAGGTTTCAGAAAGCTGCAGAACTATTGATCAGGACACTTTAAAGGTTTCAGAAAGCTGCAGAACTGTTGATCAGGACACTTTAAAGGTTTCAGAAAGCTGCAGAACTGTTGATCAGGACACTTTAAAGGTTTCAGAAAGCTGCAGAACTGTTGATCAGGACACTTTAAAGGTTTCAGAAAGCTGCAGAACTGTTGATCAGGACACTTTAAAGGTTACAGAAAGCTGCAGAACTGTTGATCAGGACACTTTAAAGGTTACAGAAAGCTGCAGAACTGTTGATCAGGACACTTTAAAGGTTACAGAAAGCTGCAGAACTGTTGATCAGGACACTTTAAAGGTTTCAGAAAGCTGCAGAACTATTGATCAGGACACTTTAAAGGTTACAGAAAGCTGCAGAACTGTTGATCAGGACACTTTAAAGGTTACAGAAAGCTGCAGAACTGTTGATCAGGACACTTTAAAGGTTTCAGAAAGCTTCAGAACTGTTGATCAGGACACTTTAAAGGTTTCAGAAAGCTGCAGAACTATTGATCAGGACACTTTAAAGGTTTCAGAAAGCTGCAGAACTATTGATCAGGACACTTTAAAGGTTACAGAAAGCTGCAGAACTGTTGATCAGGACACTTTAAAGGTTTCAGAAAGCTGCAGAACTATTGATCAGGACACTTTAAAGGTTTCAGAAAGCTGCAGAACTATTGATCAGGACACTTTAAAGGTTTCACAAAGCTGCAGAACTGTTGATCAGGACACTTTAAAGGTTTCAGAAAGCTGCAGAACTGTTGATCAGGACACTTTAAAGGTTTCAGAAAGCTGCAGAACTATTGATCAGGACACTTTAAAGGTTTCAGAAAGCAGCAGAACTGTTGATCAGGACACTTTAAAGGTTTCAGAAAGCTGCAGAACTGTTGATCAGGACACTTTAAAGGTTACAGAAAGCTGCAGAACTGTTGATCAGGACACTTTAAAGGTTTCAGAAAGCTGCAGAACTGTTGATCAGGACACTTTAAAGGTTACAGAAAGCTGCAGAACTGTTGATCAGGACACTTTAAAGGTTTCAGAAAGCTGCAGAACTGTTGATCAGGACACTTTAAAGGTTACAGAAAGCTGCAGAACTGTTGATCAGGACACTTTAAAGGTTTCAGAAAGCTGCAGAACTGTTGATCAGGACACTTTAAAGGTTTCAGAAAGCTGCAGAACTATTGATCAGGACACTTTAAAGGTTACAGAAAGCTGCAGAACTATTGATCAGGACACTTTAAAGGTTACAGAAAGCTGCAGAACTATTGATCAGGACACTTTAAAGGTTTCAGAAAGCTGCAGAACTATTGATCAGGACACTTTAAAGGTTACAGAAAGCTGCAGAACTATTGATCAGGACACTTTAAAGGTTTCAGAAAGCTGCAGAACTGTTGATCAGGACACTTTAAAGGTTACAGAAAGCTGCAGAACTATTGATCAGGACACTTTAAAGGTTTCAGAAAGCTGCAGAACTGTTGATCAGGACACTTTAAAGGTTACAGAAAGCTGCAGAACTATTGATCAGGACTCTGGGTCGGGACCTCCTCCTGCTGTCCTGTTGATCTCCTTCAGTCTCTAACTTGTTTCTTTTTTGTTATTTTGCAGGAGCTGACGTCTGAGCCGGAGTTCATCGTGTCCGGAGCCACCAGGACCGACATCTGTCAGGGCGCTCTGGGTGAGACTTTTATTCAATGGGAGAGGCGGGCCCAGTCAGACTGGAAGAACCGGTTTGGGTGTGTGAAGGGGGGGTGCAGCTTTACTGTGGAGCAGTGAATGAGTGAAAGAGGAAGCGCCAACGCAGACCTGCGGGACAAAAATAACCAGTTAACCAAAATAACCAATGGACCCACGGGAAGGGGCAGCGAGCAGCAGCTGCTCCTTCAACACATTTCAAATCATCACCAAACATCCGGCTGTGACTGGAATAAGTGTAGCTACTGAACTGAGCCGGTCCAGCAGTGGGTTCAGAACCGACCTCCAGTCTTGGTTGGTGGGGACGGCCTCTGACTGCCGGTGATAAACACCTGAGACCCGATTACTGCCACTCAGGTGTTCCAGGTGACACCTGAGCTGGAAAATTCCACTGAGCTGGGCGTGGCGGTTGTCACAGCAACCGTCCACGTGCTGAGAGGTGGGCAGCAGCTGGCTGAGGTGTCCTCACACTCCCTGAAAATATTTTCTATCGTAACAAAGGGAAAGACCAGGGTGCAGAAGCAGCAGCTCAAACGGAGCGAAGCGGGCTGTTGGACGAGGAGACAGAAATAAAAGCTTCAACTGCCGCTTGAAATGTTTCAAGACCTAAATACTCAGTTGACAGCATTTTGTTTCAGCTTTGTTTAAGCAGGTCGGTCACATTACGGCGGCGGCGCCTCGCGGCACAGAAGAGCTTCGGATGTTTGGTTCTGTTTCTGAAGTTCATTAGTCGGGGATCAGGATGTTAACGGGTTCACTTTGAATTGTCTTGTGTATGAATTACAGAGAAACTTTCCTTCTGGTCAGTCAGCCAAGTGATGGCAGGGGATTAATGAATGTTTCCTGCTGTCTGTCCGTCTCCCAGGTGACTGCTGGCTGCTCGCTGCCATCGCCTCACTGACCCTGAACGAGGAGGTCCTGGCCCGAGTCGTCCCTCACGGACAGAGCTTCGGGGACGGAGAATACGCTGGAATCTTCCACTTCCAGGTACAAAGGGACTGACTGACAGCGCCCCCTGCAGGGGAAGTAAACTGGAGTGAAACCGGTCCCATCTGTCTGTCCTCAGTTCTGGCAGTTCGGGGAGTGGGTCGACGTGGTGATCGACGACCGGCTGCCGGTGAGAGATGGAGAGCTGCTGTTCGTCCACTCGGCCGAGGGGCGGGAGTTCTGGAGCGCCCTGCTGGAGAAGGCCTACGCCAAGTAAGACCACCGGCTGCGAATGAACCGAGCTGCGAATGAACCGAGCTGCGAATGAACCGAGCTGCGAATGAACCGAGCTGCGAATGAACCGAGCTGCGAATGAACCGAGCTGCGAATGAACCGGCTGCGAATGAACCGAGCTGCGAATGAACCGAGCTGCGAATGAACCGGCTGCGAATGAACCGGCTGCGAATGAACCGAGCTGCGAATGAACCGGCTGCGAATGAACCGGCTGTGAATGAACCGGCTGTGAATGAACCGAGCTGCGAATGAACCGGGCTGCGAATGAACCGGCTGTGAATGAACCGGCTGTGAATGAACCGGCTGTGAATGAACCGGCTGTGAATGAACCGGCTGCGAATGAACCGAGCTGCGAATGAACCGGCTGCGAATGAACCGAGCTGTGAATGAACCGAGCTGCGAATGAACCGAGCTGCGAATGAACCGGCTGCGAATGAACCGAGCTGCGAATGAACCGGCTGTGAATGAACCGGGGTCTGATGATTTTCTTTTCATTCATTTATTCTCATTTCCTCTTCATCCTGAATTTTCTGCTCTTCATATTTTTCGAGGTCAGTTCATGCAAAAACGATTGTTCATAGAAGTGTGATCCTCTCGCTCTTTTTTTCTTTTTTTTTTGGACCAGAAAGAATAACCAGAAATAAAGAAGATCTGGATCTGTAGGATCTGGATCTGTAGGATCTGGATCTGTAAGATCTGGATCTGTAGGATCCGGATTTGTAGGATCTGGATCTGTAAGATCTGGATCTGTAGGATCTGAATCTGTAGGATCTGTAAGATTTGGATCTGTAAGATCTGGATCTGTAGGATCTGGATCTGTAAGATCTGGATCTGTAGGATCTGAATCTGTAGGATCTGAATCTGTAAGATCTGAATCTGTAGGATCTGGATCTGTAAGATCTGGATCTGTAAGATCTGGATCTGTAAGATCTGAATCTGTAGGATCTGGATCTGTAAGATCTGAATCTGTAGGATCTGGATCTGTAAGATCTGAATCTGTAGGATCTGGATCTGTAGGATCTGGATCTGTAAGATCTGAATCTGTAAGATCTGGATCTGTAGGATCTGGATCTGTATGATTTGGATCTGTAAGATTTGGATCTGTAAGATCTGGATCTGTAGGATCTGAATCTGTAGGATCCGGATCTGTAAGATCTGAATCTGTAGGATCTGGATCTGTAAGATCTGGATCTGTAAGATCTGAATCTGTAGGATCTGGATCTGTAAGATCTGAATCTGTAGGATCAGGATCTGTAGGATCTGGATCTGTAGGATCTGGATCTGTAAGATCTGAATCTGTAGGATCTGAATCTGTAGGATCTGGATCTGTAGGATCTGGATCTGTAAGATCTGAATCTGTAAGATCTGGATCTGTAGGATCTGGATCTGTAAGATCTGGATCTGTAAGATCTGGATCTGTAGGATCTGTAGGATCTGGATCTGTAGGATCTGGATCTGTAGGATCTGAATCTGTAGGATCTGTAAGATTTGGATCTGTAAGATCTGGATCTGTAGGATCTGGATCTGTAGGATCTGAATCTGTAGGATCTGGATCTGTAAGATCTGGATCTGTAGGATTTGGATCTGTAAGATCTGGATCTGTAGGATTTGGATCTGTAAGATCTGGATCTGTAAGATCTGGATCTGTAGGATCTGTAGGATCTGAATCTGTAGGATCTGGATCTGTAGGATCTGGATCTGTAGGATCTGAATCTGTAGGATCTGTAAGATTTGGATCTGTAAGATCTGGATCTGTAGGATCTGGATCTGTAGGATCTGAATCTGTAGGATCTGGATCTGTAAGATCTGGATCTGTAGGATTTGGATCTGTAAGATCTGGATCTGTAGGATTTGGATCTGTAGGATCTGTAAGATCTGAATCTGTAGGATCTGGATCTGTAGGATCTGGATCTGTAGGATCTGAATCTGTAGGATTTGGATCTGTAGGATCTGGATCTGTAAGATCTGAATCTGTAGGATCTGAATCTGTAAGATCTGGATCTGTAGGATCTGGATCTGTAAGATCTGAATCTGTAAGATCTGGATCTGTAGGATCTGGATCTGTATGATTTGGATCTGTAAGATTTGGATCTGTAAGATCTGGATCTGTAGGATCTGAATCTGTAAGATCTGGATCTGTAAGATCTGGATCTGTAGGATCTGTAGGATCTGAATCTGTAGGATCTGGATCTGTAGGATCTGGATCTGTAGGATCTGAATCTGTAGGATCTGTAAGATTTGGATCTGTAAGATCTGGATCTGTAGGATCTGAATCTGTAGGATCTGGATCTGTAAGATCTGGATCTGTAGGATTTGGATCTGTAAGATCTGGATCTGTAAGATCTGGATCTGTAGGATCTGTAAGATCTGAATCTGTAGGATCTGGATCTGTAGGATCTGAATCTGTAGGATTTGGATCTGTAGGATCTGGATCTGTAAGATCTGAATCTGTAGGATCTGGATCTGTAGGATCTGAATCTGTAAGATCTGGATCTGTAGGATCTGGATCTGTAGGATCCGGATCTGTACCTGACACAGCTGACAAAGACTGCAGCTCCACTTCCTGTTCAGACCCATGTGACTTGTGCTGCTGCTGCAGGTTGAACGGCTGTTACGAAGCTCTGTCGGGAGGATCGACCACGGAGGGTTTCGAAGATTTCACTGGAGGAATCGCTGAGGTGCACGAGCTGAGCCAACCTGATCCCCACCTGTTCCACATCATCCAGAAGGCCCTGAGCCGGGGGTCTCTGATGGGCTGCTCCATCGACGTGAGAGATGAGCAAACTCAGCCTCCATTTAGTTTTCTTGTTGATTTGTCATGACGATGTCTTTTAGCACCAGGCTCACTCTTTGTTACCTGGAGCTCACTGGAGATCGTGTCACATGACCGAGAGTTGCAGCCACAGGAACTCCAAACATGTCTGAACTAGTTTTAATGAAAAAATGTTGTTCCAGATCACGAGCTCAGCTGACTCTGAAGCCATCACCTCACAGAAACTGGTGAAAGGCCACGCCTACTCTGTGACCAGTGCAGCTGAGGTTAGGATGCGCTCATCCCCATAGCCACGCCCCCTCTGTGCTGTGGTTGTTCCATTAGTGTCAGAAAAGATGCTCCGTGTGATTGTAAAGTGCTCAGGTGTGAGCTGCTGAGTACCTGCTTGTGATTGGCTGCAGGTGGATTACCGGGGTGACTCGGAGAAGCTGATCCGGATCCGGAACCCTTGGGGTCAGGTGGAGTGGACTGGCGCCTGGAGCGATGAGTAAAACAAAAAACTTCATAAACACATTATGGTTAATAGAATCAGCGTTTTGGGTAAAGCTGAGTCAGGACCGGTCTGACACCCGTGGGAAGCATCGGTTCCTGTTTAACAACCCGAAACAGCTGCTTTAACACTGAAAGCTTTGTTAGGGTCAGGGTGGGTTAGGGTTAGGGTTAAGGGTTAGGGTTAAGGGTTAGGGTAAGGGGGTTAGGGTCAGGGTCAGGGTTAAGGGTTAGGGTAAGGGGGTTAGGGTCAGGGTCAGGGTTAAGGGTTAAGGGTTAGGGTTAACTAACAACTTCTCTAACAATCGTCTTTTGGCAGCTCCATGCAGTGGCGTTACATCAGTGACGAGGATCGGGAGCGCCTGAGCCATCGCTCAGAGGACGGAGAGTTCTGGTAAGACCTCAGCCTACCGTGCCCACAGTTTGCAGATGTTTTTTTTAGGGATCGAGGGTCAAAGGTCATCTGGCCATCCAAAAAGCCTGCAAAGCCCCGGCTTCATGACCACTGCTCCTCCACCCCTAAAACAAGAGGGGCAGAGGAAGAATCCAGGCCTCCACCTGCCCTCTGTGCACTCTGACCTCTGCCCTTTGTGCACTCTGACCTCTGTGCACTCTGACCTCTGCCCTCTGTGCCCTCTGACCTCTGCGCACTCTGCCCTCTGTGCACTTTGACCTCTGTGCACTTTGACCTCTGTGCACTCTGACCTCTGCCCTCTGTGCACTCTGCCCTCTGTGCACTCTGACCTCTGTGCACTCTGACCTCTGTGCACTCTGCCCTCTGTGCACTCTGACCTCTGTGCACTCTGACCTCTGTGCACTCTGACCTCTGTGCACTCTGACCTCTGTGCACTCTGACCTCTGCGCACTCTGACCTCTGCGCACTCTGACCTCTGCGCACTCTGACCTCTGACCTCTGCGCACTCTGACCTCTGCGCACTCTGACCTCTGCGCACTCTGACCTCTGCGCACTCTGACCTCTGCGCACTCTGACCTCTGCGCACTCTGACCTCTGTGCACTTTGACCTCTGCGCACTCTGACCTCTGTGCACTCTGACCTCTGTGCACTCTGACCTCTGCGCACTCTGACCTCTGTGCACTCTGCCCTCTGTGCACTCTGACCTCTGTGCACTCTGACCTCTGACCTCTGCGCACTCTGACCTCTGTGCACTCTGACCTCTGCCCTCTGTGCACTCTGACCTCTGTGCACTCTGACCTCTGTGCACTCTGACCTCTGCGCACTCTGACCTCTCTGACCTCTGTGCACTCTGACCTCTGCCCTCTGACCTCTGTGCACTCTGACCTCTGCGCACTCTGACCTCTGTGCACTCTGCCCTCTGTGCACTCTGACCTCTGCGCACTCTGACCTCTGCGCACTCTGACCTCTGCCCTCTGTGCACTCTGACCTCTGCGCACTCTGACCTCTGCGCACTCTGCCCTCTGCGCACTCTGCCCTCTGCGCACTCTGACCTCTGCGCACTCTGACCTCTGCGCACTCTGACCTCTGCCCTCTGTGCACTCTGACCTCTGCGCACTCTGACCTCTGTGCACTCTGACCTCTGTGCACTCTGACCTCTGCCCTCTGACCTCTGTGCACTCTGCCCCCTGTGCACTCTGACCTCTGCCCTCTGTGCACTCTGACCTCTGTGCACTCTGCCCTCTGCGCACTCTGACCTCTGCGCACTCTGCCCTCTGTGCACTCTGACCTCTGCCCTCTGACCTCTGCCCTCTGCGCACTCTGACCTCTGCGCACTCTGCCCTCTGTGCACTCTGACCTCTGCCCTCTGCGCACTCTGACCTCTGCGCACTCTGACCTCTGCGCACTCTGACCTCTGTGCACTCTGACCTCTGCGCACTCTGACCTGGACGGAGATGGTCAGTGAAACCCTCTGCTCTGCCTCGCAGGATGTCTTTCTCTGACTTCCTGCGTCACTACTCCCGGCTGGAGATCTGCAACCTGACGCCCGACGCTCTGAGCGATGACGGCGTCTCCAAGTGGTCTCTGTCCAAGTTCGAGGGCAGCTGGAGAAGAGGATCCACTGCCGGGGGCTGCAGGAACTACCCCAGTGAGTGACGGTTGTTCTTCAGCGCCTCCTGCTGGATGGACACTGCCTCTAGTTTATTGGAGCTGCTGACTCTCTTACAGCTGAGAGAACCATTTTAAACAGGATGTTTAAAACATTTACAGCTCTTTTATAGTTTTATAACATATAATACTTACGTTTATAGAAAATAACGGTTAAACGTTCTGGAATCTAATTATCTCCCCTTCATGGAGATTAAAAACTGTGTGGATGTACAGCTCAGTAACTGAGCTTTCATCAGAGAGACTCTGTGCCGTTGGTTGATCCACAGACACCTTCTGGACCAACCCTCAGTTCGTCATCCGACTGGACGAGGAGGATGACGACCCCGATGATGGCGAGGCCGGCTGCAGCTTTGTGGTTGGTCTGATCCAGAAGAACCGCAGACGCATGAGGAAGATGGGAGAGGACATGAACACTGTCGGCTTCGCCATCTACGAGGTTAGGACCCGAGATCATACTGTTCCACACGAGCAGAACTGTTTAAAGTTCTGGATCCTAACTGTCGCCATGCCGCCTCACTGGGACAGAAATGTTCTTGAGTTGAGAGGTAAAAACAGCTGGAGCTTCAAGTTTCAGCTAAATGAGCGGCTTTTCTTATTCATGCATGTCCCTGTGCTTTGAGGCAGCAGGGAGTCTTTGGTCTGAATCCTTTGTTTTTATGTTTCAGGTTCCCGATGAGGTACGAGCTTCAACACAGGAAGTCATTCTGCTCCACATTGAGTTTATTCTGCTCTTCAGCAGTGTGATTTCAATCTAATGTGGAATTTCTGTCAGTTCTCTGGTCAGAGGAACGTCCACCTGAACAAAAACTTCTTCCTGCGACACGCCTCCGCTGCCCGCTCTGAAACCTTCATCAACCTGCGAGAGGTCTGTAGCCGCTTCTGTCTGCCGCCTGGAGAGTACCTGATCCTCCCGTCCACCTTCGAACCAAACAAGAACGGGGACTTCTGCGTTCGAGTGTTCTCTGAGAAGCAGGCCGACTTCCAGTACGTTCCAGAGTTTGTATGAGGGATTCGATCACAGCGGCACGGGAGGCGGCACGGGAGGCGGCACGGGTGGCGGCACGGGTGGCAGCACGGGTGGCGGCACGGGAGGCGGCACGGGTGGCAGCACGGGTGGCATCACGGGAAACAATTGTTCTCTAAAAGGCTGTTGAGATATGTATAAAATATTTGCCTGTGCTGCCTCCTGTGCTCCTGGCCTATTCTAACTTCTCCTCAGCTTCCTCACTTCACCTTTCAGTCATACAGTCCCAACCAACAGGCAGTCAGGACTGGTTGGTGCTGGTTCCTCCAAAGTCTTTGTAGAGCATACAGGTCCTTTGAGGCTGAAGTGGTGCTCAACAGACTCAGACATTGGTCCCAGGACTGATGGCTAACTGTCCTTATGTCTGTAACACATAAACACATCATGATTGAAAGGTTAACATGATCTCCAGCTGACTGGTTTTGTTCCTGCAGAGAGCTGGAAGACCCCGTCGAGTCCCGAGTAGAGAAGGTGAGACATGATGATGATGATGTGAACAAGCACTGATCAGTTAATCAGTCTTCATCATCTGCTGACTCTGTACTTCCTGTTCAGTATGAGCTCACCTGTTTTCATTCTGTTTTCATTCTTCTCTGTCTGGGTTACAGCTACAAACTCTTCGGCCTAGTCTCAACACCCCCACCCCTTTGCTTCAGAGTGATAAAGGGCCTCTTTTCCATTAGAGATCAAGGAGTCGAGGTCACCTGGCTCCTTGGCTAGGTGACCACCACTCCTTAATCCCCGCAGGAGGAGGGGCACCTTACCTTTTGAGGGGAGGTGGTGCTTTTGGGTCGTTGTCTCCTGCAGCCTGTAAACATCCAGCTTAAAGGGCTCCTGTCCCTTTAAGCTGGCTGTGATTTATTATCCTATACCTGTAAACACGTAGAGGCTCCTAACCTGAGTTTCCTTCTGTTGCAGATTGAGATAGATGAGGACGATGTGGGCGACCGCTTCAGAGGTCTGTTCGGACAACTGGCAGGACAGGTGAGATGGTCAATGAACAGGTAGATCTGAATATCTGCAGTCGTATGTTGGACTGATCCAACTGACTGATCGTTTCTGCAGGACTGTGAGATCAGTGCCTTTGAGCTGCAGAAGATCCTCAACAAAGTGGTGACCAAACGTAAGAATCTTGTCTTTACCTGCAGTCACTGTTGAGGGTTTACCTGCTCAAAGTGTTTGTGTTACAGGATCTGACATTCAGACCAACGGCTTCAGCACAGCCACCTGTCGCAACATGGTCAACCTGCTGGACGTATCCTTCCAAAGTAAAACGCCACGTGTCCTCCCTGTCAAGCACACAGCATCAATGTGGCTGTTGGCTTTTTAGGGTGAAAATCCCCCCTGTAATAACGGCTCTTAGTGTGACCACAGTGGGGAGCAGTAGGACCCATCAGTCTGGGTTTGGGGGTTTGGGTCCAGCAGTAGCAGCTCCTGAACTTTGCCCACAGAAAGACGGCAGCGGAAAACTCGGCCTGGTGGAGTTTAAAGTTCTGTGGACCAAAATCGAGAGCTACCTGGTAAGTTCCTGTTCACACCAGCAGGTTTCTGTCTTAAAGCTGGTGGAACAGTCTGGAGGTAACAAAGCAGCTGCAGATCGGGATGACAGATGTCTACGATCCTGAAGGTTCTTCACTCGCTTTAGGTCCACACAATCAGAAAAACTGCTGCGTTGTTCAGTCCAGCCGTCAGACAACAATGCTGTTCTGTTGACCTGTTGTTGTTGTTCTGTTGACCTGTTGTTGTTCTTGTTGTTGTTGTTCTGTTGACTTGTTGTTGTTGTTCTGTTGACCTGTTGTTGTTCTTGTTGTTGTTGTTCTGTTGACTTGTTGTTGTTGTTATGTTGACTTGTTGTTGTTGTTGTTCTTGTTGTTGTTGTTCTGTTGACCTGTTGTTGTTCTTGTTGTTGTTGTTCTGTTGACTTGTTGTTGTTGTTCTGTTGACCTGTTGTTGTTCTTGTTGTTGTTGTTCTGTTGACTTGTTGTTGTTGTTATGTTGACTTGTTGTTGTTGTTGTTGTTGTTGTTGTTGTTCTGTTGACTTGTTGTTGTTGTTCTGTTGACCTGTTGTTGTTGTTGTTCTGTTGACTTGTTGTTGTTCTGTTGACTTGTTGTTGTTGTTCTGTTGACATGTTGTTGTTCTTGTTGTTGTTGTTCTGTTGACCTGTTGTTGTTGTTCTGTTGACCTGTTGTTGTTGTTGTTCTGTTGACTTGTTGTTGTTGTTCTGTTGACATGTTGTTGTTCTTGTTGTTGTTGTTCTGTTGACTTGTTGTTGTTGTTCTTTTGACCTGTTGTTGTTGTTGTTCTGTTGACTTGTTGTTGTTCTGTTGACTTGTTGTTGTTGTTCTGTTGACCTGTTGTTGTTGTTGTTCTGTTGACTTGTTGTTGTTGTTCTGTTGACATGTTGTTGTTCTTGTTGTTGTTGTTCTGTTGACTTGTTGTTGTTGTTCTGTTGACATGTTGTTGTTCTTGTTGTTGTTGTTCTGTTGACCTGTTGTTGTTCTTGTTGTTGTTGTTCTGTTGACCTGTTGTTGTTCTTGTTGTTGTTGTTCTGTTGACTTGTTGTTGTTGTTCTGTTGACTTGTTGTTGTTGTTCTGTTGACTTGTTGTTGTTGTTCTGTTGACTTGTTGTTGTTGTTGTTCTTTTGACTTCTTGTTGTTGTTCTGTTGACTTGTTGTTGTTGTTGTTCTTTTGACTTCTTGTTGTTGTTCTGTTGACTTGTTGTTGACTTGTTGACCTGTTGTTGTTGTTGTTCTGTTGACCTGTTGTTGACTTGTTGACCTGTTGTTGTTGTTGTTCTGTTGTTGTTGTTGTTGTTCTGTTGACTTGTTGTTGACTTGTTGTTGACTTGTTGTTGTTGTTGTTCTGTTGACCTTTTGTTGTTCTTTTGACTTGTTGACCTTTTGTTGTTGTTGTTCTGTTGACCTGTTGTTGTTCTTTTTACTTGTTTTTGACTTGTTGTTGTTCTGTTGACCTGTTGTTGTTCTTTTTACTTGTTTTTGACTTGTTGTTGTTCTGTTGACTTGTTGTTGACTTGTTGTTGTTGTTGTTCTTTTGACTTGTTGACCTGTTGTTGTTGTTGTTGTTGGACTGCGGCACAGAAAATTTACCGGGCCAGGGACGTGGACAACTCTGGAACAATGAGCTCCACTGAAATGAGGATGGCTGTGGAAGAAGCAGGTAAGTCTTGTTTGATTGGACTGTTGGCTGTGATCACCTGACCTCTGACCTGCTGCTGCACTCTGTTTGCAGGGTTCAGTCTGAACAGCCCTCTCCATCAGGTCCTGGTGGCTCGATACAGTGAACCGGACCTCACCATCGACTTTGATAACTTTGTGGGCTGTTTGGTGCGTCTGGAGACCATGTTTGGTGAGTTCAAACGTGCCACCGTCAGTGTTGCAGGGGAGACCCCTCCGCTCTGATCGGCCCTCACCTCGTTGTCCTCTGTCCACAGATATGTTTAACACGATGGACAAAGACGGGTCAGGAACCGTGGAGCTCAACGTAATGGAGGTACAAAGCTTCAAATGTAAAAACGCGAGAGTTGCAGAGAATGAGTGAGGAGATGGTCATGTCATCAGACTGACCTCAGATCAGCTGAGGAGGGTTAAAATCTGTGATCACACTAAACAAATAATAGTGATTAAATGACCCCGAGGTGACAGAAACAGATTAGCATTAAAAACAGAACTAGAATCTGTTCGATCCTGAAGGAGAAATGGATTCTGTGCCCTGAAAGCCACCTGCTGATTGGTTGCTGCCTGCTTGTCCCAACATGAGGTGGATGTGTTCAGGCTCATTTAACGGTTCACTTTGTTTTACTGTCGATGGAAGCAGTTTGGAGCTTGTTCTGTGCTCATCACACCTGCCGTGTGGTTACAGGTCACATCATCACGCTAAAACAGATGTTTCTGTCCTCAGAGCATCTTACCGAGTCCGACCAGAACCGCTCCGGCTGTGGAAACTTTCCACACGCCGACGCCTTTATTTCATCTGTCGTCATTTTTATTGTTTCATTTATTTTTTGTTGCACACGACTTTTGCTCAATTCTCGTTTCTTAGAAAGTTATTTATGAATAAAACTGACAATTGAATTCAGAAGAAAAAATGTGAAATAAACAGTTAAAATCTGCATAAACTTCCTCTAATATAAAGGAAAAAAAGTGTTTGTAGATAGTTTCTTAGAAGACTTGAAGCACATCAGAGGGAGTAGAAACTTTTGTGAATTTCATCTGACTGGAACTATGGAAAGCAAAGAGGGTCAAACGTACTTCACCATCACTGGAAGTGCCGTCGGGCGCTCATTGAACACATCGCGGTGCATCTCTCATGGATGTCCACCACAGCTGTTGTTTGCTCCCCTTTTATCCTGAATTTTAGTTTCTATTTGGCTGTGAACGGCAGGAGAAGTTAATCGAATGAAGGTCGCTTCAGATGAGCTCGGGTGGAAAATGGAAACTGAGTTAAATAAATTAAAATAACGAGTCTCTTCTTGGGAAGATGTGACTGACACATGACGAAGGAACTGGGGGATTATGGGTAAAAACCTGAATCTGACCCGCATGTTTGTGTTTCCCCTGCAGTGGCTCAACGTGTCCCTGCTCTGAAGAACCAGAACCACTCAGACCCAGACCCAGGGAGCCGCTGGGACCTGCAGGCTGTGTGCTCTAATCTGTGATTGACATGTTTTGTTTCTTATTTACGGTCAGAAAAAAACTTAAATAAATAAGTGACTGAGTTTGGATTTTATTTCTTCTAAAACAAAGAAATATTCACATTCATAAATACACGTCACATGAGCCAGCCGTCCAATGAGAGCAAGCTGTGGGCGCAGCTGACCTGCTCTGACATCATCACTGATTTTTCTGGCTGGCAAAGTCATTGGCCCACTTCAGGGCCTCAGTGATGTCACTGCTACTTCCTGTTCCCTTGGCAACCAGTGTCGAGCCCCCAGCACTCCCCCCAAGGTGGCGGCACACCGCCACGGCCCAGTCGGACGCAGCAAGGGCCGGCGAGTCCTGCAGAGGAGGGAACAGCCAATCAGATGGCTTCATTCTAAACTCTGATTCTCTGAGATGAAATCATTTCAACGTTAATGTTCGTTTAACTCTGATAACCTGCAGATTCAAACAGGCCCCGCCCTCCTGTGATGTAATCAACAGGTGAGTGGCGTTACCTTGGGAACCTGACAGGCACACAGGACCTTCCCAGAATGCCTCTGGTGAGCAAGCAGCATCACATGACTGTTAGGAGCAGCTGAACTTAGCTGGTTCACCGTCTTCATTAGAACCTGAAACGCAGAACCGGATCAGAACCAGAACCTCGTACTCACAGACAAATAAAACGTTCTGTGAAATCTGAAACCCTGTTCACCACATTACACCGACCAGAGGTCCGGTTCTACGCACCGACAGAGAGTCCGTCTCCACAGAGTCCACCAGCAGCTCCTTCTTGCCGTTCTTCTCCAACAGAACCTGAGCTCTGATTGTGGCCTGAACAAAGCATGAGAGCAGCAGCACACAGTAAGAGTGTCACAGCTCTGTATGCATCTCAGGTGTGTGTCAGGTGTGTTCTCACCTCTCTGGTCTCCAGTTTCCTGATGACAGTGTTGCTGGTCCTCAGCAGCGCTCTCAGGCGACCCTGCAGTTCTCGGCGCTGCCACTGGGGGATGGGTGTGTTATCTACAGCCTGTCAGACATGGCCCATGGTTATACATCACAATTTACCATGAACTCAGTGGCTGCAGTGCATCATGGGTAGTCTGCTTACATCAGACAAGAGGCTGGCCTCCTTGGAGAGTCGCTGGGCAGAGTCGAGGCTGGACGGGCCAGAGCCTGAGAGTCTGGCTGACAGGGAGTCCACGTCCTGAGATAAAACCCACCCTGCCTCCCGAGCCTGAGGCACAGAGGACACAAAGGAGAAGATCTGCCTTCATCACCTCATTCCTTTATGATGTCAGAGGGTCTGATCATGTGATCATGTGTGAACTGACCTGTGATGCATCCTGTCCCGTCACGGCGATGATCCGACTGATTCCTTTCACCAGCTGTTTCTCTGAGACAATCACCAGATCTTCAATGGCGCCGGTCTGCAGCAGATGGCTGAACACACACAGAAACTCCTGTTAGGAGCAGCCGAGACACGGCTGAGACACGGCTGAGACACGGCTGAGACACGCCTGAGACACGCCTTAGACACGCCTTAGACACGCCTTAGACACGCCTGAGACACGCCTGAGACACGCCTGAGACACGGCTGAGACACGGCTGAGACACGGCTGAGACACGCCTTAGACACGGCTGAGACACGGCTGAGACACGCCTTAGACACGGCTGAGACACGGCTGAGACACGGCTGAGACACGCCTGAGACACGGCCTTAGACACGGCTGAGACACGGCTGAGACACGCCTTAGACACGGCTGAGACACGGCTGAGACACGCCTTAGACACGGCTGAGACACGGCTGAGACACGCCTTAGACACGCCTTAGACACGCCTTAGACACGCCTGAGACACGGCTGAGACACGGCTGAGACACGGCTGAGACACGGCTGAGACACGCCTGAGACACGGCCTTAGACACGCCTGAGACACGCCTGAGACACGCCTGAGACACGGCTGAGACACGCCTGAGACACGCCTGAGACACGCCTGAGACACGCCTGAGACACGCCTGAGACACGCCCGAGACACGCCCGAGACACGCCCGAGACACGCCTTAGACACGCCTTAGACACGCCTGAGACACGGCTGAGACACGGCTGAGACACGCCTTAGACACGCCTTAGACACGCCTGAGACACGCCTGAGACACGGCTGAGACACGCCTTAGACACGCCTGAGACACGGCCGAGACACGCCTGAGACACGGCTGAGACACGGCTGAGACACGCCTGAGACACGCCTTAGACACGCCTGAGACACGCCTGAGACACGGCTGAGACACGCCTGAGACACGCCTGAGACACGCCTTAGACACGCCTTAGACACGCCTGAGACACGCCTTAGACACGCCTGAGACACGGCTGAGACACCGCTGAGACACGCCTTAGACACGCCTTAGACACGCCTGAGACACGGCTGAGACACGGCTGAGACACGGCTGAGACACGCCTTAGACACGCCTTAGACACGCCTTAGACTCGCCTGAGACACGCCTGAGACACGGCTGAGACACGGCTGAGACACGCCTGAGACACGGCTGAGACACGGCTGAGACACGCCTTAGACACGCCTTAGACACGCCTTAGACACGCCTGAGACACGCCTGAGACACGGCTGAGACACGCCTTAGACACGCCTTAGACACGCCTGAGACACGGCCGAGACACGGCCGAGACACGGCCGAGACACGCCTTAGACACGCCTTAGACACGCCTTAGACTCGCCTGAGACACGGCTGAGACACGCCTGAGACACGGCTGAGACACGCCTGAGACACGGCTGAGACACGCCTTAGACACGCCTTAGACACGCCTTAGACACGCCTTAGACTCGCCTGAGACACGGCTGAGACACGCCTGAGACACGGCTGAGACACGCCTGAGACACGCCTTAGACACGCCTTAGACTCGCCTGAGACACGGCTGAGACACGCCTGAGACACGGCTGAGACACGCCTGAGACACGCCTTAGACACGCCTTAGACACGCCTTAGACTCGCCTGAGACACGGCTGAGACACGCCTTAGACACGGCTGAGACACGGCTGAGACACGCCTGAGACACGGCTGAGACACGCCTTAGACACGCCTTAGACACGCCTTAGACTCGCCTGAGACACGGCTGAGACACGCCTGAGACACGGCTGAGACACGCCTTAGACACGGCTGAGACACGCCTTAGACACGCCTTAGACTCGCCTGAGACACGCCTGAGACACGCCTGAGACACGGCTGAGACACGCCTTAGACACGCCTTAGACTCGCCTGAGACACGGCTGAGACACGCCTGAGACACGCCCGAGACACGCCCGAGACACGCCCGAGACACGCCTTAGACACGCCTTAGACACGCCTGAGACACGGCTGAGACACGGCTGAGACACGCCTGAGACACGCCTGAGACACGGCTGAGACACGCCTTAGACACGCCTGAGACACGGCCGAGACACGCCTGAGACACGGCTGAGACACGGCTGAGACACGCCTGAGACACGCCTGAGACACGCCTTAGACACGCCTGAGACACGCCTGAGACACGGCTGAGACACGCCTGAGACACGCCTGAGACACGCCTTAGACACGCCTTAGACACGCCTGAGACACGCCTTAGACACGCCTGAGACACGGCTGAGACACCGCTGAGACACGCCTTAGACACGCCTTAGACACGCCTGAGACACGGCTGAGACACGGCTGAGACACGGCTGAGACACGCCTTAGACACGCCTTAGACACGCCTTAGACTCGCCTGAGACACGCCTGAGACACGGCTGAGACACGGCTGAGACACGCCTGAGACACGGCTGAGACACGCCTTAGACACGCCTTAGACACGCCTTAGACACGCCTGAGACACGCCTGAGACACGGCTGAGACACGGCTGAGACACGCCTTAGACACGGCCGAGACACGGCCGAGACACGGCCGAGACACCGCTGAGACACGCCTTAGACACGGCTGAGACACGGCTGAGACACGCCTGAGACACGGCTGAGACACGCCTTAGACACGCCTTAGACACGCCTTAGACTCGCCTGAGACACGGCTGAGACACGCCTGAGACACGGCTGAGACACGCCTTAGACACGGCTGAGACACGCCTTAGACACGCCTTAGACTCGCCTGAGACACGCCTGAGACACGCCTGAGACACGGCTGAGACACGCCTTAGACACGCCTTAGACACGCCTTAGACTCGCCTGAGACACGGCTGAGACACGCCTGAGACACGGCTGAGACACGCCTGAGACACGCCCGAGACACGCCCGAGACACGCCCGAGACACGCCCGAGACACGCCTTAGACACGCCTTAGACACGCCTTAGACTCGCCTGAGACACGCCTGAGACACGGCTGAGACACGGCTGAGACACGCCTGAGACACGGCTGAGACACGCCTTAGACACGGCTGAGACACGGCTGAGACACGCCTGAGACACGGCTGAGACACGCCTTAGACACGCCTTAGACACGCCTTAGACACGCCTGAGACACGCCTGAGACACGGCTGAGACACGCCTTAGACACGGCCGAGACACGGCCGAGACACCGCTGAGACACGCCTTAGACACGGCTGAGACACGGCTGAGACACGCCTGAGACACGGCTGAGACACGCCTTAGACACGCCTTAGACACGCCTTAGACTCGCCTGAGACACGGCTGAGACACGCCTGAGACACGGCTGAGACACGCCTTAGACACGGCTGAGACACGCCTTAGACACGCCTTAGACTCGCCTGAGACACGCCTGAGACACGCCTGAGACACGCCCGAGACACGCCTTAGACACGCCTTAGACACGCCTTAGACTCGCCTGAGACACGCCTGAGACACGCCTGAGACACGGCTGAGACACGCCTTAGACACGCCTTAGACACGCCTTAGACTCGCCTGAGACACGGCTGAGACACGCCTGAGACACGGCTGAGACACGCCTGAGACACGCCCGAGACACGCCCGAGACACGCCCGAGACACGCCCGAGACACGGCTGAGACACGCCCGAGACACGCCCGAGACACGGCTGAGACACGCCCGAGACACGGCTGAGACACGCCCGAGACACGGCTGAGACACGCCCGAGACACGGCCGAGACACGGCTGAGACACGCCCGAGACACGGCCGAGACACGGCTGAGACACGGCTGAGACACGCCTGATCGATGCTCCTTCCACAGGTGCTACAGTGAGTTCTGGTTATTCACATCTGGTGACTTTACTTTAACCTTCTTGCAGAAACGTTACGGCGCCACGTTACATCAGCTTAATGTGTCACAGGTGTGGCGTGACGTTACGGCGCTCGTTACCTCGCCCTCTGAAGTTTTATCAATAGTCTCTCATTAAAATGGATCAGAGGACTCCTGAGTGATCAGCAGCCGGACGGCATTTGATCACCTGGGAGCTGAAGGTTCAAGTTCTATCAACAAGTGAGTAGCTGAACATCTGGACAGATGTGGGCGGGTAAAGAGGGATAAAGGTAAATCAGCAGAAAGACGGCAGGTGTACAGTAAGCAGGTGGCTCAAGTCTCACGTTCCACAGCAGAGTTCCACAGACGTCTCTCTGTCTGTTCCACCGACCAGCAGCTCAGAGACCGGAACGTCCAGAGACACGACCCGGACCGGGTCGGGATACACCTGCAGGGACAAGTCAGCACACCGAGAGACAGCGGGTGAGACAGCGGGTGAGAGAGTGGGTGAGAGAGTGGGTGAGACAGCGGGTGAGAGAGTGGGTGAGAGAGTGGGTGAGAGAGTGGGTGAGAGAGTGGGTGAGACAGCGGGTGAGAGAGCGGGTGAGACAGCGGGTGAGAGAGTGGGTGAGACAGCGGGTGAGAGAGCTGGTGAGAGAGTGGGTGAGAGAGTGGGTGAGAGAGTGGGTGAGACATGAGGTGAGACAACGGGTGAGAGAGTGGGTGAGAGAGTGGGTGAGACAGCGGGTGAGACAGCGGGTGAGAGAGTGGGTGAGACAGCGGGTGAGACAACGGGTGAGAGAGTGGGTGAGACAGCGGGTGAGACAGCGGGTGAGACAGCGGGTGAGACAGCGGGTGAGAGAGTGGGTGAGACAACGGGTGAGAGAGCGGGTGAGAGAGTGGGTGAGAGAGTGGGTGAGAGAGTGGGTGAGACAGCGGGTGAGAGAGCGGGTGAGACAGCGGGTGAGAGAGTGGGTGAGACAGCGGGTGAGAGAGCTGGTGAGAGAGTGGGTGAGAGAGTGGGTGAGAGAGTGGGTGAGACATGAGGTGAGACAACGGGTGAGAGAGTGGGTGAGAGAGTGGGTGAGACAGCGGGTGAGACAGCGGGTGAGAGAGTGGGTGAGACAGCGGGTGAGACAGCGGGTGAGAGAGTGGGTGAGACAGCGGGTGAGAGAGTGGGTGAGAGAGTGGGTGAGAGAGTGGGTGAGAGAGTGGGTGAGACAGCGGGTGAGAGAGCGGGTGAGAGAGTGGGTGAGACATGAGGTGAGACAACGGGTGAGAGAGTGGGTGAGAGAGTGGGTGAGACAGCGGGTGAGACAGCGGGTGAGAGAGTGGGTGAGACAGCGGGTGAGACAGCGGGTGAGAGAGTGGGTGAGACAGCGGGTGAGAGAGTGGGTGAGAGAGCGGGTGAGAGAGTGGGTGAGACAGCGGGTGAGAGAGCGGGTGAGAGAGTGGGTGAGAGAGCGGGTGAGAGAGCGGGTGAGAGAGTGGGTGAGAGAGTGGGTGAGACAGCGGGTGAGAGAGTGGGTGAGACAGCGGGTGAGAGAGTGGGTGAGAGAGTGGGTGAGACAACGGGTGAGAGAGCGGGTGAGAGAGTGGGTGAGAGAGTGGGTGAGAGAGTGGGTGAGAGAGTGGGTGAGAGAGCGGGTGAGAGAGCGGGTGAGAGAGCGGGTGAGAGAGTGGGTGAGACATGAGGTGAGACAACGGGTGAGAGAGTGGGTGAGAGAGTGGGTGAGACAGCGGGTGAGACAGCGGGTGAGAGAGTGGGTGAGACAGCGGGTGAGAGAGTGGGTGAGAGAGTGGGTGAGAGAGTGGGTGAGACAGCGGGTGAGAGAGTGGGTGAGAGAGCGGGTGAGAGAGTGGGTGAGACAGCGGGTGAGAGAGTGGGTGAGAGAGTGGGTGAGACAACGGGTGAGAGAGCGGGTGAGAGAGTGGGTGAGAGAGTGGGTGAGAGAGTGGGTGAGACAGCGGGTGAGAGAGTGGGTGAGAGAGCGGGTGAGAGAGCGGGTGAGACAGCGGGTGAGAGAGTGGGTGAGACAGCGGGTGAGAGAGCGGGTGAGAGAGTGGGTGAGAGAGTGGGTGAGAGAGTGGGTGAGACATGAGGTGAGACAACGGGTGATAGAGTGGGTGAGAGAGTGGGTGAGACAGCGGGTGAGACAGCGGGTGAGAGAGTGGGTGAGAGAGTGGGTGAGACAACGGGTGAGAGAGCGGGTGAGAGAGTGGGTGAGAGAGTGGGTGAGAGAGTGGGTGAGAGAGTGGGTGAGACAGCGGGTGAGAGAGTGGGTGAGAGAGCGGGTGAGAGAGCGGGTGAGAGAGTGGGTGAGAGAGTGGGTGAGACATGAGGTGAGACAACGGGTGAGAGAGTGGGTGAGAGAGTGGGTGAGACAGCGGGTGAGACAGCGGGTGAGAGAGTGGGTGAGACAGCGGGTGAGAGAGTGGGTGAGAGAGTGGGTGAGAGAGTGGGTGAGACAGCGGGTGAGAGAGTGGGTGAGAGAGTGGGTGAGAGAGTGGGTGAGACAGCGGGTGAGAGAGCGGGTGAGAGAGTGGGTGAGAGAGTGGGTGAGAGAGTGGGTGAGACAGCGGGTGAGAGAGCGGGTGAGAGAGTGGGTGAGAGAGCGGGTGAGAGAGTGGGTGAGACAGCGGGTGAGAGAGTGGGTGAGACAGCGGGTGAGAGAGCGGGTGAGAGAGTGGGTGAGAGAGTGGGTGAGACATGAGGTGAGACAACGGGTGAGAGAGTGGGTGAGAGAGTGGGTGAGACAGCGGGTGAGACAGCGGGTGAGAGAGTGGGTGAGACAGCGGGTGAGAGAGTGGGTGAGACAGCGGGTGAGAGAGTGGGTGGGAGAGTGGGTGAGAGAGTGGGTGAGAGAGTGGGTGAGACAGCGGGTGAGAGAGTGGGTGAGAGAGCGGGTGAGAGAGCGGGTGAGACAACGGGTGAGAGAGTGGGTGAGAGAGTGGGTGAGAGAGTGGGTGAGACATGAGGTGAGACAACGGGTGAGAGAGTGGGTGAGACATGAGGTGAGACAGCGGGTGAGACAACGGGTGAGAGAGTGGGTGAGAGAGTGGGTGAGAGAGTGAGTGAGAGAGTGAGTGAGAGAGTGGGTGAGACAGCGGGTGAGAGAGTGGGTGAGAGAGTGGGTGAGACATGAGGTGAGACAACGGGTGAGAGAGTGGGTGAGACATGAGGTGAGACAGCGGGTGAGACAACGGGTGAGAGAGTGGGTGAGAGAGTGGGTGAGAGAGTGAGTGAGAGAGTGAGTGAGAGAGTGGGTGAGAGAGTGAGTGAGAGAGTGAGTGAGAGAGTGAGTGAGAGAGTGGGTGAGAGAGTGGGTGAGAGAGCGGGTGAGAGAGCGGGTGAGACAACGGGTGAGAGAGTGGGTGAGAGAGTGGGTGAGAGAGTGGGTGAGACATGAGGTGAGACAACGGGTGAGAGAGTGGGTGAGACATGAGGTGAGACAGCGGGTGAGACAACGGGTGAGAGAGTGGGTGAGAGAGTGAGTGAGAGAGTGAGTGAGAGAGTGAGTGAGACAGCGGGTGAGAGAGTGGGTGAGAGAGTGGGTGAGAGAGTGGGTAAGAGAGTGGGTGAGACACGAGGTGAGAGAGCGGGTGAGAGAGTGGGTGAGAGAGTGAGTGAGAGAGTGAGTGAGAGAGTGGGTGAGAGAGTGGGTGAGACATGAGGTGAGACAGCGGGTGAGACAACGGGTGAGAGAGTGGGTGAGAGAGTGGGTGAGAGTGGGTGAGAGAGCGGGTGAGAGAGTGGGTGAGAGAGTGGGTGAGAGAGCGGGTGAGAGAGTGGGTGAGAGAGCGGGTGAGAGAGCGGGTGAGACACGAGGTGAGAGAGCGGGTGAGACACGAGGTGAGAGAGCGGGTGAGATAGCGGGTGAGAGAGTGGGTGAGAGAGTGAGTGAGAGAGTGGGTGAGAGTGGGTGAGACACGAGGTGAGACAACGGGTGAGAGAGTGGGTGAGACACGAGGTGAGACAACGGGTGAGAGAGTGGGTGAGACACGAGGTGAGACAACGGGTGAGACATGAGGTGAGAGAGCGGGTGAGACAACGGGTGAGACATGAAGTGAGAGAGTGGGTGAGACAACGGGTGAGAGAGTGGGTGAGAGACCGGGTGAGACACGAGGTGAGACAACGGGTGAGAGAGCGGGTGAGAGAGTGGGTGAGACAGCGGGTGAGAGAGTGGGTGAGACAGCGGGTGAGACAGCGGGTGAGAGAGTGGGTGAGAGAGTGGGTGAGAGAGTGGGTGAGAGAGCGGGTGAGAGAGCGGGTGAGACACGAGGTGAGAGAGCGGGTGAGACACGAGGTGAGAGAGCGGGTGAGACAGCGGGTGAGAGAGTGGGTGAGAGAGTGAGTGAGAGAGTGGGTGAGACAGCGGGTGAGAGAGTGGGTGAGAGAGTGGGTGAGAGAGTGGGTGAGAGAGTGGGTGAGACACGAGGTGAGAGAGCGGGTGAGAGAGTGGGTGAGAGAGTGAGTGAGAGAGTGAGTGAGAGAGTGGGTGAGAGAGTGGGTGAGACATGAGGTGAGACAGCGGGTGAGACAACGGGTGAGAGAGTGGGTGAGAGAGTGGGTGAGAGAGTGAGTGAGAGAGTGGGTGAGAGAGTGGGTGAGAGAGTGGGTGAGACACGAGGTGAGAGAGCGGGTGAGAGAGTGGGTGAGAGAGTGGGTGAGACAGCGGGTGAGAGAGCGGGTGAGAGAGCGGGTGAGAGAGCGGGTGAGACAGCGGGTGAGAGAGTGGGTGAGAGAGCGGGTGAGAGAGTGGGTGAGAGAGTGGGTGAGACACGAGGTGAGAGAGCGGGTGAGAGAGTGGGTGAGAGAGCGGGTGAGACACGAGGTGAGAGAGCGGGTGAGACATGAGGTGAGAGAGCGGGTGAGAGAGTGGGTGAGGGAGTGGGTGAGAGAGTGGGTGAGACACGAGGTGAGACAGCGGGTGAGAGAGTAGGTGAGAGAGTGGGTGAGAGAGTGGGTGAGACAACGGGTGAGAGAGTGGGTGAGACAACGGGTGAGACAACGGGTGAGACAGCGGGTGAGAGAGTAGGTGAGAGAGTGGGTGAGAGAGTGAGTGAGACACGAGGTGAGACAACGGGTGAGAGAGCGGGTGAGAGAGCGGGTGAGACATGAGGTGAGAGAGTGGGTGAGACAACGGGTGAGACAACGGGTGAGAGAGTGGGTGAGAGAGTGGGTGAGAGAGTGAGTGAGAGAGTGGGTGAGACAACGGGTGAGACAGCGGGTGAGACAACGGGTGAGACAGCGGGTGAGACAGCGGGTGAGAGAGTGGGTGAGACATGAGGTGAGACATGAGGTGAGACAACGGGTGAGACAGCGGGTGAGACATGAGGTGAGACATGAGGTGAGACAACGGGTGAGACAGCGGGTGAGACATGAGGTGAGACAACGGGTGAGACAGCGGGTGAGACATGAGGTGAGACATGAGGTGAGACAGCGGGTGAGTTAACGGGTGAGTCAGTGGGTGAGTTAACGGGTGAGACAGCGGGTGAGTTAACGGGTGAGTTAACGGGTGAGTCAGTGGGTGAGTTAACGGGTTAGTTAACGGATGAGACAGCGGGTGAGTTAACAGGTGAGTTAACGGGTGAGTCAGTGGGTGAGTTAACGGGTGAGTCAGTGGGTGAGTTAACGGGTGAGACAGCGGGTGAGTTAACAGGCGAGTTAAGGGGTGAGTCAGTGGGTGAGTTAACGGGTGAGTCAGTGGGTGAGTTAACGGGTGAGTCAGTGGGTGAGTTAACGGGTGAGTCAGTGGGTGAGTTAACGGGTGAGACAGCGGGTGAGTTAACGGGTGAGACAGCGGGTGACTTAACAGGCGAGTTAAGGGGTGAGTCAGTGGGTGAGTTAACGGGTGAGTCAGTGGGTGAGTTAACGGGTGAGACAGCGGGTGAGTTAACGGGTGAGACAGCGGGTGAGTTAACGGGTGAGTCAGTGGGTGAGTTAACGGGTTAGTTAACGGGTGAGTCAGTGGGTGAGTTAACGAGTGAGTCAGTGGGTGAGTTAACGGGTTAGTTAACGGGTGAGTCAGTGGGTGAGTTAACGGGTGAGTCAGTGGGTGAGTTAACGGGTGAGACAGCGGGTGAGTTAACGGGTGAGACAGCGGGTGAGTTAACGGGTGAGTCAGTGGGTGAGTTAACGGGTTAGTTAACGGGTGAGACAGCGGGTGAGTTAACAGGTGAGTTAACGGGTGAGTTAACGGGTGAGTCAGTGGGTGAGTTAACCGGTGAGTTAACGGGTGAGTTAACGGGTGAGTTAACGGGTGAGTTAACGGGTGAGTCCGTGGGTGAGACAGCGGACTCGGCTCACCTCGTCCACCGCCCTCAGCCCCCTGATGCTCCTCGCCTTCTGCAGAGGAAGCTCCCCGCTGTGGACGATCTGATTGGCTGAGATGATGTCACAGACACAGCGTTCCACCTGCTGCAGCTGAGCGACGCAGAGGGAACCCTGAGGAGAACCATCATCAGAACCAGCAGAACTGTTATCTTGGTTACCTGGGTAACGGGTCTGCACCTTGACACTGAAGTCGAACCGCAGGCGGTCAGCTGACACATGAGACCCCCTCTGGTGGACCGCCGGACCCAGAACTTTCCTCAGAGCGAAGTTCAGGATGTGGGTCGCCGTGTGTTTCACCATGCAGCCGATCCGGTGGGCCTAAGACAGACAGAGGGTTCTGGTGGTTCTATTTGAACTCAACCTGCTTCTTGGACCCATCCTGGGTCTTACCTGGTCCAGGTGCAGCTGCACCTGGTCGCCGGTCTTCAGGGTGTCGGCTGCAGTCACCTGATGGACCACGTAGCCCCCGGCCCGGGCCACGGCCTCCACAGAGAACAGAACATCCTGAGAACAGAACACACCTGGAGTCAGGTCCTCTTCCCATGATGCACTTCCTGCGAGCACTCAGCTCACCTGCAGCCCGTCCCGGGTGAAGTAGCCCTGGTCATGTGACTGCCCCCCCTGCTCAGAGTAGAAGCAGGTGTGGTCCAGAATAACCCCGCAGCGCTGACCCTCAGAGACCTCCGCCACCAGGGTCTGACCGTCATACAGCGCCACCACTGTCGCACGGCATGCTGGGAACACTGAGAGGAGGGAGGTGTCAGACGACTGCTATGAACCAATCAGAGCGAGTTACCTGTGGGACCGTACCGTATCGGCCCTGATCCAGGCCGTACTGGTATTTAAGGTTGTCCTCGGTGTGAGGAACCCTGAGACGCTGCAGCTCTGCCAGGCTCAGGACGTCCAACATCAGCTGGGACTGTGCACCTGCCTGCAGCTCCGACGCCACCTGTTACAGGTGTGTGAGGTCATCAGTGACATCATCTGCTCCCTGGGATTCCAGTTTTAGACAGAAAGTGCAGATTGCCTCCTCCTCAACATGCCAACTCCTGTCTCCTCGCCTCCTCCCTCCCTTCTCATCTTCTCCCTCCTGTCTCCTCGCCTCCTCCCTCCCTTCTCATCTTTTCCCTCCTGTCTCCTCACCTCCTACCTCGCCTCCTCCCTCTCTTCTCATCTTCTCCCTCCTGTCTCCTCGCCTCCTCCCTCCCTTCTCATCTTCTCCCTCCTGTCTCCTCACCTCCTACCTCGCCTCCTCCCTCCCTTCTCATCTTCTCCCTCCTGTCTCCTCGCCTCCTCCCTCCCTTCTCATCTTCTCCCTCCTGTCTCCTCGCCTCCTCCCTCCCTTCTCATCTTCTCCCTCCTGTCTCCTCACCTCCTACCTCGCCTCCTCCCTCCCTTCTCATCTTCTCCCTCCTGTCTCCTCACCTCCTCCCTCCCTTCTCATCTTCTCCCTCCTGTCTCCTCCCTCCTGTCTCCTCACCTCCTCCCTCCCTTCTCATCTTCTCCCTCCTGTCTCCTCGCCTCCTCCCTCCCTTCTCATCTTCTCCCTCCTGTCTCCTCACCTCCTACCTCGCCTCCTCCCTCCCTTCTCATCTTCTCCCTCCTGTCTCCTCGCCTCCTCCCTCCCTTCTCATCTTCTCCCTCCTGTCTCCTCGCCTCCTCCCTCCCTTCTCATCTTCTCCCTCCTGTCTCCTCGCCTCCTCCCTCCCTTCTCATCTTCTCCCTCCTGTCTCCTCACCTCCTACCTCGCCTCCTCCCTCCCTTCTCATCTTCTCCCTCCTGTCTCCTCGCCTCCTCCCTCCCTTCTCATCTTTTCCCTCCTGTCTCCTCGCCTCCTCCCTCGCCTCCTCCCTCCTGTCTCTTTGCGTCCTTCCTCATCTCAGTTTGTGCATCCTCGAGATGTAAAAGCAGACCTCCTCTGACAGGATAATACGATCCTCTACCTTCATGTTACTCAGTTCAAATAATCAGATGCATCATGGGAGCAGTAGTCCACATACAGCTGGACCCGACAGCAGATTGTTTTTATTTCAGAACACCAAAAGGAAAGCCCCACCTTCTGGTTCTCTGCGATGAGTCGGTCCAGCTCCTGACGGTCCACCTGGACCCCCCTCTCCTCCAACATCAGGTCCACCAGGTCCAGAGGAAAACCCAGATCCCGGTGCAGAGACCACGCCACCGAGGCTGAAACAGCGTAGACAGAACAGGTAACAGATGACAACACACATCCCCTCAGTGAGGAAACGCACCTGCATCCAATACATCATCGAGATAAGAACCGAGTGTCTATCATCAGCCACAGCCAGAGCAGAACTAACCAGGAAAGAAGCCATGTCTGTAGTCCTTTTTGCTGAGAGTGCGCCGGATCAGCCGGCTGCCCTGCTGCAGAGACGACAGGAAGTGAACCTCGTTCTCGTTGATCACGTCCATGATCTGCAAAAGAGGCGCCGCTGATGACAACCTCCTGTTACAGCATTCAGCTACAGCCCAGTCACACTTTGACAATCCCGAACACTCACCCGATCAGCCTCCCGGTACAGCTCCGGATACACCTCACCCTGCCAGAAGAGAGGGGGAACAACCAGCCAACCAATCAAACAGTCAATAATCAACCAACCAGTCAATCAACCAACCAGTCAATAACCAACCAACCAGCCAACCAACCAGTCAATCAATCAACCAACCAGCCAACCAATCAAACAGTCAATAACCAACCAACCAGTCAATCCATCAACCAGTCAATAACCAACCAACCAGTCAATCCATCAACCAGTCAATAACCAACCAACCAGCCAATCAATCAACCAGTCAATAACCAACCAACCAGTCAATAACCAACCAACCAGCCAACCAACCAGTCAGTCAATAACCAACCAACCAGTCAATCCATCAACCAGTCAATAACCAACCAACCAGCCAATCAATCAACCAGTCAATAACCAACCAACCAGCCAACCAACCAGTCAGTCAATAACCAACCAACCAGCCAACCAACCAGTCAATCCATCAACCAGTCAATAATCAACCAACCAGTCAATCAATCAACCAGTCAATAACCAACCAACCAGCCAACCAACCAGTCAGTCAATAACCAACCAACCAGCCAACCAACCAGTCAATCAATCAACCAGTCAATAACCAACCAACCAGTCAATCCATCAACCAGTCAATAACCAACCAACCAGCCAACCAACCAGTCAATCCATCAACCAGTCAATAACCAACCAACCAGCCAATCAATCAACCAGTCAATAACCAACCAACCAGTCAATAACCAACCAACCAGCCAACCAACCAGTCAATCAATCAAACAGTCAATAATCCACCAACCAAAGAATACATTAATCAATCAACCGGTCACTCAGCTAACTAACCAACCAGCCAACCAACCAGTCAATCAATCAACCGGTCACTCAGCTAACTAACCAACCAGCCAACCAACCAGTCAATCAATCAACCGGTCACTCAGCTAACTAACCAACCAGCCAACCAACCAGTCAATCAATCAACCGGTCACTCAGCTAACTAACCAACCAGCCAACCAACCAGTCAATCAATCAACCGGTCACTCAGCTAACTAACCAACCAGCCAACCAACCAGTCAATCAATCAACCGGTCACTCAGCTAACTAACCAACCAGCCAATCAATCAACCGGTCACTCAGCTAACTAACCAACCAGCCAATCAATCGGTCATATTTTCTTCTCTTCCTGCTGGGCTCTTTGCTCCAGGTTCTGTTCGACTGGTCCTGGATCAGTGATCACATGTCACTGCTCAGAGGCATTATGGGAAGTGTTTTTACCAGTATCTGTGTGACAGTGGGAACCAGACTGGCCAGCGCCCCCTGCGGAGCCTGCAGGACCTCGACACAGAACCGAACGGCCCGCCGCAGAATCCTCCTCAGCACCAACCTGACAAACAGAAACAGATCAACAACCCATCCGATACCTGACAGCGCTGCCAGCTGTTGGTCGGGGACTCACTCGGCTCCTGACATGCCGGGATGAACTCCGTCAGCGATGCAGACCGACAAAGTCCGGATGTGGTCGGCCACGACTCTGTAGGCCAAGTCCACCTGCCCCCCATCTGCTGCCCCCGTCCTGCCGCCGTATGGCCTCACCCCCGACCTCTGAGGACACAGCAGACTGGTTACTATGGCAGCAGAGCCGTACCCACGGTAACCTTCGCCCTGTGGGCGGCACACCTCTGTGTACCTGATGGATGGCGTCCAGCAGCGACCTGAACAGGTCCGTGTCGTAGTTGGATCGTTTCCCTTGCAGGACGCTCACCAGCCTCTCTAACCCCATCCCGGTATCCACACTGAACCGGGGAAGCAGCTGCAGACTCTGGTCCAGCTCCCTGAAACGGACCGACAACTGAGCCACTGGACCCAAAGACCGACCCTGGGAACCGGTCTAATGCGGTCTGAACCGGTCTGAACTAGTCTAAGGAAATCTGAAATGGTCTGAACTGGTCCGATGTGGACTGAACCGGTCTGATGTGGACTGAACCAGTCTGATGTGGACTGAACCGGTCTGATGTGGACTGAACCGGTCTGAACTAGTCTAAGGAAATCTGAAATGGTCTGAACCGGTCTGATGTGGACTGAACCGGTCTGAACTAGTCTAAGGAAATCTGAAATGGTCTGAACCGGTCTGATGTGGACTGAACCGGTCTGATGTGGACTGAACCGGTCTGAACTAGTCTAAGGAAATCTGAAATGGTCTGAACCGGTCTGATGTGGACTGAACCGGTCTGATGTGGATTGAACCGGTCTGATGTGGACTGAACCGGTCTGATGTGGACTGAACCGGTCTGATGTGGACTGAACCGGTCTGAACTAGTCTAAGGAAATCTGAAATGGTCTGAACCGGTCTGAAGTGGACTGAACCGGTCTGATGTGGACTGAACCGGTCTGAACCAGTCTGAACCGGTCTGATGTGGATTGAACCGGTCTGATGTGGACTGAACCGGTCTGATGTGGACTGAACCGGTCTGAACTAGTCTAAGGAAATCTGAAATGGTCTGAACCGGTCTGAAGTGGACTGAACCGGTCTGATGTGGACTTAACCGGTCTGAACCAGTCTGAACCGGTCTGATGTGGATTGAACCGGTCTGAAATGGTCTGAACCGGTCTGATGTGGACTGAACCGGTCTGAAATGGTCTGAACCGGTCTGATGTGGACTGAACCGGTCTGAAGTGGACTGAACCGGTCTGATGTGGACTGAACCAGTCTGAACCGGTCTGAAATGGTCTGAACCGGTCTGATGTGGACTGAACCGGTCTAATGTGGACTGAACCGGTCTGATGTGGACTGAACAGGTCTGAACCAGTCTAAGGAAATCTTAAATCCAGGTGTGCACACAGACCTGTTGTACTGGATGAAGACAAGGTTCCAGATCTCAACAACATCTGGACTGTCTGCATTGACCAGTGCGGCAGCGTCTCGGCCCCCCACGTGGTCGTAGTGGATCTCTGTGCAGGGGCCACAGGGGCCCGTGTCCCCCATCTCCCAGAAGTTGTCCTTCAGGTCGAATGGCAGGACATGAGCAGACGGGACCCTGAGGAGGAGAGACCTGGTCAGCTGAGCAGAAACCAACCAGAACCTTGGCTGCAGACAGGTGTGGACCTACCCCATGTCCAGCCAGATGTGTCGTGTCTCCTCGTCAGCCAGTAACCCCGAGGCTGCATCCCCGCCAAAGTAAGACACATACAGTCTGTCTGCAGGTATCCCATAATGCTCAGTGAGGAGACTCCACGCCATCTGACACGCCTCCTCCTGAACACACAGGGACACCAGCTACTGAGGCTCCGCCCCTGGAAACCACAGCTACTTCCATCTTAAAGTACACAGTTAGTTGCCCCCCACCTTGAAGTAGTCTCCAAACGACCAGTTTCCAAGCATCTCGAAGAAGGTGTGGTGGTAGACATCTCTGCCCACGTCTTCCAGGTCGTTGTGTTTGCCGCCAGCTCGGACGCATTTCTGGCTATTGACCACTCGGCGATACGAGGCCATCTCACTGCTGGGGTCTGCGGTTCCCAGGAAGATCGGCTTAAACTGAGACCAACACACGGTCAGCAAGACCTTAGGCTGGAAGGATTTTCATCAATTCCAAAAGTGTGAGACAAACATGTACGGGGTTGTCCAAAAAATAAGTGAACCCTTACTACGTCCACAGGAATTCAGAAGGTAAGGAGCAGCCAGGAGCTGCTGATCAATGCTCTGATTAACTGATCGATGCTCTGATTAACTGATCGATGCTCTGATTAACTGATCAATGCTCTGATTAACTGATCAATGCTCTGATTAACTGATCAATGCTCTGATTAACTGATCGATGCTCTGATTAACTGATCAATGCTCTGATTCACTGATCAATGCTCTGATTAACTGATCAATGCTCTGATTAACTGATCAATGCTCTGATGAACTGATCGATGCTCTGAATAACTGATCAATGCTCTGATTAACTGATCGATGCTCTGATTAACTGATCGATGCTCTGATTAACTGATCGATGCTCTGATTAACCGATCGATGCTCTGATTAACCGATCGATGCTCTGATTAACTGATCGATGCTCTGATTAACTGATCAATGCTCTGATTAACTGATCGATGCTCTGATTAACTGATCGATGCTCTGATTAACCGATCAATGCTCTGATTAACTGATCAATGCTCTGATTAACTGATCAATGCTCTGATTAACTGATCGATGCTCTGATTAACCGATCACACCTTTACACTGCTGGATCAGGGGTTCACTTAGTTTTACACTCACTGCTGCTGGATCGGGGGTTCACTTAGTTTTTCACAGTGTGTAATACGTCATGTGTTTTGCTGGTTTTATTAAGTTCTGATGAGTTAAACTTTACAATCAGAGAACCGGTACCATCTGTGACACCAGCGGTAATTCCCTCTGACAGGACTTCTATCTCTAAATGTCTGAGTACATACGGACCGGACCGGACCGGACCGGAACACATGGATCCACACAGACCTGGTTCATGCCGGCGTTGACGAACAGCAGGCTGGGGTCTCCCCTCGGTCGGACCGGAGAGGACGGAACCAGTAGATGTCCATGTTTCTCCCGGAAGAAATCCACGAAGGTGCTGCGGACCTGAGCCGCGGGCAGCCGCGGAGGGAAGCCGCTGATGGAGCGAGCCGAGGCGGCAGAGAGGAGGCGTGGCGGCCCGCGAAGAGGCCGGAGCCTCTGGATGAGCAGCTTGAACATGAGGTTCACAGCCTGACTGAACCGGACCGAACCTGGACCATAGTGTCCTTACTGACTGCAGGGTGCTCTGAAACGCATGCGCACTGTGACCTATTTCTTCTTCTGTGGAGGAGGATGAACAATGCGCTCTTTGGTGCCACTTTCTGGTCAAACTGTGGAAACTGCTGATCCGAGTTTAGCCCCACTCTGGAGTTTACCATCCATCCATCCATTTTCTATCCCCGTTGAGTCCAACTCAGGGTCGCAGGGGGGGTAGGTACACCCGGACGGGTCCATCACAGGAGCCACACAGAGCCGAACAACCACTCTCACAGAAAGGCCCCAGCCGGGATTGGAACCGGCCTCTGCTGTGAGGCACCGGTGCTGAAGAGCTGCACGGTGGTCATATTCATAATAAAATGACTAAAAACACAGGAAAACAGGTTCAAGAAAAGAAAGTTACAGCTAAACAAGCTCATTTTCAATCTGAACCTTAACATTCTTACATGTGACGTCACTGCATTGGAAATGCAAATTGAATTTAGATTCGATGCTGATGCGTTTCGTTATAACATTATCTATAAAATGTAATTAAATAAGAAAAGTAGCCATTCTCTTTGTTAATTTGAGGTTTCCTTCTTTCATGTTCCAAACATCTGTGTATCTCTTCCTTTTCTTTAATAATTTGAAATAAATCTTTAGTTTACATCACAGGTCATCATTTTCTCCATAATCTCGCACACATTTAACGTTGATGTGAGAGACTTCTTCACTGATATTATCGTCATTAATATTATTCCATTATTAGAGATTTTACCAAACTTCGAACCTCTGCCTTCTCCACCTCTGTCACAGCTGTGTTGGCATTACTGATCAATATTGGAGATCTGAATTCCTTTTGAATCCTAATAATTCTTTTTATCGTCCCCCACACTCATTTCTTTACCTTAGCCTGTAACACCTTAAAAAGTAAGGCCATCTCAGTTACTACAGGGTAATAGTGTTTCTGACTCTGATACCAGTGGAAGATCTATAACAGATCGTTTCCCTCCTTTAATATCAATTCTTGGGCCAGTTCCATTATTAAGACGGATCGGGTTTTTATTCACTTCAATTATTTCTCCATTTTTATCATTATAACTGTCCCATAATGAACATTCAAGCCCCCATATACCGCCTCCTTTTAATCCACCTGAAAACGCCCACTTTAAAATCAATAGATACTAAATAAATAAAACGGATCGATTGTCTTTCATTGGGATAATATTTCATTTTTACATTTTTTTTAAAGATTTGTTTGAATTCTGCTGTTTTATTTAAAGTTTGCGAACTCAAGAAGAATCAGCAGGTGTGTGTGAACTCCATCAGTCTCATCAATGTGTTCATCGATGCATCTGATCACTTCTATCGGTTGTTTCTCTGTGTCGGTCTTCGTGTTTTTGTTTATTATAAAGTTCAGAGCTCTGCTGATACTGATTGGTTGGCAGTGGCTTGGTGGGGGGATTTCCGAGCCTGGGAGGGTCTGTGAACGCCCCAGCAGCGGTGAGTGGTCTCGCGCTCATCAGACCTGATTAAGCTCACCTGTTGGCGCCGCCACGGACCGTGCTGCCCTCTGTAGGAGTTGACCGAGTTTGGCGTGCACGTGGAGCTCGGTTCGGCAGCGGGATGCAGAAAGGCCTGAAGAAGTACTTCGTCAACATGGACGAGTACCTGTCCAGTCTGGGACTGTACCGGAAGATGGTGGCGCGGGACGCGTCCAGCCTGTTCCGAGCTGTGTCTGAGCAGGTGAGCCGGGTCACAGCGGGCCGGGGTCCGGTACAGGATGAGTGTTCTGATAAAGCCGTCAGAGCCGCAGGTACCAGGTGGACACACACCTCTGCGAGTGTGGAGGCTCCGTGTTGTTGGTCTGGCCGGGTCCGGGTCCGGTTCTGAGTCCAGACCAGAAGGCGTGAGCAGCTGCAGACTGAGGCCGAGCTCAAGAGTTACTGACAGTTATTGGTTCCAGATCAATAATGAGGCTGTATCCCAGCTCCAAACTTGGTTAGTTTAGAACCTATTTGGACCGGGTCCCTGTGAAAGACACCAGTTCAGAACTTTTGATTTGGTTCTTTAAACAGACAGAACCATGTCACCTCTGGTGGAGGTGAATTTGGGTCTCTGATACAGATGTTTGTTCTGATGGACCCAGTCTGATCTGAGGTTCTGGTCTGTGTGCAGCTGTATTATTCCCAGAACTACCATCAGAAGATCCGACAGGACTGCGCCGACTTCATGAGAGCCAACAGGTGCAACTTTGAGCCGGTGAGTCCAAAACCTAACTGGGCTGATTGGTTCTGCTCACACCTGGACCTGTGACGTCAGCAGCACTCAAACAGCTGACACAGGTGAGGCAGGGAGGTGGGCGGGGCCTGTTTTCCAGGTGTTTGGAGGCCCCGCCCTGCTCTCAGGTGTTCTCAGTTACTTCAGCTGCATCTGTTTCTGCTTCAGTTCGTCGAAGGGTCCTTTGAGAAGTACCTGGAGCGCCTGGAGGACCCCAAGGTGAGCAGCTGTGGTCCCGGCCCCACACCTGTCCACCGAGCCAGCGGTACTAACCGTGTGTGTGTGTGTGTGTGTGTGTGTGTGTGTGTGTGTGTGTGTGTGTGTGTGTGTGTGTGTGTGTGTGTGTGTGTGTGTGTGCAGGAGACGGTGGGTCAGGTGGAGATCAAGGCTCTGTCTCAGCTCTACAGGTGAGGCCAACACACCTGTCTGAGAGTGAGTTTGCATGTTGCCGTAGTAACCACACTTCCTGTTTGCGCCTCACCGGCAGACGTTGTTTCCTGATCTATCGTTACCCTGGGAAACCGGCCACAGTGATCTCAGAGGACGACTTCGTGGACAAGGTGAGGAAGAACCGGAGTCTTCATCATGGCCAAACTTTTGTTTGTGTGGTTGTTGTTGTTAGTTTGTATCGTTGTTTGTATTGTTGTTGTGGTTCGTATCGTTGTTGTTGTTGTTTTTTGTATTGTTGTTGTTAGTTTGTGTGGTTGTTGTTGTTTGTATTGTTGTTGTGGTTCGTATCGTTGTTGTTGTTGTTGTTTGTATTGTTGTTTGTATTGTTGTTGTTAGTTTGTATCGTTGTTTGTTTGTGTTGTTGTTGTTTGTATTGTTGTTGTTTGTATCGTTGTTGTTGTTTGTATTGTGGTTCGTATCGTTGTTGTTGTTGTTTGTATTGTTTGTATTGTTGTTGTTGTTAGTTTGTGTGGTTGTTGTTAGTTTGTGTGGTTGTTTGTTTGTATTGTTGTTGTTGTTTGTATTGTGGTTCGTGTCGTTGTTGTTGTTGTTTATATTGTTTTGTTTGTATTGTTGTTGTTTGTGTGGTTGTTGTTGTTAGTTTGTGTGGTTGATGTTGGTGTTTGTATTGTTGTTAGTTTGTGTGGTTGTTGTTTGTTGTTGTTGTTTATATTGTTTTGTTTGTATTGTTGTTGTTTGTGTGGTTGTTGTTGTTAGTTTGTGTGGTTGATGTTGGTGTTTGTATTGTTGTTAGTTTGTGTGGTTGTTGTTTGTTGTTGTTGTTGTTTGTTTGTGTGGTTGTTGTTGGTGTTTGTATTGTTTTGTTTGTATTGTTTTGTTTGTGTGGTTGTTGTTGTTAGTTTGTGTGGTTTGTTTGTATTGTTGTTGTTTGTGTGGTTGTTGTTGTTAGTTTGTGTGGTTGTTGTTTGTTTGTATTGTTTTTTGTTTGTATTGTTGTTGTTTGTGTGGTTGTTGTTTGTTTGTATCGTTGTTTGTATTGTTGTTGTTTGTTTGTATCGTTGTTTGTATTGTTGTTGTTAGTTTGTGTGGTTGTTGTTAGTTTGTATTGTTTTTTGTTTGTATTGTTGTTGTTTGTGTGGTTGTTGTTTGTTTGTATTGTTGTTGTTGTTTGTATTGTTGTTGTTGTTTGTGTTGTTGTTGTTTGTTTGTATTGTTGTTGTTAGTTTGTGTGGTTGTTTGTTTGTATTGTTGTTGTTTGTGTGGTTGTTGTTGTTTGTTTGTATCGTTGTTTGTATTGTTGTTGTTAGTTTGTGTGGTTGTTGTTTGTTTGTATTGTTTTTTGTTTGTATTGTTGTTTGTGTGGTGTTTGTTTGTATTGTTGTTGTTTGTTTGTATCGTTGTTTGTATTGTTGTTGTTAGTTTGTATTGTTTTTTGTTTGTATTGTTGTTGTTTGTGTGGTTGTTGTTTGTTTGTATTGTTGTTGTTAGTTTGTGTGGTTGTTGTTGTTGTTTGTATCGTTGTTGTTGTTATTGTGGTTCGTGTTGTTGTTGTTGTTGTTTGTAGTCTTTTGTTTGTATTGTTGTTGTTTGTGTGGTTGTTGTTGTTAGTTTGTGTGGTTGTTGTTGTTTGTTTGTGTGGTTGTTGTTGTTTGTATCGTTGTTGTTGTTTGTATTGTGGTTCGTATCGTTGTTGTTTGTATTGTTGTTTGTATTGTTGTTGTTTGTGTGGTTGTTGTTTGTTTGTTTGTTGTTTGTTTGTATTGTGGTTGTTTGAACTTTCCCTGATGTCTCCCTCTGAGGGAAACCTCAGCTGATCACATGACTAATGTGATTGGTCGCTGATTGTCAGTTCTTTCCATTGTGCAGGTGACGCTGTGCTGTTCCATCAACGGTCACTATGACATCGTTTACCCGAGGAGTTACCCCGCCTCCGCCGCGCTCTGCCAGTGTGAGTGTGTGTATTACAACAGAAACACACACAGCTTTACGTCTTACGGAGGTAAACATTCTGCTTGTGTTTTCAGCTCTGCTGTACGAGCTGCTCTACACTCAGGTGTTCGGGTTGGAGGAGGCGGAGCTCTGTCAGGCCATGGAGGCCTTCAGGATGGGAGGTCGTCGCTATAGAAACAGTCCATCGGTGTGCAGCGATGTGGATGTGGGCTACGACACACCTGACGACCGAACACAGAGGTACACACAGCTGGTAGTGGGCGTGGCAGACATCCAGGCACCGTCACATGTTAGTTTCATCTGCAGGGAGGAGGTGGAGGTGGGTGGAGCCACTGAGGAGAAACCTCGACTGCTGGCGGACGATGTGAAGGTGAGAACATGCAGATTCCACCAGACTGAAGCGAGTTTGACTCTCTTCTTCTGTGGTGGTTTGAGTTTGTCTGAGCAGTCAGCGGAAGGCCGACTGACAGGAAGTTGATGTGCTGTTTAGCCTCCTGCAGAAGCCTTGCCCCCCTCCAGACTGTCGCTGCCCTACAAAGTGATGAAGTCTCTGGATGGAGAAGTTTACAGAAACCTGGAGTTTGACGTGTGGCAGGACACCTGTAAAGGTAAAGCAGGAAGCTCAAGGTTCAAATCAGACACACCATCTGAGGGTGGAGCTGTTATCAGGATCTGCTGATGGTGGTTTTAACTTCTTTAATAGCTCAGCTGTCTTTGAACATCCTAAACTTTAAAACTTTGTTCTTTTAAAGTAACCGTGCCGCAGTTACTGCCATCTAGTGGTCAGGTTGGAGACAACAACCATTTTAAAGTCCAGCACCTCTGTCGGCACCTTTCAGATTCCTATAAACCATCTTTTAAAGAAACTAAAACTGAGGTTTTCTATTATAAATCTTGTTTTTCACTGGTGAACTTGCTTGCTGCTGCTGTTGTTTTTTTATGGCGATGTCCTCCACACCAACGCCAGCTCTCTGCAGATGTTTGAGCACTGAGGTCCATAGCGGGCTGTAAAACCCTCTGATTAACTGAGGAGTTTCTCCCAGCTTTTGGACCAGTGGACTCGCTCCTAACCCTCAGTTACTGACGGAGTTTGACCATCCAGTCTTCATGCGTTTGTGGACTTGGAAAAGGTTTATGACCAGGTTCCCTGAGGGATTTTGTGGGGGGTGCTGCAGGAGTACGCGGTACCAGAGTTTCTTTTACAGGGTATTCACAGTGACAGCTGTGTCCACATTCTTGGTCCAAAGCGGTTCTGGTTTACGGTGCATATTCCAGCAGGGCTGCCCCTCATCACTGATCCTGTTTGGGTTTTCATGGACAGGTTCTGGAGGTGCAGTCGGGGAGAGGAGGGCATCTGGTTTCAGATCCTGAGGGTTACATCTCTGCTTTTTGCAGATGATTTGGTTCTGTTGACCTCTTCAAGCCTTCAAGACCTTCAAGTCTCTGCCTCAGCTGGAGCAGTTTCAGCATCTCTGGACCTGGTTCTGAACCTCTGGGTCGGGATGAGTCTGCCTCAGCTGGAGCAGTTTCAGCATCTCTGGTTCTGGTTCTGAGTGATGGTGAGTTTGATCAGAGATGGACAGACGGATCGGGGCTTCGTCGGCAGTAATGAGGGCGCTGCTCCGGTCCGTTTGGTGAAGAGGGGCCGGAAGGAGAAGCTTTCAGGTTCCTGCTCCATCTTTGTTCCAACGCTCACCTGAGCTCACAGATCTGGGTTCTGACCCAAAGAAGGAGGAGCTGGATACAAGCGGCTGAAATGAGTTTCCTTCAGAGGGGGGCGGGGCTTAGCCTTAGAAAAAGGGGGAGGAGCTCCACCGTCTGGAGGGAGGAGCTCGGAGTCGAGCCGCTGCTCCTCCACATGGAAAGGAGTCAGCTGAGGTGGTTCCTCTGGTTAGGATGCCTCCTGGGAGGAGGCCCCGGGTCAGAACCAGAACTCACTGGAGGGATTATACATCCCCTCTGGTCTGGGAACTCCTCGGGATCCCCAGGAGGAGCTGGAGAGGGTCGCTGGGGAGAGGGATGGGTTTCCCTGCTGGACCTGTTGGTTCTGTGACCGATATGAGAAAGATGATGAATAAAACAGGAGGTCTGTCTGGACATGAGATTGTCTGTATCAATAAAACTTAATATTGATGATGATGATAACAAATTGCATCTTTACCTGGAGACTATCGTTGATCTGGTTCTGGTTAAAGCCACACTGATGTCCTGAATAGTCTCCTCCTCGTGTTTTCTTACTTGAGGCTGAAGAATAATTTCAGGGCACTTTACGTCGTACTAACCCTAAAAATGTCATTATTTATTGAAGAAAAACTGAGACAAAACACAGAAGCAGTGTGTAAAACTAAGTGAACCCCTGATCCAGCTGCCATGTTCTTTTTAGAGAGAAGAGGCTTTCTCCTGCAGCCCTTCCAAACAAGCCATCCTTGTTCAATCTTTTTCTAACTGTGCTGTCATGACCTTTAACCTTTAACATGCTAACTGAGGCCTGTAGAGTCTGAGATGTAGCTCTGGGCTTTTTCACCTTGGGGTGACCTTTAACCTTTAGCATGCTAACTGAGGCCTGTAGAGTCTGAGATGTAGCTCTGGGCTTTTTCACCTTGGGGTGACCTTTAACCTTTAACATGCTAACTGAGGCCTGTAGAGTCTGAGATGTAGCTCTGGGCTTTTTCACCTTGGGGTGACCTTTAACCTTTAACATGCTAACTGAGGCCTGTAGAGTCTGAGATGTAGCTCTGGGCTTTTTCACCTTGGGGTGACCTTTAACCTTTAGCATGCTAACTGAGGCCTGTAGAGTCTGAGATGTAGCTCTGGGCTTTTTCACCTTGGGGTGAACTTTAACCTTTAGCATGCTAACTGAGGCCTGTAGAGTCTGAGATGTAGCTCTGGGCTTTTTCACCTTGGGGTGACCTTTAACCTTTAACATGCTAACTGAGGCCTGTAGAGTCTGAGATGTAGCTCTGGGCTTTTTCACCTTGGGGTGACCTTTAACCTTTAACATGCTAACTGAGGCCTGTAGAGTCTGAGATGTAGCTCTGGGCTTTTTCACCTTGGGGTGACCTTTAACCTTTAACATGCTAACTGAGGCCTGTAGAGTCTGAGATGTAGCTCTGGGCTTCTTCACCTTGGGGTGACCTTTAACCTTTAACATGCTAACTGAGGCCTGTAGAGTCTGAGATGTAGCTCTGGGCTTCTTCACCTTGGGGTGACCTTTAACCTTTAACATGCTAACTGAGGCCTGTAGAGTCTGAGATGTATGACCTTTAACCTTTAGCATGCTAACTGAGGCCTGTAGAGTCTGAGATGTAGCTCTGGGCTTCTTCACCTTGGGGTGACCTTTAACCTTTAACATGCTAACTGAGGCCTGTAGAGTCTGAGATGTAGCTCTGGGCTTCTTCTCCTTGGGGTGACCTTTAACCTTTAACATGCTAACTGAGGCCTGTAGAGTCTGAGATGTAGCTCTGGGCTTCTTCACCTTGGGGTGAACTTGCTGGGACGTCCACTCCTGGGAAGATTGACAGCTGTCCTGAATGTTTTCCACTTGTGAATAATCTTTCTCTCTGTAGAATGATGGACTCCAGATAGTCTGGAAATGGCCTTATAACCCTTCCCAGACTGATGGGCAGCAGCAGCTGCTTCTCTGAGATCATTGCTGGTGTCTTTCCTCCTTGGCATCATGTTAAAACACACCTGAATCTCTTTAAGATGAAGCAACTAACTTGTTTTGCAGTCTTTATTAAAGTTTATTTGTCTGAGTGAGCCAGGATTGTAATCTGATTACTGTTCTGTGTGACAGAGATGCAGAAAACAGACTACATGGTGTTTGCAGGGAGACAGTACTTCCTGGGAGACAAGTGCCAGGTAACATGCCACTTCCTGTCAGCAGCATTTGGATAAGATCTCTGTACGGTGGCCTTATGGGGACATTAGATTCTTGTGCTAACGTTAGCAAGCTTCTTGTACCCAGAGAAAACCAGATCAGACTGGATCAGTTACAGCCTGAGAGTTCAAACGTGGCACGTTGGTGTCGGAGATGACGCATCTGTTGGGTTTCAGGTGCGCCTGGAGCCAAAGGGGAAGTACTACAATGCCTTCATCCAAGAGGTGGGGACGCACTCTGCAGCCGTGACCGTCTTCATCGAGGAGCTGGGAGAGAAGTAATACGCACGCACCCTCCAGCCTGATCTTTAGTCAGAATCAGAACTGTTTGATGCGAGCTGGGTCTGGATTAGGTGGTTTGGACGCACAGGTTCACGCTGATGTCTCCGTCTCTCAGACACCTGGTCCCCCTGACCGACTTGAAACCCGTGAACCCGGTTCCGGCCTGGAATGTGGCTGCTCCCACCAGGAAAGGAGACCTGGGTTGGTACAGATCCGGTTTCTCCATCATCACCGTGCGGTGACTCCACCCCTGATGCTCTGGCATTCTTTGCTTCTCCTGACAGACGCAGACACTCGCGGTCAGCGCCATCACCGCCATCGGTACTTCAGGAAGTCTCGGGGCAGCAGTGGCATAAAGGGGGCAGAATTATTGATGCCACCGCCTTCCACCTATGGAGGCCCCACCCCCTCTGCTCTGCCACCCCGCTTTCAGCCAGCGAGTCACCCCCGCCCTCCACCTCCCCCATCGCCTGGAGCCATGACCTATGACCCCTATGCCCCCCCACACCACCACCACCACCCCACAGCCAGAACGCCACGCTATGGCACCTCAAGGTGAGACCAACAGTCCGAAGACTGCGAAATCACACGTTTGTTTTTCTGACACGGACTGTTAATGAGGTGTGTGTGTGTGTGTGTGTGTGTGTGTGTGTGTGTGTGTGTGTGTGTGTGTGTGTGTGTGTGTGTGTGTGTGTGTGTGTGTGTGTGTGTGTGTGTGTGTGTGTGTGTGTGTGTGTGTGTGTGTGTGTGTGTGTGTGTGTGTGTGTGTGTGTGTGTGTGTGTGTGTGTGTGTGTGTGTGTGTGTGCACGTGCACCTGTGTGTGTGTGCACGTGCACCTGTGTGTGTGTGCACGTGCACCTGTGTGTGTGTGTGTGTGCACGTGCACCTGTGTGTGTGTGCACGTGCACCTGTGTGTGTGTGCACGTGCACCTGTGTGTGTGTGCACGTGCACCTGTGTGTGTGTGCACGTGCACCTGTGTGTGTGCGTGTGTGTGTGCACGTGCACCTGTGTGTGCATGCGTGTCTCCCATGGTTCTGGTCAGAAGCTCCACACGTTTCCTAAACCGGCACCTGATTGGTCCACAGCTGACCTATTACCACACCGGAAGGCGGTATTACCAGGACTATGAGAACTACACCTTCAGGTCACGGTAAACAACAACAAACTGCAGGTCACCTGTTCTTCACTGAGGTTCTGATTGGTTCTGACCTGGTGTGTGTATCAGCTGGCTTCATGTGAATGTCGTTGACTTAAAGCAGAGGTGGTCAGTCGTCAGGTCACATGACCCAAGGAATATTTACAGATTTTCTGAGCAGAATCAGAACTCGACCTGACCCAGAACACACTGAATATCATTTCATTCTATTTTCTGTCTGTAGCCGCAGTCGGCGCCAGCTGGCAGCGGCCCTGAATAAAGAGTGTCAGTTCGGGTTCCCAGCGGAGGCGGTGGACGAGTCTGCAGATCTGGACGGGGGCATCGCCTACTATCAGCTGGACGACGCCAGTGAAGCAGTCTTCCCTCCGCTGCCGGTGAGGAACCAGAACCAAGACCCGAGCTGCAGGACCAACCTGAGCCAGGGACTGGTTCCAGTTCAGAGCGGATTCTGCTGCATCGGATATGGGAACCTGTTGGTTGATATGTGTACATACTGTGTTGGTTCTGTTTGGATCCAGCCGGTGTGATCATGAAGGTCATCTTCACACTAACAGGTCACCTGTCTGCTCTGCAGGGCACTGCCATAGCTCCGCCCCCCACCATAGGTGCCCCGCCTGCCCCCTCTGGCTCCTCTTACAGAGTGCAGAGGAACTCGGGGCCCCTCCCCCCCGTTCCGCCACCAGGAAACACCCCCGTGTGCTCGTCAGAGGACGACCAGGAGGACACGAGTACCGTGGAGGACCAGGGTGAGATTTCCTGTGATGTAAAACCTGCTGCTTTCCGACAGCTTTTCCGACTGGTTACCTGCTGCTTTTCCGACTGGTTACCTGCTGCTTTTCCGACTGGTTACCTGCTGCTTTTCCGACTGGTTACCTGCTGCTTTTCCAACTGGTTACCTGCTGCTTTTCCGACTGGTTACCTGCTGCTTTTCCAACTGGTTACCTGCTGCTTTTCCAACTGGTTACCTGCTGCTTTTCCAACTGGTTACCTGCTGCTTTTCCAACTGGTTACCTGCTGCTTTTCCAACTGGTTACCTGCTGCTTTTCCAACTAGTTACCTACTGCTTTTCCGACTAGTTACCTACTGCTTTTCCAACTGGTTACCTGCTGCTTGCCGGCTGGTTACCTACTGCTTTTCCAACTGGTTACCTGCTGCTTTTCCAACTGGTTACCTGCTGCTTTTCCGACTGGTTACCTGCTGCTTTTCCGGCTGGTTACCTGCTGCTTTTCCGACTGGTTACCTGCTGCTTTTCCAACTGGTTACCTGCTGCTTTTCCAACTGGTTACCTGCTGCTTTTCCAACTAGTTACCTACTGCTTTTCCGACTGGTTACCTACTGCTTTTCCAACTGGTTACATGCTGCTTGCCGGCTGGTTACCTACTGCTTTTCCAACTGGTTACCTGCTGCTTTTCCAACTGGTTACCTGCTGCTTTTCCGACTGGTTACCTGCTGCTTTTCCAACTGGTTACCTACTGCTTTTCCAACTAGTTACCTGCTGCTTTTCCGACTGGTTACCTACTGCTTTTCCAACTAGTTACCTACTGCTTTTCAAACTGGTTACCTACTGCTTTTCCAACTGGTTACCTGCTGCTTGCCGGCTGGTTACCTACTGCTTTTCCAACTGGTTACCTGCTGCTTTTCCGACTGGTTACCTGCTGCTTTTCCAACTAGTTACCTGCTGCTTTTCCAACTAGTTACCTGCTGCTTTTCCAACTGGTTACCTGCTGCTTTTCCAACTGGTTACCTGCTGCTTTTCCAACTGGTTACCTACTGCTTTTCCAACTAGTTACCTGCTGCTTTTCCGACTGGTTACCTACTGCTTTTCCGACTAGTTACCTACTGCTTTTCCGACTGGTTACCTACTGCTTTTCCAACTAGTTACCTGCTGCTTTTCCGACTGGTTACCTACTGCTTTTCCAACTAGTTACCTGCTGCTTTTCCGACTGGTTACCTACTGCTTTTCCAACTAGTTACCTGCTGCTTTTCCGACTGGTTACCTACTGCTTTTCCAACTAGTTACCTGCTGCTTTTCCGACTGGTTACCTACTGCTTTTCCAACTAGTTACCTACTGCTTTTCCGACTGGTTACCTGCTGCTTTTCCGACTGGTTACCTGCTGCTTTTCCAACTAGTTACCTGCTGCTTTTCCGACTGGTTACCTGCTGCTTTTCCGACTGGTTACCTGCTGCTTTTCCGACTGGTTACCTGCTGCTTTTCCGACTAGTTACCTACTGCTTTTCCGACTGGTTACCTGCTGCTTTTCCGACTGGTTACCTGCTGCTTTTCCAACTAGTTACCTGCTGCTTTTCCAACTAGTTACCTGCTGCTTTTCCGACTGGTTACCTACTGCTTTTCCAACTAGTTACCTACTGCTTTTCCAACTAGTTACCTGCTGCTTTTCCAACTGGTTACCTACTGCTTTTCCGACTGGTTACCTGCTGCTTTTCCGACTGGTTACCTGCTGCTTTTCCGACTGGTTACCTGCTGCTTTTCCGACTAGTTACCTACTGCTTTTCCGACTGGTTACCTGCTGCTTTTCCGACTGGTTACCTGCTGCTTTTCCAACTGGTTACCTACTGCTTTTCCGACTAGTTACCTGCTGCTTTTCCGACTGGTTACCTGCTGCTTTTCCGACTGGTTACCTGCTGCTTTTCCGACTGGTTACCTGCTGCTTTTCCGACTGGTTACCTGCTGCTTTTCCGACTGGTTACCTGCTGCTTTTCCGACTGGTTACCTGCTGCTTTTCCGACTGGTTACCTGCTGCTTTTCCGACTGGTTACCTGCTGCTTTTCCGACTGGTTACCTGCTGCTTTTCCGACTGGTTACCTGCTGCTTTTCCGACTGGTTACCTGCTGCTTTTCCGACAGCTTTTCCGACTGGTTACCTGCTGCTTTTCCGACTGGTTACCTGCTGCTTTCCGACAGCTTTTCCGACTGGTTACCTGCTGCTTTTCCGACTGGTTACCTACTGCTTTTCCGACTGGTTACCTGCTGCTTTTCCAACTGGTTACCTGCTGCTTTTCCGACTGGTTACCTGCTGCTTGCCAGCTGGTTACCTGCTGCTTGCCAGCTGGTTACAGTCTGCTTTCCGACAGCTTTTCCGGCTGGTTACCTGCTGCTTTTCCGGCTGGTTACCTGCTGCTTGCTGGCTGGTTAGTTTGCTTTCCGACTGCTTTTCCATCTGTTTTCTGACTGGTTTCTCAGCACTGTGTAACATGTCATGTGATCTGTTTATCAGCGGAGTATACAGAGGAGTTCATGTTTGGCACTCAGGGTAAGTCACAGCCACGGTGAGGTCACAGCCGCCATGTGTATCCGGGATATGACTTCACCTTAATCTGTTTCAGATCAGAGCTACCAGGCAGCAGGTGTTTACACTGCTGCTGAGGCCCCGTCCACTCAGGTAAGTCCTGGCACATGAGGAAGGTGCAGCGCTGCCAGAGGACCGGTATGGACATCAGGTCACGTGTTTTCTGTTGCCGTGACAGGAGGAGCAAGAAGGAGGCGTGGCCGATTCCCCAAGCAGAGCAGACCTGAACTATAGCTACACTCAGCAGGTACGCTTCCCCTGCAGCACACCTGAACACGTGCACGTTGATGTCAAACCCATCTTCCATCAGGTAGTCCAGTCATGGGGAAACGCTCTCAGGTGTTCTGCTGGTTACTCTGACAGCCTGTACCTGGTTCTGACATTTCCAACCAGGAAATCAGACTCAAAGTTCCCGCATTGTGGCTCATGGGATTTATTCTTCTGTAATGGTTTGCAGACGCTAAAGTTAAGCTAGAAACAACAGAACCTTTGGGTCCAGATGTTGGTCCACACCTGATGAGTTTGAGGACCTTGTTCTCTGATCTGAAATTTGTACTCTCAAATGTAAACGGGGTTTTCTGCCCTCAGATTATCTGGAGGATGAACGTTTCTGATCCAAACTGCTCTCCACAGGTGTCCTCACAAAGGTACAAATGTGTGTTACAGGTAGTGAAGCCGATGGCCGTGATCTGCTCCTCACCTTCCTCCTCCTCCTCCTCACCTTCCTCTCCTTCCTCACGGGTACCTACAGCTGCTCACCTGCCGTCAGCCGTGCACACGCAGACATGCTCAGGTAAGCACGTGCACACACCTGGATCCAGTTCAGCTGTTGGAAACACTTGTCCAGGCTGGTTTTTGGTGTGAACACAAACAGGAAGTCGCCATGCTGCGTGCACTTGGGGTGTGAGCCTGACCTAAGACATCAGGAATGGAATCGTTTCCTCATGACTGATCCATCAGCTTTTCTGTCCCCAGTCACCATGGCGATCCCAGCTGCTGCTCCCTGGTTGGTTAATGAATTGGGCGAACCGCTCTGCACTGTGGTGGCACCGCCCCCTTACTCCTACGACCCCAATGGCAGTGATTTACCCAGAGGTCAGAGGTCACAACCATTGGAGTTCAGTTTGAGAGGCCACATGGGTTGGTCTCCATAACTCTGTGTGTGTGTGTGTGCGTGTGTGCGTGTGTGTGTCTCTGTGTGTGTGTGTGTGTGTGTGTGTGTGTGTGTGTGTGTGTGTGTGTGCGCATGTGTGTGTGTGTGTGTGCGTGTGTGTGTGCGCAGACTGCAGAGTCCTCCAGTATTACTTCAACTTGGGCGTCCAGGTAGGAGCCATATTTGTATTTTTACCCTAACCTGCCCTCCCCACGGTGTCCTGTCGAAGCTCCTCCCCCTGCTCAGGTGTCCTACACCCTCATCTCTCCACAGTGGTACCATCAGAGCTTCTGGCAGCAGCAGCAGCATGTGTACCCCCCCACCTCGCCGGAGGCCGCCTACCAGTACCAGCACTACCCCCCCTACCTGAACCAGGAGCCCCCCCTGCATGGTGAGACCAATTTTTTTTGATTACAAATTCAGACTGACCACTCAAAGCTACAGTTACCAGCAGAGCAGCTCGGAGCTGGTTTGGTCATGGGGCTGCGGTCCCTGAAGGGGGGTAATAAAAAAGATTTGATTTGATGGAGGTAAAACCCTGCAGACCATCTGACACCCCCTGCTCTACTGCCCCCAGCTGCCCCCCCGTCGTATCCGGAGACCAGCCGAGGCACCCACCAGACCCCCTCTTCCTACCCAGAATCCTTCAGGGCAGCAGATGGACAGACAGAGGGACATGGCAGCGGTCAGTGCTGGTCACCACGGTAACACAGGACTGATGTCACCAGCTGTAGAGGGGAAATCCGGTTTAAATGTGGGTCAGCGTGTCTCCGCAGAACCACAACAACCTGAACACATGTTCTCAGACTTATGGTTCTGCCTGCAGCCACAAATGAAGATGAAGGTTCTGAGCCCTGAAAATGAATCGGTTAAAAATCTCAGATTGGTGGAATAACTTTTAGAACAAAGTCCTTGTTGCGGTTTTCTGAGTGAGCTGCTTAGCTGCCAGTTGACACAACTGTAGGAAGTCACCTGCTCGGCTTGCAGAAGCTGCAACTTGCTGAACTGAACAGTTGAGGTAATGGACATGGAGGGGAAAACTGGCAGGTGGCAGATGTTAAACCAAAAGCTCATCTAACCTGCAGCTAATTTAAACTAGAAGCTAAGCTAAACACAGGCTAAGCTAAGCCAGTGCTCGCATGTTGGTTTCATGGTAAATGAACTTAGTTTCAGTTGTCTTCAAAATGTTTCTGTATTTATCAGAAGCTTTTATCCAAAGAGATTTCCAAATGAAGATATAACAGCTTTATAAAAAGCTAACAATAAGCTAACATCAAAGCTAACATTACAGCTAACATCAAAGCTAACAATAAGCTCCATAGAAGGAACCCAGGAGTCCGACTCTGTCAGAGGGGACAGAGTAGAGATAGGGTGCAGGCATAGAAGGAAGAGCAGAAAGATAAAGTGCAGAGATAGAGGGGGGAGGGAAGTACAAGGTAAGTGCTGGGATAGGAGGAAATAAAACCAAACCGTTGCAACCTCTCCTCCTGACAGTCGGCACGGTTACAGGAGCGCCATCGGGTCGGATTAAAGGCTAAATTACAGTAAGACTGAGTTATTCAGTTCATGTAGACAATCTGACAATAATCGGATCGGGTTAAGACCTGAGATAACCCGATCCAAACGTGCACTGAACGTGCACGTAGACGACAGCGGATCGGATCGAGCGTTCTGCTCCAGATTTTTCCCGCGATCGTCAGCCGGAAGGAGCCGATATTCCTGTTGTTGTCAGAAAGAAAGAAACAAGGCGATGGAGAACGTTGTGCATCGTCTGTTCCATAACCAGCTCATCACAGATGGAGAGGGACGCAGCTTCATCTCGCTCTGCGTTCGCCATCTTTCTGAATGCCTGAGTTTGTTGTTGTTGGCGGTGAAGACGTCAACAGGAAGTGGCTCTATTAGCGATAGCTGAAATGGGGACAGCGCCACCTATGGTACCGGGGTATGACCTGCTTTGTGCCAGTGATTCCATTCATTCACCGCCATATATCCAAGGATAATTCCCCTCAGATAAGGACCCAACTGTAGCTTCAGTTAATCTCAGCATGTGGACCCTCTGAGTGACGCCACTCTCTGGACCACACAGCTGAATGACTGTAAGCTGCTGGTTCTGAATGAACTCCCCAGAATCCCTCCATGTGTCTTTGGTTTAACTCGTTACAACCAGCAGGACATGTCACACACTTGACTGCATTTTTATGGTTAAACTGTTGGTAAATGCTGTAAGTGAAGACTTCCTGGCTCATTTATTGTTTCCTCTCACATTGTAGGAACCGCCCCTTCTGTGGAAGGCTCCTCCTCATCCTCAGTTAGCCCCACGCCACCAGGCTCCGCCCCCTCCTCAGCGGTCCTGTACCCAGATCAGACTCACCTCCCTCCTCCTCCACTGCTGCACCTGCCTTATGAAGCTCCACTCTCTGCTGCCTACCTGACTACAGCCACTCCTCCTCACCCTTCCCACCTGTCCCATCACTCCTCCTACCACCCCTGTCTCCCTCCCTCCACCCACTGGGGGACGCTTTCAACTACAGGCCACGCCCCTAGAGTCTACTGCCCCGCCCCAAATCCTGCACATGTAGTTGGTTACATCACTACACCGCCCCCCCACCACTCAGCCACTCACTACATCCCCCCCTCTATCTGAGGCAGAGATTAGCTCGCAGCTAACTCCACCCTGTTTTCAATGAGCAGTGCCAACTACGGAGTGTTTGACTCAAATGTTTTCTGCTCCAAAAGAACCAGAGGAAGGAAAAACCAACGTAAAAAAATAAGTGTTGAACTAATCCAGGTTTTTCTGTGTTAGCATGTTAGCTTCACATTGAGGCAATGCACATGTTCGTTGTTAGTATGCAGCTAGCTAACGTATTTGTTTGTAGCAGCGATGTAGACAACATGTCCGCCACGCCGCTTCCTGTCTGAAACTTCCTCAGACAACATGTCCGCCACGCCGCTTCCTGTCTGAAACTTCCTCAGACAACATGTCCGCCACGCCGCTTCCTGTCTGAAACTTCTGTTGCTTGTTGGGCCGTTTGATTCGTCTGTTATTAGGAACACGTTTGAACTGCTGTGCTGGAAGATGGCCGTTGGTATTTTCTTTATGTTTTGGTTGGCTGAGTTTTTTTGTTGTTAGTATTCGCCAACAAGTCTATCAAAAAGGGTGTCTGGGCACCGGGTGGGAGCGGTCGGTCCCTGTTTGTTGAGGGATGCATTTGTGTTTTCTTCAATCTGGTATTTTGTTTGGTTTGAGTGAATAAAGTCTGTTTCACCAGCAGATGACGGCTGTTCTCTCGTTTCCATCGGCTCACACGACAAAGCTGAGGGTCAGACAGCTGAGGGTCAGACGGACAGCCGAGGGTCAGACAGCCAGCCGAGGGTCAGACAGCCAGCCGAGGGTCAGACGGACAGCCGAGGGTCAGACAGCCAGCCGAGGGTCAGACAGCCAGCCGAGGGTCAGACAGCCAGCCGAGGGTCAGACAGCCAGCCGAGGGTCAGACGGACAGCCGAGGGTCAGACAGCTAGCCGAGGGTCAGACAGCCAGCCGAGGGTCAGACAGCCAGCCGAGGGTCAGACAGCCAGCCGAGGGTCAGACAGCCAGCCGAGGGTCAGACAGCCAGCCGAGGGTCAGACGGACAGCCGAGGGTCAGACAGCTAGCCGAGGGTCAGACAGACAGCCGAGGGTCAGACGGACAGCCGAGGGTCAGACGGACAGCCGAGGGTCAGACGGACAGCCGAGGGTCAGACAGCCGAGGGTCAGACAGACAGCCGAGGGTCAGACAGACAGCCGAGGGTCAGACAGACAGCCGAGGGTCAGACAGACAGCCGAGGGTCAGACAGCCAGCCGAGGGTCAGACAGACAGCCGAGGGTCAGACAGACAGCCGAGGGTCAGACAGACAGCCGAGGGTCAGACAGACAGCCGAGGGTCAAACGGCCGAGGGTCAGACAGACAGCCGAGGGTCAGACAGACAGCCGAGGGTCAGACAGACAGCCGAGGGTCAGTCGGCCGAGGGTCAGACAGACAGCCGAGGGTCAGACAGACAGCCGAGGGTCAGACAGACAGCCGAGGGTCAGACAGACAGCCGAGGGTCAGACAGACAGCCGAGGGTCAGACAGACAGCCGAGGGTCAGACAGACAGCCGAGGGTCAGACAGCCGAGGGTCGGACAGACAGCCGAGGGTCGGACAGACAGCCGAGGGTCAGACAGACAGCCGAGGGTCAGACAGACAGCCGAGGGTCAGACAGCCAGCCGAGGGTCAGACGGACAGCCGAGGGTCAGACGGACAGCCGAGGGTCAGACAGACAGCCGAGGGTCAGACGGACAGCCGAGGGTCAGACAGACAGCCGAGGGTCAGACAGCTGCCTCGGCTCTTACTGTGGTAGAAACTTTCAGATCATTTCACTGAGGAGCTGCAGAGTCCCCGGACCCCCGGAGTCCTGCAGCTTTCTGAAACCTTTAAAGTGTCCTGATCAACAGTTCTGCAGCTTTCTGAAACCTTTAAAGTGTCCTGATCAATAGTTCTGCAGCTTTCTGAAACCTTTAAAGTGTCCTGATCAATAGTTCTGCAGCTTTCTGAAACCTTTAAAGTGTCCTGATCAATAGTTCTGCAGCTTTCTGAAACCTTTAAAGTGTCCTGATCAATAGTTCTGCAGCTTTCTGAAACCTTTAAAGTGTCCTGATCAATAGTTCTGCAGCTTTCTGAAACCTTTAAAGTGTCCTGATCAATAGTTCTGCAGCTTTCTGTAACCTTTAAAGTGTCCTGATCAATAGTTCTGCAGCTTTCTGTAACCTTTAAAGTGTCCTGATCAATAGTTCTGCAGCTTTCTGAAACCTTTAAAGTGTCCTGATCAACAGTTCTGCAGCTTTCTGAAACCTTTAAAGTGTCCTGATCAACAGTTCTGCAGCTTTCTGAAACCTTTAAAGTGTCCTGATCAACAGTTCTGCAGCTTTCTGAAACCTTTAAAGTGTCCTGATCAACAGTTCTGCAGCTTTCTGTAACCTTTAAAGTGTCCTGATCAATAGTTCTGCAGCTTTCTGAAACCTTTAAAGTGTCCTGATCAACAGTTCTGCAGCTTTCTGAAACCTTTAAAGTGTCCTGATCAACAGTTCTGCAGCTTTCTGAAACCTTTAAAGTGTCCTGATCAATAGTTCTGCAGCTTTCTGAAACCTTTAAAGTGTCCTGATCAATAGTTCTGCAGCTTTCTGAAACCTTTAAAGTGTCCTGATCAATAGTTCTGCAGCTTTCTGAAACCTTTAAAGTGTCCTGATCAATAGTTCTGCAGCTTTCTGTAACCTTTAAAGTGTCCTGATCAACAGTTCTGCAGCTTTCTGAAACCTTTAAAGTGTCCTGATCAACAGTTCTGCAGCTTTCTGAAACCTTTAAAGTGTCCTGATCAACAGTTCTGCAGCTTTCTGAAACCTTTAAAGTGTCCTGATCAATAGTTCTGCAGCTTTCTGAAGCTCTTTCAGTTTTTCTTTGGACATTTTCTGCTTTTTCCCTCATCTTCAGTCCTTGTTCCTGAACATTTTCAGTGTTTTTTCTTTGTTCAGCTGCTTAACTCTGACCTTTGAACCATTCAGGCAGAAAAAAGGCTCCTAACTCAAGGGATGAACCAGTGTTGTGTCGACACAGAACAGACAACTTAGCAAAGAAGCCATTTTAAACTGGATCTTTAGGCTCTTTGTCACAAAGACACATCATTTGTTCCCATTTCTTTAGCTGCATCTATGAAAAACAGCAAAGAAAACACAGTTTGACAGACAGAAAATAGGATTTCTGCAGCAACAAGGTGATTCCCAAAGAGCTATTAGCTGAAAACTTGGCATATCTCAGCATGGTGTGCAGTGTGTCCTTAAAACATTTGAGGAAACTGGACAAGTGGAGGACAAAAGAAGAAGTGTCAGGCCTAAAAAACTATCTCCAGCAGATGAACAGGATCTGAAAGTGATGGATATCAAAGTGATTATTTAACTGGGAGATGATCAATTGTTCAGATTTCTGAGGGCAGTGAGATTTTACCTGAAGCCCTATCACAGCTGGTCGGGTCATGTGACTGTAGCCACATCTTCTGTGACTCTGATTCTTTTTAAAATCGTGACTTTGTGCTGATGAATGGTTTAAAAACCCAAACGACAGGTTTGTCATTTCTTTCCTTTTAATCTGCAGGTAGAAATGTCAGAATGTTCTGAGCAGGCCTTGGGTGTCGGTTTCGGGTCTTTACCAGTAACAAAGTAATGACCCGGTGCGAGTTTCCGCTGTTGGACCCGTCGGACCATCAGAACCTGAAGTCCCAGAATAAAGTTCTTTCTGACCCAGAACCAGCTGAGAGGAGTCCGGGTCCAACCGGTCCTTTCAGAACCTCCTCAGTCCACAGATGGAAACGGGTTTCACTTTTTCACCTGAAACAGAACTTCTAACAGATAAATTCCCACATCTGGCAGATGTGACCGTATTTCCAACGGCCCCCTCCACCCACCTGTCGTCATGGTAACAGCTCAGCAGGGATCTCCACGGTCCAAAGGTCACGACCGCCCCGTGTACTCAGCGGCGCCCGCAGCCAGCGTGGGTTGGACAGATAAGTCAAGTGTTTCTGCTGCGGACCCAGCAGAACCGCCGCCTCCTGCAGGCCCTGTAGCTCCGCCCCCTGCAGCGAGGCGGGACAGAGCCAGGTCCGGCCCACATCCACCAGCCCTGAAACGGTGAGAGATGAGTGATGCCTTCAGGAACGCCTCGTAAAACCACATGTGAGAAGTTTATTTGCCCACCTGCCACCACACCGCGGCTGAACCGCTCCCCAGAGTCCAGCAGCGCTTGGATCTGGGCTCCGCTCATCCCCAGCAGCCCGCCCAACACCGCCCTCCACTCCTCTCCCTCCCAGTCCCGCCAGGCCACGTGGACTGCCAGGGTCTGGTGTTCCAGCGGGGCCAGCAGGGGTCTCCAGCGGCTCTCCACCGTCTTCACCCCGTCCAGAATCAGACCGGCGTACGGCTGCCGGAAGGACAGGCACCACAGCTGCTCCGACATCTGTCAGGAGCCCGAACCTCTCAGGGGCGGGACGTCAGTCCGGTCCAGTAAACGGGATTCCTGGAGAATAAAAAGTTCAAATGTGTCCGAATGAAAACCAGCAGCTTAAAAATATTTAGCTTACTTACTGAAGAGTGAACGGAGCGGAACCGTTTCCGCCGATGAGACCAGAAAACCCCACGTGGTCGTGTAACGTTTTTATTTCCGGTCAGATTAAAAAACATCAGCTGTTAAGAGCTAGAATACTTTAGGTCCGTGCGCGCTCCCTGCGGGGTGATGCGCTGCGCGCTCCCTGCGGGGTGTCGCCTCAGTTTGATGCTCTGTGAATGTGTTCTGCACGAACCGGGTCAGATCTTTGGACCCGGGTTGGTCTGAGTTCTGCAGGACTCACTTTCGGCTCCAGGACCAGCGCCGCTTTCTCTTCTTCTTCGGTGGAATTTATCGGCAGCAGTCATCTGCTGCCCTCAGCAGGTGAGACGGAAATATAAAAAGGCTGAAATAAAACTGACCCATTTAAACACGTTAGATTAGAAACACCAACACTTTTAATTCTTTACACTTTAACAGAGTTTACAGTTAAAACATGGAAATGTAAAGATTACAATGAAACTAAACAGGTAATTAGTCTGTATTATTATGCAAACACACATTTTACTTCTAAAGTGTGCAAATAAAGTCTAAATATAAAAGAAAACATTTAAATTTTACACGATATTTAACTGATGTAAAAAAAATCATGAAACTAGAGCAAGTTAAAGGACTGAAATACTTTTACTTTTTTCTGATAAAGCAGCAAAATAAAGAATAAAAAAACATTTTCTGTCTGTGAAAGACTTGAATGAATTTCCTGTTTATTAATCTGATAAATAAAAGCTGATTTCAGATCTGTGAAGCTGCTGTTTTCATATGAAGTAAAAACCAGAGGAGAGGGATCGGTGCGGTTTTATCATCGGACTCTGCTGCTTTTTCAGTTTGCACAACATGCAAGTCACAAGATCACAGTGGAGTCAGCAAATCGATAAATATCTACAGGCAGTGACAAAGGGTGGAGGACAGAAGGGACACGCCCCTTTCTCAGTGGTTACATCGGCAGAATATAAAAAGATGAACCGTTTCCTGGAGGATGCCATCTTGTGCATGATTGTTACACTGCTGCAAACATTAACTGCAGAAATTCACAGAAGAAGAAATTCATGACATTCGACTTTCTGTTAGAGCAGAAACGACAAAATAAAACGGATCAAATATTTAAAATGTGTCAGAAAAATGTTTGTTTTTTTATAGGCAGAAAAATAGAAAATAAATTTGGTTTAAGTTTCTTCAGGAAAGTTTAAAAAAGGTGAAAACCTCTTCCCGTGAAGAAGAAAATCCACCACCATACTGATGGGCGCCACCTGCTGGACGCTCTGACTCACTGTTTCGCCACAGTGCAGCAGAGTCGGCGCCTTCCACAGGTGGCGATGTTCCTTATCGTCTCTGTCCTGAGGGGGGCGCTGCAGCAGCTGCTAAGTTTCCACACGATAACCCCGAGTTTGTTGTCTTGAACTGGATCAGACTGGACGTGTCCCCACTAAGACTCACAAACACACGAGCTGATAACGAACCAATACGATGAAATAATGAAGCAGCTTCATCAAGTTCTGAGACGTTGTTCTGAAACGTTCTGCGCTGTATCCTCTCTGGACTGATCCTGGTCGGCCTCCTCAGTCGGACCACTCCTGGTCCTCGGGCTCAGATTCCTCCTCTGACTCGCTGTACTCCACTGCGATGCGCCGAGACAAGATGGTGGCCACATCGTTTCCTGTGGGCTCTCGCTTCTTGGCCTCCTCCTGCTGCTCCTGAACTTTCCTCAGCTGGATCCCTGCAGGTGAGACAGAAAACCTCACAACCTCCCCAGAACCAGAACCCCCCCACACCAGAACCCCCCAACACCAGAACTCCCCAACACCAGAACCCCCAACACCAGAACCCCCCACACCAGAACTCCCCAACACCAGAACCCCCAACACCAGAACCCCCCACACCAGAACTCCCCAACACCAGAACTCCCCCACACCAGAACCCCCCAACACCAGAACTCCCCAACACCAGAACTCCCCCACACCAGAACTCGCTAACACCAGAACTCGCTAACACCAGAACTCCCCCCACACCAGAACCCCCCAACACCAGAACTCCCCAACACCAGAACTCCCCCACACCAGAACTCGCTAACACCAGAACTCGCTAACACCAGAACTCCCCCCACACCAGAACCCCCCAACACCAGAACTCCCCAACACCAGAACTCGCTAACACCAGAACTCTCCAACACCAGAACCCCCCCCACACCAGAACTCCCCAACACCAGAACTCCCCCACACCAGAACTCGCTAACACCAGAACTCGCTAACACCAGAACTCCCCCACACCAGAACTCCCCAACACCGGAACTCCCCCACACCAGAACTCCCCAACACCAGAACCCCCCCCACACCAGAACCCCCCCACACCAGAACTCCCCAACACCAGAACTCCCCAACACCAGAACCCCCCCCACACCGGAACCCCCCCACACCGGAACTCGCTAACACCGGAACTCCCCAACACCAGAACTCCCCAACACCAGAACCCCCCCCACACCGGAACCCCCCCACACCGGAACTCGCTAACACCGGAACTCGCCAACACGGGAACTCGCTAACACCAGAACTCGCCAACACCAGAACTCCCCAACACCAGAACTCCCCAACACCAGAACTCCCCAACACCAGAACTCCCCAACACCAGAACCCCCCCCACACCAGAACTCCCCCACACCAGAACTCGCTAACACCGGAACTCGCCAACACCGGAACTCGCTAACACCAGAACTCGCCAACACCAGAACTCCCCAACACCAGAACCCCCCCACACCAGAACCCCCCCACACCAGAACTCGCTAACACCGGAACTCCCCAACACCAGAACCCCCCCACACCAGAACCCCCCCACACCGGAACTCGCCAACACCGGAACTCGCTAACACCGGAACCCCCCACACCGGAACTCGCCAACACCGGAACTCGCTAACACCGGAACTCCCCAACACCAGAACCCCCCCACACCAGAACTCCCCAACACCAGAACTCCCCAACACCATAACTCCCCAACACCAGAACCCCCCCACACCAGAACTCCCCAACACCAGAACCCCCAACACCAGAACCCCCCCCACACCAGAACCCCCCCACACCGGAACTCGCCAACACCGGAACTCGCTAACACCAGAACTCGCCAACACCAGAACTCCCCAACACCGGAACTCGCCAACACCAGAACCCCCCCACACCAGAACTCCCCAACACCAGAACCCCCCCCACACCGGAACCCCCCCACACCAAAACTCGCTAACACCGGAACTCGCCAACACCGGAACTCGCCAACACCAGAACTCGCCAACACCGGAACTCGCCAACACCGGAACTCGCCAACACCGGAACTCGCCAACACCAGAACCCCCAACACCAGAACTCCCCAACACCAGAACCCCCAACACCAGAACTCCCCCACACCAGAACTCCCCAACACCGGAACTCCCCCACACCAGAACTCCCCAACACCAGAACTCCCCAACACCGGAACTCCCCCACACCAGAACCCCCCAACACCATAACTCCCCAACACCAGAACCCCCCCACACCAGAACTCCCCAACACCAGAACCCCCCCCACACCAGAACCCCCCCACACCAGAACTCCCCAACACCAGAACTCCCCAACACCATAACTCCCCAACACCAGAACCACCCCACACCAGAACTCCCCAACACCAGAACCCCCCCCACACCGGAACCCCCCCACACCAGAACTCGCTAACACCGGAACTCGCCAACACGGGAACTCGCTAACACCAGAACTCGCCAACACCAGAACTCCCCAACACCAGAACTCCCCAACACCAGAACTCCCCAACACCAGAACCCCCCCCACACCGGAACCCCCCCACACCAGAACCCCCCCACACCAGAACTCGCTAACACCGGAACTCGCCAACACCGGAACTCGCTAACACCAGAACTCGCCAACACCAGAACTCCCCAACACCAGAACCCCCCCACACCAGAACCCCCCCACACCAGAACTCGCTAACACCGGAACTCGCCAACACCGGAACTCGCTAACACCGGAACCCCCCACACCGGAACTCGCCAACACCGGAACTCGCTAACACCGGAACTCCCCAACACCAGAACCCCCCAACACCAGAACTCCCCAACACCAGAACTCCCCAACACCATAACTCCCCAACACCAGAACCCCCCCACACCAGAACTCCCCAACACCAGAACCCCCAACACCAGAACCCCCCCCACACCAGAACCCCCCCACACCGGAACTCGCCAACACCGGAACTCGCTAACACCAGAACTCGCCAACACCAGAACTCCCCAACACCGGAACTCGCCAACACCAGAACCCCCCCACACCAGAACTCCCCAACACCAGAACCCCCCCCACACCGGAACCCCCCCACACCGGAACTCGCCAACACCGGAACTCGCTAACACCAGAACTCGCCAACACCGGAACTCGCTAACACCGGAACTCGCCAACACCGGAACTCGCCAACACCGGAACTCGCCAACACCGGAACTCGCCAACACCAGAACCCCCCCACACCAGAACTCCCCAACACCAGAACTCCCCAACACCATAACTCCCCAACACCAGAACCCCCCCACACCAGAACTCCCCAACACCAGAACCCCCAACACCAGAACCCCCCCCACACCAGAACCCCCCCACACCAGAACTCGCCAACACCGGAACTCGCCAACACCGGAACTCGCCAACACCAGAACTCGCCAACACCATAACTCCCCAACACCAGAACCCCCCCACACCAGAACCCCCCCACACCAGAACTCCCCAACACCAGAACTCCCCAACACCAGAACCCCCCCACACCAGAACTCCCCAACACCAGAACTCCCCAACACCATAACTCCCCAACACCAGAACCCCCCCACACCAGAACTCCCCAACACCAGAACCCCCAACACCAGAACCCCCCCCACACCAGAACTCGCTAACACCAGAACTCCCCAACACCGGAACTCGCTAACACCGGAACTCCCCAACACCAGAACCCCCCCACACCAGAACCCCCCCACACCAGAACTCGCTAACACCAGAACTCCCCAACACCGGAACTCCCCAACACCAGAACTCCCCAACACCAGAACCCCCCCACACCAGAACTCCCCAACACCAGAACTCCCCAACACCATAACTCCCCAACACCAGAACCCCCCCACACCAGAACTCCCAACACCAGAACCCCCCCCACACCAGAACCCCCCCACACCAGAACTCGCTAACACCAGAACTCCCCCACACCAGAACCCCCCCACACCAGAACTCCCCAACACCAGAACCCCCCACACCAGAACCCCCCCACACCAGAACTCGCTAACACCAGAACTCCCCCACACCAGAACCCCCCCACACCAGAACCCCCCACACCAGAACCCCCCCACACCGGAACTCCCCAACACCGGAACTCGCTAACACCGGAACTCGCTCACACCGGAACTCGCTAACACCGGAACTCGCCAACACCGGAACTCCCCAACACCAGAACCCCCCCACACCAGAACCCCCCCACACCGGAACTCCCCAACACCAGAACCCCCCACACCAGAACCCCCCCACACCAGAACTCCCCAACACCGGAACTCCCCAACACCGGAACTCGCCAACACCGGAACTCGCCAACACCGGAACTCGCCAACACCGGAACTCCCCAACACCGGAACTCGCCAACACCGGAACTCGCCAACACCGGAACTCGCCAACACCGGAACTCGCCAACACCGGAACTCCCCAACACCGGAACTCCCCCACACCGGAACTCGCCAACACCGGAACTCGCCAACACCGGAACTCCCCAACACCGGAACTCGCTCACACCGGAACTCGCTAACACCGGAACTCGCCAACACCGGAACTCGCCAACACCGGAACTCGCCAACACCGGAACTCGCCAACACCGGAACTCGCCAACACCGGAACTCCCCAACACCGGAACTCGCCAACACCGGAACTCGCCAACACCGGAACTCGCCAACACCGGAACTCGCCAACACCGGAACTCGCTCACACCGGAACTCGCCAACACCGGAACTCGCCAACACCGGAACTCGCCAACACCGGAACTCGCCAACACCGGAACTCCCCAACACCGGAACTCGCTCACACCGGAACTCGCCAACACCGGAACTCGCCAACACCGGAACTCGCCAACACCGGAACTCGCCAACACCGGAACTCGCTCACACCGGAACTCGCCAACACCGGAACTCGCCAACACCGGAACTCCCCCACACCGGAACTCGCCAACACCGGAACTCGCCAACACCGGAACTCCCCAACACCGGAACTCGCTCACACCGGAACTCGCCAACACCGGAACTCGCCAACACCGGAACTCGCTCACACCGGAACTCGCCAACACCGGAACTCGCCAACACCGGAACTCGCCAACACCGGAACTCGCCAACACCGGAACTCGCTCACACCGGAACTCGCCAACACCGGAACTCGCCAACACCGGAACTCGCCAACACCGGAACTCGCCAACACCGGAACTCGCCAACACCGGAACTCGCCAACACCGGAACTCGCCAACACCGGAACTCCCCAACACCGGAACTCGCCAACACCGGAACTCGCCAACACCGGAACTCGCCAACACCGGAACTCGCCAACACCGGAACTCGCTCACACCGGAACTCGCCAACACCGGAACTCGCCAACACCGGAACTCGCCAACACCGGAACTCGCCAACACCGGAACTCCCCAACACCGGAACTCGCTCACACCGGAACTCGCCAACACCGGAACTCGCCAACACCGGAACTCGCCAACACCGGAACTCGCCAACACCGGAACTCGCTCACACCGGAACTCGCCAACACCGGAACTCGCCAACACCGGAACTCGCCAACACCGGAACTCGCCAACACCGGAACTCGCCAACACCGGAACTCCCCAACACTGGAACTCGCTAACACCGGAACTCCCCAACACCGGAACTCGCTAACACCGGAACTCGCCAACACCGGAACTCCCCCACACCGGAACTCACCTCTGCGTATGGCTGCAAGCAGATCACTGCGGGCATCGTTCATCGGCACATTCGGACCGCCAGAAGACTTCCTGCCCTCTGCTGCAGGGGGCAGCGGTGGTGCTGCAGCCGAAGAAGCGGGGGGCTGCCCAGCAGGGCGGGAAGGGATGTAGTTAGCTGGTGGAGGAGGGGGTGGAGAGGGGCTGTAAGGCCGACCGCCACCTGCAAAACCAGGAGATGTTTCATCTGTTTTATATGGTAACTCTCACTGCTGGTGACATCATAACCTGATGCCTCTCACCTTGGTTACCAGGAGTGGCTGCACGGTGCAGAGTGGTTGCCATGGCAGCAGAATGGGCAGAGCTGTTGGGGAACACCACATGTCTCGCTGATGGCATGAGTGGCGGCGGCGGCGGAGGGGCTGGGGGGGTCTGATGGTCACTGGGGAGAGATCAGGTGTGTAATCACAGCGCAGACACAGTGATCAGCGTGTGGGTAAGTGTGTGTACCTGGCCTCCTTTGCCACGTTGCTCCGTGCTCCATTCTGATTGGCTGAGCTGTTAAGCGGTGGGTGGGGGTGATGATGCGGCTGGTTGCGCCCCAGAGAGTGCTGCCGAGTGGTTGCTGCAGTGACTGCAGAGGTGGGTCGGAGGGCCCGGTCCAACGACTGAGTCTGACCGCTGCCACTGTTTGCCATGGTGATGGCATCCTTCCCATCATGGGCTTGGTGGGGCGTGGAGGGGTCATCTGACCTCCCTGACCTGGGGAGGGGCGGAGCTGTCACACCTGTTCTGACTCAGTCAGATTGGGTTAAGCAGGTGCGGTGCTGCTGTGTGGATTTACCTGTCAGGTGATATGGATCCATCAGAGGTGTGATAAGGTGATGGTGTCATTCGAGCATCGGGGCGGAGCTCCTTGTCGTAGGCCATCAGGTTCCACTCCTGCCGCCGGTTACGAGCTTTCCGAACCTTCTCAGGGAACAGAGAAGATGGGATTTTAAAGAGCCTGTTGGACACGTTTCTATTTCAGAGGGTCATGACGACCCAGTTGGACCGAACCCCAGTTTCTCTGCTTGACCCCACCAATGAGCTCTGGAGGTCGTACACTGGAGTCCAGACCAGGTGAGATCTAAAATCTCAGTAGTTTTCTACATCATTCCTGGCTCTCCTGGGGATTGAAGAAGTCCAGGAGGACTCAGGTCCTATGATGAAACCCTCAGCTGGATCCTGAATCTGAAGGGACAGCAGCTCTCCTCTGAGCTCCAGAGAAAATTCATGAGCAGCATTCAGAGTTTGGCTCGCTTTGAGCTTCTGTGATCCAGTATGAACCCTCACCCCGTATGGAATCTGATTGGTGCCGATGAAATCAAACGAAACCTCTTTTATATCAAACAGAAAGCAGAATCTGAAAGAGGATAAACCTCACTGAAGCACAAAATGAGTCATTTAAAACGTAAATGTTACAATCTGCAAATTCTGTACCTGCTGCATCGGGCATATGCTTATCTGGATGTGTCTTATATGTGAGAATCACGTTCTTTGACTTCTCCTGTGCCTTCAGCCCCATTCTGACAGACAAGCTTGTAGGTATGGGTGTGGCCCCCTCCCTGACATCATGCATTATAGACTATCTGACTGCCAGACCACAGTATGTCAGGATGGGGAGATGTGTTTCTGGAACGCTGGAATGCAGTTCTGGGGCTCCACAGGGCACCGTTTTGGCTCCTTTTCTTTTCACCCTGAACACATCAGACTTCAGGTGCAACTCAGAGTCCTGCCACATGCAGAAGTGTTCTGATGATACGGCTGTTGAGCCATGTGTGCGCGGTGGACAGGGGAAGGAGTACAGGGACCTGGTGGAGGCCTTCTATGGCTGGACCAAAAGTAACTTTTTGCTCCTGAACAAAACCAAGACCAAAGAGCTGGTGGTGGACTTCGGGAGACCTAAACTCCATACCAGTCAGTCTGCATTGATGGAAGGGACTGTTCAGACCTGCAAATACCTGGGGGTGGTGCTGGATAATAAACTGGAGTCTGCCAACATAGAAGCAGTGAACAGGAGGGGCCAGAGGCTCAGGTCCTTCAGTGTCTGCAGAGACATGATGTGCCTGTTTTATCACACTGAGAGGCCCTGTTCTATGCTGCTGTCTGCTGGGGAGCTGCACTACAGACAGAAACTGTAGGCGCCCGGACAAAGTGGTGAAAAAGGCCGGTTCTGTTGTAGGCAGCAGACTAAACCCTCTCAGTGCTGTGGTGGAGCAGCAGATGGGGAGGAAATTATTTTCTGTTTTGGAGAATAATAAACATCCTCTCCACAGCATCCTCCACAGAGGCTCGTCTCACTGCGCTGCAGGACTGAGAGCTTCAGGAGGTCCTTTGTCCCCACAGCCAAAAGGCTTTTTAACAGTGACTGCTGACATGTTCTTCTCAAATTTACTCATTTAGTTATTGATTATTATTATTAGTAGTAGTATTGTTGTTGTCTAATATACAATCATTGTAAAAATTATATATATAATTTTTTGAGCTACCTTTTCTACAAATTTGAATATATAATTGTGGGTGTTGTGGTTGGGAGATGTTAGAGAAACATGAGAAAGAATAAAACGCTTGGAGAGCTGCTCCTCTGTCCAATCCCACGAACCTTAAACACTCAGAGAATCAACTAAGATGAAAATTCACCTTCTTCACCTCCCGTCCAGAAGACTCCTCGACGTGCTTCTGCTCCTGGAAGCCAAGAAAGAAACTTTTACAGACCTGGACGGACGGATGGAGAAACAGACGGACGGACGGAGGAACAGACGGATGGAGAAACAGACGGATGGAGAAACAGACGGACGGACGGAGGAACAGACGGACGGAGAAACAGACGGACGGATGGAGAAACAGACGGATGGAGAAACAGACGGACGGACGGAGGAACAGACGGATGGATGGAGGAACAGACGGACGGAGAAACAGACGGATGGAGAAACAGACGGACGGATGGAGGAACAGACGGACGGACGGAGGAACAGACGGATGGATGGATGGAGGAACAGACGGACGGAGAAACAGACGGATGGATGGATGGAGAAACAGACGGACGGATGGAGAAACAGACGGACGGATGGAGGAACAGACGGATGGAGAAACAGACGGACGGATGGAGAAACAGACGGATGGACGGATGGAGAAACAGACGGACGGAGAAACAGACGGATGGAGAAACAGACGGACGGACGGAGGAACAGACGGATGGATGGATGGAGGAACAGACGGACGGAGAAACAGACGGATGGAGAAACAGACGGACGGATGGAGGAACAGACGGACGGACGGAGGAACAGACGGATGGATGGATGGAGGAACAGACGGACGGAGAAACAGACGGATGGATGGATGGAGAAACAGACGGACGGATGGAGAAACAGACGGACGGATGGAGGAACAGACGGACGGACGGAGGAACAGACGGATGGATGGATGGAGGAACAGACGGACGGATGGAGGAACAGACGGACGGACGGAGGAACAGACGGATGGATGGATGGAGGAACAGACGGACGGACGGAGGAACAGACGGATGGATGGATGGAGGAACAGACGGATGGATGGATGGAGGAACAGACGGATGGAGAAACAGACGGACGGATGGAGGAACAGACGGATGGATGGATGGAGAAACAGACGGATGGACGGACGGAGAAACAGACGGACGGATGGAGAAACAGACGGACGGACGGAGGAACAGACGGATGGATGGATGGAGGAACAGACGGACGGACGGAGGAACAGACGGACGGACGGAGGAACAGACGGATGGATGGATGGAGAAACAGACGGACGGATGGAGGAACAGACGGACGGACGGAGGAACAGACGGATGGATGGATGGAGGAACAGACGGATGGAGAAACAGACGGACGGATGGAGGAACAGACGGATGGATGGATGGAGGAACAGACGGATGGATGGATGGAGAAACAGACGGACGGATGGAGGAACAGACGGATGGATGGATGGAGGAACAGACGGATGGATGGATGGAGAAACAGACGGACGGATGGAGGAACAGACGGATGGATGGATGGAGGAACAGACGGATGGATGGAGGAACAGACGGACGGACGGAGGAACAGACGGATGGATGGATGGAGGAACAGACGGATGGATGGATGGAGAAACAGACGGATGGACGGACGGAGAAACAGACGGACGGATGGAGAAACAGACGGATGGATGGATGGAGGAACAGACGGATGGAGAAACAGACGGACGGACGGAGGAACAGACGGATGGAGAAACAGACGGATGGAGAAACAGACGGATGGATGGATGGAGGAACAGACGGACGGATGGAGAAACAGACGGATGGATGGAGGAACAGACGGATGGAGAAACAGACGGATGGAGAAACAGACGGATGGAGGAACAGACGGATGGAGGAACAGACGGACGGATGGAGGAACAGACGGATGGAGGAACAGACGGATGGAGAAACAGACGGACGGATGGAGGAACAGACGGATGGAGGAACAGACGGATGGAGGAACAGACGGACGGATGGAGGAACAGACGGATGGAGGAACAGACGGACGGATGGAGGAACAGACGGATGGAGAAACAGACGGATGGAGGAACAGACGGATGGAGAAACAGACGGATGGAGGAACAGACGGATGGAGGAACAGACGGATGGAGAAACAGACGGACGGATGGATGGAGGAACAGACGGATGGAGGAACAGACGGACGGAGAAACAGACGGACGGATGGAGAAACAGACGGATGGAGAAACAGACGGATGGAGAAACAGACGGATGGAGAAACAGACGGATGGATGGAGGAACAGACGGATGGAGAAACAGACGGATGGAGGAACAGACGGATGGAGAAACAGACGGACGGAGAAACAGACGGATGGAGAAACAGACGGATGGAGAAACAGACGGATGGATGGAGAAACAGACGGACGGAGAAACAGACGGATGGAGGAACAGACGGATGGACGGATGGAGAAACAGACGGATGGACGGATGGAGAAACAGACGGATGGAGGAACAGACGGATGGAGGAACAGACGGATGGATGGAGAAACAGACGGACGGAGGAACAGACGGATGGAGAAACAGACGGATGGACGGACGGAGAAACAGACGGATGGATGGATGGAGGAACAGACGGATGGATGGATGGAGGAACAGACGGATGGAGAAACAGACGGATGGACGGATGGAGAAACAGACGGATGGATGGATGGAGAAACAGACGGATGGATGGATGGAGAAACAGACGGATGGACGGACGGAGGAACCGATTGGATGGACCTTTTGTCGTCTCTTCTCCTTGCGTTTGTTCTCGGTTGCCTGCAGCATCTTTTCCTTCCACAGGTTGAAGAAGTACGAAGGGTCGGTGTAGAATTTCAGGCCGTCCTTCTTGTCATCCCTACCAACGCAGAAGCTCAGTCAGACTGAAAATCCATGCTGGGGGGTGAGGATATTGAGTGGGGGGGGCTTAAACTGGCCTCCAGGGGTCAGGATTTTGGTGGAGGGGTAAAGTGGGTTAAAACTGACCTGTAGGGGGTCAGGATGTTGAGGGGAGGCGGTTTGTCGCAGCCTTGGTACATCTCCAGCACCGGGCTCAGGATGGAGTTCCGTGTCACCACCTGCTGGTCCTGGATGGTACTGCTCCTGAAAGCCTTCCGCATGTTGATGTCCTGCAGAGACACTTCACAACCAACACAACTGTTACTCCCCCAGAAGAAAGGTCAGAGGAGAAAACGGCAAACAAACTGTTTCAGGGAGGAATTTATAGAACTAATTTCATATTATTTCCCACAGCGCAGTGTGTTGTTATTTCCACACAAAGAGGAAGTCGGGCAGATATCTGATCTCTGAGTCACTTTACAGGGAGACTGAATACTTCCAGGTCTCCTCCAGGGGATTTTGTGTAGAGGAGCAGATCTGGACTGTATGGTATCTGCAGTGAACCAGAACAAATGAATGATCCCTGTTTTCCAAAAAGAAGGACTTCAGGATGTGTTCTTAGGAGTTCCTCCCCTCCTGTTCCCAGAGAAAGCTGCACTGAGCGGTGGGAAGACTGACTGCTGCAGCTCAAGAGTGAAGGTTTGGGTGGAGGTTTGGGTGAAGGTTTGGGTGGAGGTTTGGGTGAAGGTTTGGGTGGAGGTTTGGGTGAAGGTTTGGATGAAGGTTTGGATGAAGGTTTGGGTGAAGGTTTGGATGAAGGTTTGGATGAAGGTTTGGGTGAAGGTTTGGATGAAGGTTTGGGTGGAGGTTTGGGTGAAGGTTTGGGTGAAGGTTTGGATGAAGGTTTGGGTGAAGGTTTGGGTGAAGGTTTGGGTGGAGGTTTGGGTGGAGGTTTGGGTGAAGGTTTGGGTGAAGGTTTGGGTGAAGGTTTGGGTGAAGGTTTGGATGAAGGTTTGGGTGAAGGTTTGGGTGAAGGTTTGGGTGGAGGTTTGGGTGAAGGTTTGGATGAAGGTTTGGGTGAAGGTTTGGGTGAAGGTTTGGGTGGAGGTTTGGATGAAGGTTTGGGTGAAGGTTTGGGTGAAGGTTTGGGTGAAGGTTTGGGTGAAGGTTTGGGTGGAGGTTTGGGTGAAGGTTTGGGTGGAGGTTTGGGTGAAGGTTTGGATGAAGGTTTGGATGAAGGTTTGGGTGAAGGTTTGGATGAAGGTTTGGATGAAGGTTTGGGTGAAGGTTTGGGTGAAGGTTTGGGTGAAGGTTTGGGTGAAGGTTTGGGTGAAGGTTTGGATGAAGGTTTGGGTGAAGGTTTGGATGAAGGTTTGGGTGAAGGTTTGGGTGAAGGTTTGGGTGAAGGTTTGGATGAAGGTTTGGGTGAAGGTTTGGGTGAAGGTTTGGATGAAGGTTTGGGTGAAGGTTTGGGTGAAGGTTTGGGTGAAGGTTTGGATGAAGGTTTGGGTGAAGGTTTGGGTGAAGGTTTGGGTGGAGGTTTGGATGAAGGTTTGGGTGAAGGTTTGGGTGAAGGTTTGGGTGAAGGTTTGGGTGAAGGTTTGGATGAAGGTTTGGGTGAAGGTTTGGGTGAAGGTTTGGGTGAAGGTTTGGGTGGAGGTTTGGGTGAAGGTTTGGGTGGAGGTTTGGATGAAGGTTTGGGTGAAGGTTTGGGTGAAGGTTTGGGTGGAGGTTTGGATGAAGGTTTGGATGAAGGTTTGGGTGAAGGTTTGGGTGAAGGTTTGGGTGAAGGTTTGGGTGAAGGTTTGGGTGAAGGTTTGGGTGAAGGTTTGGGTGAAGGTTTGGGTGAAGGTTTGGGTGAAGGTTTGGGTGAAGGTTTGGGTGAAGGTTTGGGTGAAGGTTTGGATGAAGGTTTGGATGAAGGTTTGGGTGAAGGTTTGGGTGGAGGTTTGGGTGAAGGTTTGGGTGAAGGTTTGGGTGAAGGTTTGGGTGAAGGTTTGGATGAAGGTTTGGGTGAAGGTTTGGGTGAAGGTTTGGGTGAAGGTTTGGGTGGAGGTTTGGGTGAAGGTTTGGGTGGAGGTTTGGATGAAGGTTTGGGTGAAGGTTTGGGTGAAGGTTTGGGTGAAGGTTTGGGTGAAGGTTTCGGTGAAGGTTTGGATGAAGGTTTGGATGAAGGTTTGGGTGAAGGTTTGGGTGAAGGTTTGGGTGAAGGTTTGGGTGAAGGTTTGGGTGGAGGTTTGGGTGGAGGTTTGGGTGAAGGTTTGGGTGGAGGTTTGGATGAAGGTTTGGATGAAGGTTTGGGTGAAGGTTTGGGTGAAGGTTTGGGTGGAGGTTTGGGTGGAGGTTTGGGTGAAGGTTTGGGTGGAGGTTTGGGTGAAGGTTTGGATGAAGGTTTGGGTGAAGGTTTGGGTGAAGGTTTGGGTGAAGGTTTGGGTGAAGGTTTGGGTGAAGGTTTGGATGAAGGTTTGGGTGAAGGTTTGGGTGAAGGTTTGGGTGAAGGTTTGGGTGAAGGTTTGGATGAAGGTTTGGGTGAAGGTTTGGGTGAAGGTTTGGATGAAGGTTTGGGTGAAGGTTTGGGTGAAGGTTTGGATGAAGGTTTGGGTGGAGGTTTGGGTGAAGGTTTGGGTGAAGGTTTGGGTGAAGGTTTGGGTGAAGGTTTGGGTGGAGGTTTGGGTGAAGGTTTGGGTGAAGGTTTGGGTGAAGGTTTGGATGAAGGTTTGGGTGAAGGTTTGGGTGAAGGTTTGGGTGAAGGTTTGGGTGGAGGTTTGGGTGGAGGTTTGGGTGAAGGTTTGGGTGAAGGTTTGGATGAAGGTTTGGGTGAAGGTTTGGGTGGAGGTTTGGATGAAGGTTTGGGTGAAGGTTTGGGTGAAGGTTTGGGTGACGGTTTGGGTGCCTCCTGTGATGTTAACAGGGGATGTGGGTGCAGCAGGGTGGTTACCCACCTTCCTCCACGGTGGAGTCCAGCTGAGTGACCTTCACAGCCAGCAGGTCCACCCTCTCCTGCAGGCTGCTCATCCGCAGGTAGAAGCTGCTGGCTTCTGTGAACAGCTCGCTGAAGATGTCCTCCGCATAGCGACCTGCACGCCACCAACAGGAAGTCATCAAGTTCATACCATGACTGTGAGATCACCATCAGATTATAACTGAGCTGGAGTACTGGTCCAGTCCGCCACCTGTTGGGTAATCAGGTATTTTCATTTCAGGTTTCTTGGATAAGCTGCTGTGTTGAGCTGTTTAAACTTAAATCGGTAACATCTGTCGCTGCTGCCATCTCCTCTGTTGAGATAAAGTGAATATTTTCCTTCTCTGCGGTACTGCTCATGTAAACATTTCCAGAACACCTACGTTGCTGTAACAGATATGTTGTTTATTTGAGATGCTTCATAGCTCCATGAACGCTGCAGTGAGGGCAATCAGACATGAAGTCACCACAACATGCAAGCCTTAGCACTCACTGAGTCCTCCCAGCTGCTTGATGACAGCAGCCAGCGTGCTGTTGGTGACGCACTCCAGCTCACTGGCAACGCCATCAGGCAGAGCCCCGCGGCACAGGTACCTGGGCTCGATGATCCTCTTCACCAGCGGCATGGCTGACCTGCACAGAGACGCACTGACACTTTAATGCTGAAATCCTTCCCTGTCAGTTAAATGCTGAGTAAAGTAAGGCTTTTGCTTTTCAAAGTGAATCTCAGACAAAGTGAACCCTTACTGCTTCAATAGGAATTCAGAGCGCAAGTAGCAGATCAATCAACTGCTGATCGATGCTCTGATTAACCGATCATCAGCCAGTGTGAAGTTCTGTCAGGTTTCAGGTGTGTGTTAACATGGTGCCAAGGAGGAAAGACACCAGCAAGGGTGACGTCCCCCAGGAAACCATCACTGCAGCTCACTGCTGCTGAAGCTGCTGAATCAGGGGTTCACTTAGTTTTACTCACTGCTGCTGAAGCTGCTGGATCAGGGGTTCACTTAGTTTTACTCACTGCTGCTGAAGCTGCTGGATCAGGGGTTCACTTAGTTTTACTCACTGCTGCTGAAGCTGCTGGATCAGGGGTTCACTTAGTTTTACACTCACTGCTGCTGAAGCTGCTGGATCAGGGGTTCACTTAGTTTTACTCACTGCTGCTGAAGCTGCTGGATCAGGGGTTCACTTAGTTTTACACTCACTGCTGCTGAAGCTGCTGGATCAGGGGTTCACTTAGTTTTACACTCACTGCTGCTGAAGCTGCTGGATTAGGGGTTCACTTATTTTTACACTCACTGCTGCTGAAGCTGCTGGATCAGGGGTTCACTTAGTTTTACACTCACTGCTGCTGAAGCTGCTGGATCAGGGGTTCACTTAGTTTTACACTCACTGCTGCTGAAGCTGCTGGATCAGGGGTTCACTTAGTTTTACACTCACTGCTGCTGAAGCTGCTGGATCAGGGGTTCACTTAGTTTTACTCACTGCTGTTGAAGCTGCTGGATCAGGGGTTCACTTAGTTTTACACTCACTGCTGCTGAAGCTGCTGGATCAGGGGTTCACTTAGTTTTACACTCACTGCTGCTGAAGCTGCTGGATCAGGGGTTCACTTAGTTTTACACTCACTGCTGCTGAAGCTGCTGGATCAGGGGTTCACTTAGTTTTACACTCACTGCTGCTGAAGCTGCTGGATCAGGGGTTCACTTAGTTTTACACTCACTGCTGCTGAAGCTGCTGGATCAGGGGTTCACTTAGTTTTACTCACTGCTGCTGAAGCTGCTGGATCAGGGGTTCACTTAGTTTTACTCACTGCTGCTGAAGCTGCTGGGTCAGGGGTTCACTTAGTTTTACTCCCTGCTGCTGAAGCTGCTAGATCAGGGGTTCACTTAGTTTTACACTCACTGCTGCTGAAGCTGCTGGATCAGGGGTTCACTTAGTTTTACACTCACTGCTGCTGAAGCTGCTGGATCAGGGGTTCACTTAGTTTTACTCACTGCTGTTGAAGCTGCTGGATCAGGGGTTCACTTAGTTTTACACTCACTGCTGCTGAAGCTGCTGGATCAGGGGTTCACTTAGTTTTACACTCACTGCTGCTGAAGCTGCTGGATCAGGGGTTCACTTAGTTTTACACTCACTGCTGCTGAAGCTGCTGGATCAGGGGTTCACTTAGTTTTACACTCACTGCTGCTGAAGCTGCTGGATCAGGGGTTCACTTAGTTTTACACTCACTGCTGCTGAAGCTGCTGGATCAGGGGTTCACTTAGTTTTACTCACTGCTGCTGAAGCTGCTGGATCAGGGGTTCACTTAGTTTTACTCACTGCTGCTGAAGCTGCTGGATCAGGGGTTCACTTAGTTTTGTCATGTGTTTTATGAACAGCCGGTTTTATTATGTTCTGGAGGATAAGATGTTCTGTGTACATTCACACACACGGTGCTGCTGTCTCAGAGGGCATTGCCATGGAAACACAGCCAGCCTCTCACATCACGCTCTGTTGCCCACAGAGCGCACCATGGTTGCTGTTGCTAGGAGACAGAGTGGGCAGTCCTGCATCACATCATGTAAGTGTCGGCCTGCAGAAACCAACAGTAATCAGATTACTGTGCTTCATGCTGAATGAAAGAGTTGGTCCAGCAGCTGCTGCTGATCCAATACCGACAGAGGAGGGATCAGCTGTCCACTCAATTTCATTGTCTCTACCATAAGTCAAAAATAAATATGCATGTTGTCACAAATGGATTTAAAAATTAAATCCAGCTTCATGCAGAGACAAACAAGTGGTTAGATGATACAGCTGTGTCACATGACATGTTAATCTGATGTCAAAAAACATCTCAATTTGTTACTGGTGGGTGAGACTAAAAATTGAGGGGAGGAGTCGGTGGGAGCAGTGTTGCCCTCTGCTGGTCGAGGCTCACACCCTGCTGCCTGTGACAGGATTTTGCATTGCATTGACCTGGTACCAGCAGTATGCATTTAGTTTTCGACTACAGGCACCACCTCAACTTATGATCATCATGGCAATTATCTTTTGTTTGTGACCAAGCAGAGAAAGGTTTGTACCTCCAGGACTGACCATAGCAGGTATCTGTGAGCTTCTACTGTCTTTGAAATACTCCTCTCTAAAACATGCGGGGCAGGGACACATCTGAAACATGCGGGGCAGGGACACATCTGAAACATGCGGGGCAGGGACACATCTAAAACATGCGGGGCAGGGACACATCTAAAACATGCGGGACACGGACACATCTGAAACATGCGGGGCAGGGACACATCTAAAACATGTGGGGCAGGGACACATCTGAAACATGCGGGGCAGGGACACATCTAAAACATGCGGGGCACGGACACATCTAAAACATGCGGGGCACGGACACATCTGAAACATGCGGGGCAGGGACACATCTGAAACATGCGGGGCAGGGACACATCTGAAACATGCGGGGCAGGAATACATCTAAAACATGCGGGGCAGGGACACATCTAAAACATGCGGGGCAGGGACACATCTGAAACATGCGGGGCAGGGACACATCTGAAACATGCGGGGCAGGGACACATCTGAAACATGCGGGGCAGGAATACATCTAAAACATGCGGGGCAGGGACACATCTGAAACATGCGGGGCAGGGACACATCTGAAACATGCGGGGCAGGGACACATCTGAAACATGCGGGGCACGGACACATCTGAAACATGCGGGACACGGACACATCTAAAACATGCGGGGCACGGACACATCTAAAACATGCGGGGCAGGGACACATCTGAAACATGCGGGGCAGGGACACATCTAAAACATGCGGGGCAGGGACACATCTGAAACATGCGGGGCAGGAATACATCTGAAACATGCGGGGCAGGGACACATCTAAAACATGCGGGGCAGGGACATATCTAAAACATGCGGGGCAGGGACACATCTGAAACATGCGGGGCAGGGACACATCTGAAACATGCGGGGCAGGGACACATCTAAAACATGCGGGGCAGGGACACATCTGAAACATGCGGGGCAGGGACACATCTGAAACATGCGGGGCAGGGATACATCTGAAACATGCGGGGCAGGAATACATCTGAAACATGCGGGGCAGGGACACATCTGAAACATGCGGGGCAGGGACACATCTGAAACATGCGGGGCAGGGACACATCTGAAACATGCGGGGCAGGGACACATCTAAAACATGCGGGGCAGGGACACATCTAAAACATGCGGGGCAGGGACACATCTGAAACATGCGGGGCAGGGATACATCTGAAACATGCGGGGCAGGAATACATCTGAAACATGCGGGGCAGGGACACATCTGAAACATGCGGGGCAGGGACACATCTAAAACATGCGGGGCACGGACACATCTGAAACATGCGGGGCAGGGACACATCTGAAACATGCGGGGCAGGGACACATCTGAAACATGCGGGGCAGGGACACATCTAAAACATGCGGGGCAGGGACACATCTGAAACATGCGGGGCAGGGACACATCTGAAACATGCGGGGCAGGGACACATCTGAAACATGCGGGGCAGGGATACATCTGAAACATGCGGGGCAGGGACACATCTGAAACATGCGGGGCAGGGACACATCTAAAACATGCGGGGCAGGGACACATCTGAAACATGCGGGACAGGGACACATCTGAAACATGCGGGGCAGGGATACATCTGAAACATGCGGGGCAGGGACACATCTGAAACATGCGGGGCAGGGACACATCTGAAATATATGGGGAAAATGTTCCCAGAAAACACTGCTGTAGTGATTCTGATAAAGGAAGCTCCATATGAGATCCAGTCAGTGAGCTGTTGTCATGACTACGGTGACCAGATGTCCCACTCTGTGCCGGACAGTCTGCAGTTTCATTACTTTTCACACATCCCACAAACTGAGACGTTGTCCCGCATTGTTATTGAAAGACTCATAATCTGACATTCATGAAAGGGCTGTGTGGAGAAAGCAGTGAGGGGCGGGCTGTTTGATCATGGATCACAGGTTCAGGGCGCCCCCACCACCAAAAAACAATGCAAATCAGGTCAGAACGGCACCGGCATGCAGCACGAGACATGGTCAGAAAGGGAGGAAAGCGCGACTCGTACAACAAAGACTGGGAAACTATCTCCCCCAGAAACCAGTGCAAGGAGAGTCTGGGGAAGTTTTATGAAGTTTGAGTCATTTTTCCAGACAATGGGAGACTCACAAAAAGCGCTAAAATTGAAAGAACAACTTCAGTCCTGACTGTTTTTTCCATGTTCAGCTGTACGCAGTCAGCTGTGAAATGGTATGAAAGCTCCATGCTGCCTGAAAGTTGCATTTAAATCAAATGGATATTATTCAGTTTTTATTTGCAGTGCTACTGAATCAAAGCACAGTAATGTCCAAGCTAAGGGCAGAATAGAGATGTTTCAAAGTTATTTCAGACCACCTCCATGCATTGATGTCCCACATTGTTCCACATCTGGTGAATTGGAATCTGCCCCCCCCCCCCCCCCCCCCCATTAGGGTTAGGGTTAACCCTGAATCTCATTGGTCCAAATTGAGGGGTTAGTTTTTGTTGTAGATGCAACTTCTGAACTGCTCAGCTTCCCAAAAACTAGATTCAAACCTGTTTGTTTCCAGCCTGACTGACAGGAAACAGAAACTCGCCTCCTGGATCTCCTTCAGGTCGCACCCCCCCCCCCCCCGATCTCCACATGATGATCAAACTTTAACGTTTAAGTCACTGACCACACATATGTAAATAACCCCCCCCCCCCCCCCCCCACACACACACCTTCAAAAACCAGAAATCTGAAGGAACGTCTCACAAGTCTTTGGTGAAGACTAATGTGTAGTATACCCCCCCCCCCCCCCCCCCCCCCCCCCCCCCCCCCCCAGACACACACCAGGTGACAATGATCGATCAGTTGGTCGACCTACGAACTCGCAGCTGATGACGTCACCGCAGGTGTCTGATCAGTGATCGATATTTGGGCCGTGACGGCGTCTTCCAATCGATCACTGCGCGTATTTATTCCATAACGCGTCAGCTGCAAACGAGCCAATAGGGGGTCGACGAGACTCACCAGGCTGAGGCTCCGGTCCGGACCCGGTTCTTGCTGCTCGGGTTGCTCCGTCACAGAGCGACGGGCGGCGGACTCATCCTCTTCCTCCGGCCCGGAGCGGATGCTGGCAGATGGAGGAGGAGGGGGTGGTCTTCCTCGCCTCCTGTCGGCCGCTGTCGGCTTTTGTCGGTAAACTCCGGCAGAAAGCGCCACAGATGGACCTTCAGTCAGAAACGGAGAAGCTGCGGATTCAGTCTGATGTTTCTGTAGAGTTCAGATAAAACAGCAACAGTTCGGTTTCAGGTTCCGCTGCACTCCGATTTAAACGTACCTGGAAGTTCATCACGTTTCTAGGTTTTCAGTCTTCATTCCTTTTCAGCTGGAAATGATCAGATATTTTTTCCAAATAATCACAGAGAGCTTCATCGTTTCCTCTTCTGGATAAAAAACTAATTGGTG
>NW_027325358.1:105000-214403 GCF_036924035.1 Leuresthes tenuis | reverse complement strand
AACACATCAAACAGCTGAAACATGGCGACAAACAGCTGGAACATGGCGACAAACAGCTGGAACATGGCGACAAACAGCTGGAACATGGCGACAAACAGCTGAAACATGGCGACAAACAGCTGGAACACATCAAACAGCTGAAACATGGCGACAAACAGCTGGAACATGGCGACAAACAGCTGGAACATGGCAACAAACAGCTGAAACATGGCGACAAACAGCTGGAACATGGCGACAAACAGCTGGAACACATCAAACAGCTGAAACATGGCGACAAACAGCTGAAACATGGCGACAAACAGCTGGAACATGGCGACAAACAGCTGGAACACATCAAACAGCTGAAACATGGCGACAAACAGCTGGAACATGGCGACAAACAGCTGGAACATGGCGACAAACAGCTGGAACATGGCAACAAACAGCTGGAACGTGACGACAAACAGCTGGAACATGGCGACAAACAGCTGGAACATGGCGACAAACAGCTGGAACATGGCAACAAACAGCTGGAACACATCAAACAGCTGAAACATGGCGACAAACAGCTGGAACATGGCGACAAACAGCTGGAACATGGCAACAAACAGCTGGAACATGGCAACAAACAGCTGGAACATGGCAACAAACAGCTGGAACATGACGACAAACAGCTGGAACATGGCGACAAACAGCTGGAACACATCAAACAGCTGAAACATGGCGACAAACAGCTGGAACATGGCGACAAACAGCTGGAACATGGCGACAAACAGCTGGAACATGGCAACAAACAGCTGGAACACATCAAACAGCTGAAACATGGCGACAAACAGCTGGAACATGGCGACAAACAGCTGGAACATGGCGACAAACAGCTGGAACATGGCAACAAACAGCTGGAACGTGACGACAAACAGCTGGAACACATCAAACAGCTGAAACATGGCGACAAACAGCTGGAACATGGCGACAAACAGCTGGAACACATCAAACAGCTGAAACATGGCGACAAACAGCTGGAACATGGCGACAAACAGCTGGAACATGGCGACAAACAGCTGGAACATGGCAACAAACAGCTGGAACACATCAAACAGCTGAAACATGGCGACAAACAGCTGGAACATGGCGACAAACAGCTGGAACATGGCAACAAACAGCTGGAACATGGCAACAAACAGCTGGAACATGACGACAAACAGCTGGAACATGGCGACAAACAGCTGGAACACATCAAACAGCTGAAACATGGCGACAAACAGCTGGAACATGGCGACAAACAGCTGGAACATGGCGACAAACAGCTGGAACATGGCAACAAACAGCTGGAACGTGACGACAAACAGCTGGAACATGGCGACAAACAGCTGGAACATGGCGACAAACAGCTGGAACATGGCAACAAACAGCTGGAACATGGCAACAAACAGCTGGAACATGGCAACAAACAGCTGGAACATGACGACAAACAGCTGGAACATGGCGACAAACAGCTGGAACATGGCGACAAACAGCTGGAACGTGACGACAAACAGCTGGAACACATCAAACAGCTGAAACATGGCGACAAACAGCTGGAACATGGCGACAAACAGCTGGAACACATCAAACAGCTGAAACATGGCGACAAACAGCTGGAACATGGCAACAAACAGCTGGAACATGGCAACAAACAGCTGGAACGTGACGACAAACAGCTGGAACATGGCGACAAACAGCTGGAACACATCAAACAGCTGAAACATGGCGACAAACAGCTGGAACATGGCAACAAACAGCTGGAACATGGCGACAAACATCTGGAACATGGCAACAAACAGCTGGAACATGGCAACAAACAGCTGGAACATGGCAACAAACAGCTGGAACATGGCAACAAACAGCTGGAACAAGGCAACAAACAGCTGGAACATGGCAACAAACAGCTGGAACAAGGCAACAAACAGCTGGAACATGGCAACAAACAGCTGGAACATGGCAACAAAGAGCTGGAACATGGCAACAAACAGCTGGAACGTGACGACAAACAGCTGGAACATGGCGACAAACAGCTGGAACACATCAAACAGCTGAAACATGGCGACAAACAGCTGGAACATGGCAACAAACAGCTGGAACATGGCGACAAACATCTGGAACATGGCAACAAACAGCTGGAACATGGCAACAAACAGCTGGAACATGGCAACAAACAGCTGGAACAAGGCAACAAACAGCTGGAACATGGCAACAAACAGCTGGAACATGGTGACAAACAGCTGGAACACATCAAACAGCTGAAACATGAAGACAAACAGCTGGAACATGGCGACAAACAGCTGGAACATGGCGACAAACAGCTGGAACATGGCAACAAACAGCTGGAACATGGCAACAAACAGCTGGAACACATCAAACAGCTGAAACATGGCAACAAACAGCTGGAACATGGCGACAAACAGCTGGAACATGGCAACAAACAGCTGGAACATGGCAACAAACAGCTGGAACATGACGACAAACAGCTGGAACATGGCGACAAACAGCTGAAACATGGCGACAAACAGCTGGAACATGGCGACAAACAGCTGGAACATGGCGACAAACAGCTGGAACATGGCAACAAACAGCTGGAACGTGACGACAAACAGCTGGAACATGGCGACAAACAGCTGGAACATGGCGACAAACAGCTGGAACATGGCAACAAACAGCTGGAACATGGCAACAAACAGCTGGAACATGGCAACAAACAGCTGGAACATGACGACAAACAGCTGGAACATGGCGACAAACAGCTGGAACATGGCGACAAACAGCTGGAACGTGACGACAAACAGCTGGAACACATCAAACAGCTGAAACATGGCGACAAACAGCTGGAACATGGCGACAAACAGCTGGAACACATCAAACAGCTGAAACATGGCGACAAACAGCTGGAACATGGCAACAAACAGCTGGAACATGGCAACAAACAGCTGGAACGTGACGACAAACAGCTGGAACATGGCGACAAACAGCTGGAACACATCAAACAGCTGAAACATGGCGACAAACAGCTGGAACATGGCAACAAACAGCTGGAACATGGCGACAAACATCTGGAACATGGCAACAAACAGCTGGAACATGGCAACAAACAGCTGGAACATGGCAACAAACAGCTGGAACATGGCAACAAACAGCTGGAACAAGGCAACAAACAGCTGGAACATGGCAACAAACAGCTGGAACAAGGCAACAAACAGCTGGAACATGGCAACAAACAGCTGGAACATGGCAACAAAGAGCTGGAACATGGCAACAAACAGCTGGAACGTGACGACAAACAGCTGGAACATGGCGACAAACAGCTGGAACACATCAAACAGCTGAAACATGGCGACAAACAGCTGGAACATGGCAACAAACAGCTGGAACATGGCGACAAACATCTGGAACATGGCAACAAACAGCTGGAACATGGCAACAAACAGCTGGAACATGGCAACAAACAGCTGGAACAAGGCAACAAACAGCTGGAACATGGCAACAAACAGCTGGAACATGGCGACAAACAGCTGGAACACATCAAACAGCTGAAACATGAAGACAAACAGCTGGAACATGAAGACAAACAGCTGGAACATGAAGACAAACAGCTGGAACATGAAGACAAACAGCTGGAACATGAAGACAAACAGCTGGAACATGACAAGCAATGCACAGAATCTTGTTTCAGGCAGTTAATGAGGTGTCTCCCCAGGATTCTCGTGTTCTACACCATCTCCACTTGTGTTGTGGGACAAAGTGACGGATCACTCATCTTTATGAGAAATGCTGATTTATTATCTAACAACCTTCAGAGAGTCGACCAGGTCTTCCACAAGCAGCAGCCTCCTGGTCTGAGCGGTGAACCAGTTCAGATGGATCAGACTCTGGTCGGCCAGCTGCCGGACTGAGTCTGAGGAGATGGAGATATCCCTCTCCAGTAGAGACCTGATGGAGTCGATACAGGATTTTAAAATGATGTTTCCTGTCTTTTATGCGTTGGAGTTTCTGTGTGTTACCTGAAAGGATGGCCCTCATGTGACTTCTGGATAGCCTGGATCACAGATTTATAAACCCTGCAGACAGGAAGCAGAGCACTGATTTGACTTCAGACATTTCCTGCCATTATTGCCTCACTTTATCCTGCGATGTTAGAGCCCACCCACCTGAAGGTGATAGTGACACAAAGACAGGCCAGCAGCAGGTAAGACACAACACTGATGACTGACAGTGTTGCCACAGAGACCAGGACCAGCAGTGACAGGCTGAACGCTCCCGCTGACTTCTTGGGTTCCTTCCAGTGGACAAGTTGTAAGGCTACAGAGACAGAAGGAACAGTTTAGAAGGCGTTTCAATGCCATCCTCAGGTATGTAGCTGATGCTTTGCTGTGAAGAAACCACAGTGGGTCATGATTCTGCCTCTGCTCTGAAGAGAGGAACTATTTCTCTCAGGGACTTTTGTCCACAAACCAAAAGGTTCCTTGAGACTGCAGTTAAAATCTCGACTGTGTTCCAAAATTTCAGGTGGATCATAAAAAAGGGGCCAAACAGTGAAGCTTCAGCTGCAGTCAAACCACCAAAGTGTCCCTTTCCTCCGGGGTTGGACTGTTTATGCTTCAGAGCATAAAAGCATCACGTTCTTTTTAAAGTGCCTCCAGGTGATTTCTGTTCTGACTAAATAAACTTATTGAATCACTGGATGTACGTAGAAATGTTTCTGTAATTTATCCATTACATTTTGAACAGAAGCTTTAGGTTCAGCGCCTTTGGTGAAAATCATTATTTTCTATTTTGTGTTTACCTTCATAATGACATCAACTAAAACATTTAAAATGATGATCAGTAAAGGTGGGTTTGAGCAGAGAAAACATTCTGCCCCACAGAACCAACAACCCAGATCAGCTCAGACCTTCACTTGTGGACCAGCAGAGGGAGCTGAACAGAAACGGTTCTCACACAGAAACACTAATCCTTCTTTAACTGTCATGTGGACCTTATTATGGAGGCGATGCAGCATTCCACAGAGGCCTGGTTCTGTTCAGAAACAGAACTTTCTGTCTTGACCTTTGGTAAAAACAGCCACAGCAGAACCAGTTATCAGTTTGTTAATCATCATTATTGATCAGTTTTAAAGCTGCTTCAAAGTGAATGTGACTGATAACAAGTGAACACGCAGAGCTGTGGTTAAAATCCTCACATCAGGGTCTGATAACTGATTAATACGTTCGATCAGAGCTCCAACCCGAGTGACTGATGGATCAATTGATCAATGACCTGAACAATAATCAGTTTCTGTCTCAGATCAGCTGCTTACCCAAAAACTGACCTGAATCTCAGTCAGCTGATCAGCAGCACAAAGCAGCTTTGTTAGCCGGGTGTTAGCTGCCGGGGACACAGGTCAGTCTGCTCCAAACCAGCTCACCTGGTTCAATAGCTTCAACAAAACTGGTTTGATTTTTGAACTGGTCAAATCAAACTAGTTAAATTGCTTTAACTTGTTGAACCAAACTGGTTAAATTGCTGTAACTAGTCATACCAAAGTGGTTAACATGCTTTAACTGGTCAAACCAAACTGATTCAATTACTTTAACTGGTCAAACTAAACTAGTTTAAATGCTTTAACTGGTTAAACGGTTTGAAGTGGTCAAACTAAACTGGTTACAATACTTTAATTGAATCAATCAAGTCAATCTGCTTAAGCTGTTTTAACTGGTTGAAAAAACAACAGAATTATCTTTAATTGGTTAAACTAGTTTAACCAGTCTAACCAAACTGGTTAGGATATTTAAACTAAATGGCTTAAACTGCTTTAACTAGTTAAACCAAACTGATTAAACAATCTTAACTGGTTAAACCAAGTTGGTTGAAATGCTTCAACTTGTCAAAGTGTTTTAATAAGTTAAAGCAAACTAGTTAAAATTTTGTAAATGGTTAAACTGCTTTAACTGGTCAAACAAAACAGGTTAAACTAGTTAAAAGGCTTCAACTTGTCAAAGTAAACTGGTTAAACTGCTTCAGACGGTCAAACTAAACGGGTTTATTGGGAGTAACTGGTGAAACTTGTCCCAACAAGGAACTCAAGCTGACCTGAAGATTGAACTGAAACCCAAACTGCAATTCAGCAGCTGCTCAACCACCTGCTCATCCAGGTAGTCATTACCTGAGCCACAGCAACCAAATACCTGCTGAGTGACTCACAGATCAGGAGACAGGAAGTGGACACCGAGTTGCCTGTTGTTTGTGCTGAAAAGCAGCATCACACAACCTGATGTCACCTGGCAGGTGAGGGCAGGTCTTACCTGTGTGAGTGAGCTCTCTCAGCGAGGAGGAGGAGGAGTTGTTGGATGATGAAGAGTCGGTGCTGCGGCTGGTGGAGTCGGCCATCTTCTCCTGCTTCAAACCTCCGTCTGACTGAAACCTGCAGCTGCTGGGGCGGCGTGATGTTGGAGGGGGCGTGAACATGAAGTTAACCCCCACTCAGGGTTTGGTTTGGTCCCCTGACACATCAGGGTTACTGTGGCAACAGGGTCTACTCCTGGAATGCAGCCGGTGTTGTGCGTTTGCTTTCTGAGGCCATTGTTCATAGTCACAAGATTCAGGAAATACAAACATGACTGCTATTATAAGCTTTCTCTTTTGTTGAGGCGACTCTCCCAAAGTTTTTATGATCTGTAAAAATATTTACCTCAAACCACTTTGTGTGAAACCCAAATCGGCTGTAAACACGTCCTAGTCTACGAATGAGTGTTTTATCAGGGATTATCACCAAAGAATCAGACGTTCTCATCATATAAACCTTTATTGATCAGTGAAGATTTTTTACTAACAGGAAGTAAACACAAAATAACAAAAACAGGTTGGAAGATCAATAACAAATTATCAATTATGTTGACAACTGAGCAACACAAGAACACAGCATGTTCATACAAAAACACCAAATAAACTCAAACAGGAAGTGTCGACACAAACAGGAAGTCAGTCATCGTCCGCAGGACTTCTCGAGGTTGAGCGACTATAACAAACAAAAGGGGGGGGGGGGGGGGTTATTCAGGAGGCTGTGGCATGTCCACGAGTCACAGGACTGACAGCAGCCTTTAAACAACAGCTTTCTGAGGTCTTATTGAGACAGACTTTGGTCCAAATATCTGCTGGTTTAAGCTCAGCGGCTCGCTGTCTCAGCCCTGTTTTAACACCTCTGTGTTGCTTTGTCTGTTTTCAGGGTGGAGCAAGAGCTCAACTCCACCCTGGAGTCACCCTCCAGCTCAATATGTAGATACAGATAGTTACTCTGTTGATGCCAGAGGGAAACAGTTCAGCAGTTAGCTGTAAGCTAGCATTTAGCTGTAAGCTAGCAGTTAGCTGAAAGTTAGCTGTAAGCTAGCTGTAAGCTAGCTGTAAGCTAGCATTTAGCTGTAAGCTAGCAGTTAGCTGTAAGCTAGCATTTAGCTGAAAGTTAGCTGTAAGCTAGCAGTTAGCAGTTAGCTGAAAGTTAGCTGTAAGCTAGCAGTTAGCGGTAAGCTAGCAGTTAGCTGTAAGCTAGCAGTTAGCTGAAAGTTAGCTGTAAGCTAGGAGTTAGCGGTAAGCTAGCAGTTAGCTGTAAGCTAGCTGTAAGCTAGCATTTAGCTGTAAGCTAGCAGTTAGCTGTAAGCTAGCATTTAGCTGTAAGCTAGCAGTTAGCTTGTTTGTCTTCTGCGACATTAAATCAACCTTTTGTTATTCATCATTATTGGAGATGATGACTGCATCACCCTCTCCCCTCCTTCTAGGGAGGAGCATGAGGCTGAGCCACAGTTTGACAGATTTCCTGTAATCCCAAAACCAGCAGCTGCACTCACCTTCTGACCGGAGATCCGGAGCGGGAGCGGCCCATCGACCCTGACCTGCAGACACACAATTTCACTGTGACACACACACGCGAACAGGGAGTTTGAATGTTTACTGAGACACCCACCTGCTCCGGCCACGGGACCGGGACCGGGACCTGGACCTGGACCGGGACCTGAAAAGCACAACAACAGAGTTAGAGCTGGGTGTCTCTGATGTCACTGTGATGTCACTGTGATGACATCAGAAGGGTTAGACTGACCTGGACCTCCTGGGAGAACCAGAGCGGGAGCGACGAAGAGAGAAGGATCTGGACCGGGACCTGGACACAAGAACCACAGTTCAACGTGACCACAGAACCGAAACACGGGCCCATAAACATCACCTGACCCATTAACGGACAGTTCCGGTCCCGGAGGCTGCAGGACTCACCTCCTTCCTCGGCTTCTGCTGCGACTCCTGCTACGGGAGTGGCGTCTCCCACGGGACCGGGACCTGGACCTGACCCAAAGAAGCAGCAGAGCGGCAATGAGAGGCGGAGCAGAGCGGGGGCGGAGCTAAAGTGATGCAGTGAAGTCATGCACAGGCAGAACAGGTGCACACTCAAACACAGTAACAATGGGTGATGGTGAACCTTGTGGCGGCGCCCTCTTTGGATTTGGACTGGGTCTAGCAGATCTAGATGATCTAGAAGATTTCTAACGATGGCCAAATCGCTTGATTGAGACTTGATAGAAGCGCAGCGGTTTTTCTAGGAGGGGCCGCGGTCCTGCGGCTCTTCCTCGTTACATTACTGACGGCCGAATTAAGCGGCGGTGCTGGTCTGTCTCTGAGCCGCTAAAATCTTTAAGGAACCAGCTCTAAGATTTATGGATCTGAATCGATCGATGGACCTGAAAGGTTTTGACCAGGTGTTAACAGCAGGTTAGAGTCACACACGGGCAGCTGCAGACCTGGACCCAGCAGGACCGAGTCAACCTGGGACCGGCTCCACTTGGACACCATCAGGGCCGACAAAGGCTCAGTCAAGTGACCTGGAACCGTAGCTCAATGACCGATTAGTTTACTGATGATCAATCCTTTGAACTGATCAGCTGTGGTGAAACCCTGCTGGGCTGGAAATACGGCGTCCTGCTGGACTCTGGTCTGACAGCTGCAGCGTTTCATTCAGAAAACATTTCATCAAACAGAAAAATGGACCAATCACAACTGAGTATCAGCCACAGCAACAAGCGTGACATCACAGACCTTCCACCAATCAGAGGGTTCATCACAGAGGCAGTCAGCAGGAAACACACCTGTTCGGAGCGTCAAACGGCACCAGCAGAGTTCTCTTTGATGTTCCTGAAATGCCACGTTTGAAGGCAGGACCACTTCCTGTTCTGACAACGACTCCTCAGGGTAGACCTCCTTAAAGCCCCGCCCCCTGAATAAAACAGGCTGAACATCCTACAGTTATATCAGATAACAGACATGTTTTATCTGATTTATCCCCTGAATTAAGGTGTCTTCATGTTCAAAATGTTCCAGTAAACTGAGGAATGAAATAAAACCCGTATGAGTGACGCCGTTAGCTCAAAGCTAACAGGAAGTGTTTGGCCGTTAGCTCAAAGCTAACAGGAAGTGTTTGGCCGTTAGCTCAAAGCTAACAGGAAGTGTTTGGCCGTTAGCTCAAAGCTAACAGGAAGTGTTTGGCCGTTAGCTCAAAGCTAACAGGAAGTGTTTGGCCGTTAGCTCAAAGCTAACAGGAAGTGTTTATATGGAAGATGTCCGGGTGAAATTTAGAGATAATGAATCTAAATATTTAACGAGATATTTTGGTTCAAATCTCTGATGAAGATTCAGAGCGTGAAAGTTTCCACAGAGGTCGGGGATTTCAACGGGTCGACCGTCTGGTGATGACGGGGAAGAGGTGGAGGTAGATGGGGGACAGGCGCTCAGTTTTTTTCCCTTTATCTCTGATATTTTTAAAATCTATAAATGTTTCTTTAGAGCTTAAAGGGTCAAAGTGGTAAAACCTGGTAAAACATCTTGCCGTTTCCATTAGTTTCTGAAGAAAACTGACCAGACGAGGAAGAAGCTGGAGACAGAAAACGCTTCGACCTTGGTGTGCCAGCTGCCAATCACCAGCTCAGGGAGCGCCCACTTCTCTGATCGATCACTGATTGATCTCTGAACGAGTGAACAGCTTGCTTCCTGTTCCATCCTGATGATGTCATGGTTACTGCTCTGTGATGTCATGGTCTCACTGACTGACACTCAGCTGCACAGCTTTGCCCATCATGTGACGTCAGCTGGGGGAGTGGCCTGTTACCTGCTCCTGCGGCTGTGGCGGCTGTAGCGGTGACAGTCGTAGGCATAGTGGCCTTTCTCTCCGCACTCGTAGCACTTGTCGTTGGGGTCGAAAGGCCGGCGGGTTGGCGGACGCTCGTGCCGGGAGCGGCGAGGCATCCCGGTGGAGAGCTCCACCCGCACGCGGCTGCCGCAGATCAACCTGAAACACGTCAACATCACGTCACCACAAGAAGACACCCCAACCAGACCTGAGGCTGCGTCAGGTGTGCAGACACTGACTTCCCGTCCAACCCTCGGACCGCGTCATCGGCGTCTCGGGGATCCTCAAATTCCACGAAGGCGAAGCCCGGCGGGTTCCTGGCGATCCAGACGCCTCTGAGGGGCCCATAGTACCCGAAGGCCCGTTCGAGGTCACCTTTCCCTGCCCCGGTCCCCAGGTTCCCAACGTACACCTTCATCTCTGTGCAGACAGGTGAGAGGAGGACAGTGAGCCAACAGCAAATCAGAGGCCAGCTGCACTCATTAATAATTAATGAGAAGTGTAGAACCAAACTCCATTTAAAATTCCTCCGATTTTACAGATAAAGATTAATACTTCTGATCGGACTAAACTATGAAATATACCCCCCTCCTGGCCACCCGTTCACGTCCCAGTAACGTTTACAGACAACTGTCTGATTTAAAATCGTGCTATTAGCTCGGCTGTTAGCTCGCTAGCTAGCCTCGGTCCGTGCTAACAGCTCCAGCGCTGCTGAGCGGACCAAACAGACGCTTCGGAGCTGCTACACTCCAGCACCGGACAGGGGAAATTAGAGCCGGTTACCTCCTCCATGCCGACCGTGTCGGGACATCCTAAATGCGGATCCGCAGAGTTAGAGCTGTGTGCGGGATAGCTAAGCTGCTAGCTAGTTATCTGTACCGGAAGAGAGAGCCAACTTCCGTTTAGGTTTTCAAAGTACTGGCTGTTATTTTTATAGTGTGTGCAACAACTCCCTGTATGAGTGCATCTCACTACTTTAACGTTTAGCTGTCGTCATGCTCTGTAGCATCAATGTCGCACATCATCATTCTTGTTTGAGTAATTTATTTGTATAAAATGAAGTTGAAGGAGTTGTGCTGCTGTCGGCTTTCTGAGAACAAGGAGCGGAACGTTTGTCTGTGTGCCATGTTTCCTGCGGGGGGGTTTAAAGGCTGCGACGCTGTTTGTAGAGAGAATTGTTCTAACATCGATCTAAAGGCGGCGGCTCCGGGATGCAGAGCAAGTGGCTTCAAGCAGGTCCGCTGCAGTGGCTCCTTGATGTCGGCAAACAGGTGAAGGTGAAGGCGGGAAAAGATGAAGAGCATCGCGGCTGGCTGCTCACCGTGGACCCCGTGTCCGCCAGGTGACGTGCGCGCGCACACACAAACCCAAACTCGTTTCTAACCTCAGTCTGACTCCACACAGCTGTCTGATCTGGAAGAACAATGTTATTTGGTCTGTAGGACACGTGAAGGAACTTTCTACAGAAGATTTCATATTTCTTATTGTAAAGTGAACAGAAACAATCTGTAACCCACCTTCCTGCTGCTCAATTTTTCCTCTCAGCAATGAAAGAAGAAGAATCTGTTTGAAGAGGTTTTACCTCCCTGTAGCTGTTGTATCAGAAACTCTTGGTTTAAGAAGATATTTATCCTGAAATAACACATCTCTGCTGGGTGTTGGAAACAGACCTGATGCATCTGGTCCAGTGACCCGGGACTGATGTGGTTCTTGTGTTGTCCCTCAGCGTGGTCCTGGTGAACTTCACGGAGGAAGGTGCCTTGGTGCAGGTGGTAATGGGTCACTCAGTGGAGGAGGTGGAGGTCCTGCAGGAGGCGGATCAGGAGATGGCAGAACGCCTTCGAACCTTCTTCCCCACCCCAGCGACTCCCAGACTGGGTCCAGAGGAACTCAGTAGGAGGAGGGACGGCGTGCGCCAGTGGCTGGAGAAGAACCGGGTTCCTGTGGAGTATGAGGGGGACGAGCTGAGAGTGGCAGGGGTCCTTACCGTCATGGCGCCGTACAGAGCCGAGGACTGCTGCAGCGCCAACCAGATCATCCTGGACCGCATCCAGAGACTGATCCGGACCCGGCCGGGTCACCCAGGGACTGACCCGGACCCGGCCGGGTCACCCAGGGACTGATCCGGCCGGGTCACCCAGGGACTGACCCGGACCCGGCCGAGTCACCCAGGGACTGACCCGGCCGAGTCACCCAGGGACTGATCCGGCCGAGTCACCCAGGGACTGACCCGGACCCGGCTGGGTCAGTCTGGATCTTTCTCTCCACCCTGTTCTGATGTCATCAGTCTCGCTGGAAGCAAAATAAGTCCATCAATAAAGTTGTTTCAAAACCAGCCTGAAGGAAAGCTTTTAAATGTGATCGGATGAATTGATCCCTGAAACGTTTCCAAACAGAGAAATGTTTGATTTATTGGTTCATTGAGTTCAGGTTTGAAAACAATAAGAACAAGTCGGACTGATATTTGTTGTTTCCGCTCCGGACTCCTGGGCTGAGTCCAACAGGCACGAGTCGGCCTGAACATCACAGAGTGAACAAAGCTGTTCGTCGACACAGACGCCGGGAACCTTTGGCCCGAGTTTTGGTTTGGCCCGAGTTTTGGTTTGGCCCGAGGTGAGCTGGTACCTTGGACTGAGCGTCAGCTGGCGACACGTTGCAGCCTGAAATCCAGGTGAGAAAATAAAAGTTGCTGCTTCCTCTTAAATGAAACGTTGAATGTTGTAGTCCGTTGCCCTGGGAATGGACTCACCTGCTCAGGTTCATGGGGACGCCGCCACAGGCCGGGCACACTGAGCGTGCTCAGTGGACCGGGTCGGACCCAGCAGGCAAATAAAAACACACTGAGCGTGCTCAGTGGACCGGGTCGGACCCAGCTGGCAAATAAAAACACACTGAGCGTGCTCAGTGGACCGGGTCGGACCCAGCAGGCAAATAAAAACACACTGAGCGTGCTCAGTGTGTTTTTATTTGCCAGCTGGGTCCGACCCGGTCCACTGGTCGGACCCAGCAGGCAGCAGGCAAATAAAAACGGACATCGCTGTCTTCCAGCTGTGGCAGAAACACTTTATTCCCTTGTTTTTTTTACAGAAAGCGATCATCACGTTTGTTTACTTCATTAACAACAACACACAAACAACATCAGGTCCACCAGAACCCTATAGTACCTCTGTGGTTCTGGTCCAGTACCTGAAGGCTCCTGACACACCAACACCTTTTCAGCCGGTGGAGAAAAACATTATCCACAATCTCTCCACAGGTTTATCTTCAACATCAGGTCCGATCCAGTTAGGTTCGGTTCGGTTCGGTTCGGTCCGGTCCGGTTCGGTCCAGTCCATGCTCACACACAAGAAGCAGAAATGAAAACGACCACAGACTAATGTTCTCAGAAGTTCTGCAGCTGCAGCCAATCAGATGTCTGGATAAGGGCACATGATCTGTTTAGTTTATCTCAGTTCAAACTGGATCAGAACCTCCTGATGGGTTAAAACATCTCAGTTTGTTCTGAACCAGTCAGCTGTAGTGTTGATCAGCTCCACAGCCTCCACTCACAGAGAGGGGGGCGTGTCCAGCGGGGGGGCGTGGCCCACCGACTCCCTCTTGTAGGTTTTCGGAGGGAGTTTGGGGACGCTGTGGCGGGGGGGAACTGGGGGTCCATCCAGAGGGGGGATGACGGGTGGCGAGGGTAGGGGCATCTTCCTAGAGGTGGGGGTTATGGGGACAGGTGGAGGGAGGGGTGGTGAGGAGGACAAGGCTGAGGAGGGGGAGCCAATGGGAGAGGAAGAGGAGGTGGTGGGGGGGAAGAAGGCCTGAGACAGAAGGTCGCAGCGAGAGCGTCCCAGAGGGGGGGGGGAGCAGGTGGAGGGGGGAGCTGAGGGGCTCCCGGGGGGGCAGCAGGGGGGGGCTCTCAGGGGGGGACGACGACGACAATGATGACGAGTAACGAGGTGGGAGGAGCTTACATGTGGGCTGGCGAGGAGGTACAGCAGGGGGGTTCTCAAACTTTGAAGTCACCTGAAGAGGGAGGAGCCAAAGGAGAAAAGGTCAGCGCAAACACAAAAGGTCACCCTGAAGAAGAAGAAGAAGAAGAAGAAGAAGAAGAAGAAGAAGAAGACGGTACCTTGGAGGGGGAGGACTCCGACGGCGCCGACTCCGGACGTCTGCGAGGAGGAACCGGAGGAGGAACCGGAGCGTCCTCTGAACCCCGACTTAAACTGACCATGGAGGAGACCGAGGAGGACCCTGAGACGAGCCGGAACACAGAACCACGTCAGAACCAGCTTCAGATTAGGCTCAGGGCTGGTGCTACAACCAGCTCAGAACAGATTCTTTACAGAAGCTCAGAACAGATTCTTTACAGAAGCTCAGAACAGATTCTTTACAGAACCAGCTCAGATCTGGTCTGGTTTTCACCACAGAACCACGTCAGATGTTTGGACCTCCGATGTGTTCAGAGGACAACGAAGCCGGTTCGTCTGCTCAGATCAGAGTGAAAGTGAAGTCTGAATGGCACCAGTAGATGGTTCTTACTGCTCTGAGCAGCGATGGAATCAGCTGGTGAAAAAATGCCCAAATACACAGAAGAATGTAACTGAACTCATACCAGAACCTCAAAGAACCACGTTTTCTACAAACTCGCTCAATGACTCTCAGGTGACGAAACACAAAAAGGAACTCCGACCAACATGAGATTTATGTCCAATCAGGTTAACCATTGGTTAAAAAGGTCAAATGTCACAGTGCATTCTGGTGGGTTAGGGTGAAGGAGACATTCAGGAGCTCTGTCTGTCTCACACCTGCCAGAGAAGGGTTAGGGTTAGGGTCACCTGTAGCAACACCAGAAGGGTTAGGGTTAGGGTAGGGTCACCTGTAGCAACACCAGAAGGGTTAGGGTCACCTGTAGCAACACCAGAAGGGTTCGGGTCACCTGTGGCAACACCAGAAGGGTTAGGGTTAGGGTAGGGTTAGGGTCACCTGTGGCAACACCAGAAGGGTTAGGGTCACCTGTGGCAACACCAGAAGGGTTAGGGTCACCTGTGGCAACACCAGAAGGGTTAGGGTCACCTGTAGCAACACCAGAAGGGTTAGGGTTAGGGTAGGGTTAGGGTCACCTGTAGCAACACCAGAAGGGTTAGGGTCACCTGTAGCAACACCAGAAGGGTTAGGGTCACCTGTGGCAACACCAGAAGGGTTAGGGTTAGGGTCACCTGTGGCAACACCAGAAGGGTTAGGGTCACCTGTGGCAACACCAGAAGGGTTAGGGTCACCTGTAGCAACACCAGAAGGGTTAGGGTTAGGGTAGGGTTAGGGTCACCTGTAGCAACACCAGAAGGGTTAGGGTTAGGGTCACCTGTGGCAACACCAGAAGGGTTAGGGTCACCTGTAGCAACACCAGAAGGGTTAGGGTTAGGGTAGGGTTAGGGTCACCTGTAGCAACACCAGAAGGGTTAGGGTCACCTGTAGCAACACCAGAAGGGGTAGGGTCACCTGTAGCAACACCAGAAGGGTTAGGGTCACCTGTGGCAACACCAGAAGGGTTAGGGTTAGGGTCACCTGTGGCAACACCAGAAGGGTTAGGGTTAGGGTCACCTGTGGCAACACCAGAAGGGTTAGGGTCACCTGTGGCAACACCAGAAGGGTTAGGGTTAGGGTCACCTGTGGCAACACCAGAAGGGTTAGGGTTAGGGTAGGGTTAGGGTCACCTGTGGCAACACCAGAAGGGTTAGGGTCACCTGTGGCAACACCAGAAGGGTTAGGGTTAGGGTCACCTGTGGCAACACCAGAAGGGTTAGGGTCACCTGTAGCAACACCAGAAGGGTTAGGGTTAGGGTAGGGTTAGGGTCACCTGTAGCAACACCAGAAGGGTTAGGGTCACCTGTAGCAACACCAGAAGGGTTAGGGTCACCTGTGGCAACACCAGAAGGGTTAGGGTAGGGTTAGGGTCACCTGTGGCAACACCAGAAGGGTTAGGGTTAGGGTAGGGTTAGGGTCACCTGTAGCAACACCAGAAGGGTTAGGGTTAGGGTAGGGTTAGGGTCACCTGTGGCAACACCAGAAGGGTTAGGGTTAGGGTAGGGTTAGGGTCACCTGTGGCAACACCAGAAGGGTTAAGGTCACCTGTGGCAACACCAGAAGGGTTAGGGTTAGGGTCACCTGTGGCAACACCAGAAGGGTTAGGGTCACCTGTAGCAACACCAGAAGGGTTAGGGTTAGGGTAGGGTTAGGGTCACCTGTAGCAACACCAGAAGGGTTAGGGTCACCTGTGGCAACACCAGAAGGGTTAGGGTCACCCGTAGCAACACCAGAAGGGTTAGGGTCACCTGTGGCAACACCAGAAGGCATTGCTTATGGAACAAGTTCAAGCGCAAAATGCTCATCTGTGATGCTTTCAGGGCCATCTGAACATAATTAGGGTTTCTGAGACCACCCTCTTTCATCTTCATAAACATCTTCAGAGACATAAAGACCTGGATGTCTCAGAACTTTCTGCTTCTAACTGAAGTTGTTCTCTTTGGACCTTCAGGGAGAAACTGTCCTGTTATATAGTTACTCTGGATGGTATTTCCTTGGCTTCTGGTCCTACAGTGAGGAACCTTGGAGTTATTTGTGACCAGGATCTGTCCTTTAACTCACATATAAAACAGGTTTCTGCCTTCTTTCACCTTCGTAATATCATTAAAATCAGGAACATCCTGTCTCAGGGTGATGCAGAGAAACTGCTCCATGCATCTGTTCCTTCAGGACTGAACTACTGTAATTCCTTATTATTGGGCTGTCCCACAGATTCTCTGAAAAGCCTCCAGCTGATCCAAAACCCTGCAGCCAGAGTTGCAACTGTCACCTCGTGCACACTCAGGGTTAGGGTTAGGGGTAACCCTGTCCACTCAGGACAGGGAGGGTAAATGTTCAGTTATCAGGCCCCTAAAAGCAGAATGGGAGGCAGAGCCTTCAGTTATCAGGCCCCTAAAAGCAGAATGGGAGGCAGAGCCTTCAGTTATCAGGCCCCTAAAAGCAGAATGGGAGACAGAGCCTTCAGTTATCAGGCCCCTAAAAGCAGAATGGGAGGCAGAGCCTTCAGTTATCAGGCCCCTAAAAGCAGAATGGGAGGCAGAGCCTTCAGTTATCAGGCCCCTAAAAGCAGAATGGGAGGCAGAGCCTTCAGTTATCAGGCCCCTAAAAGCAGAATGGGAGGCAGAGCCTTCAGTTATCAGGCCCCTAAAAGCAGAATGGGAGGCAGAGCCTTCAGTTATCAGGCCCCTAAAAGCAGAATGGGAGGCAGAGCCTTCAGTTATCAGGCCCCTAAAAGCAGAATGGGAGGCAGAGCCTTCAGATATCAGGCCCCTAAAAGCAGAATGGGAGGCAGAGCCTTCAGTTATCAGGCCCCTAAAAGCAGAATGGGAGGCAGAGCCTTCAGTTATCAGGCCCCTAAAAGCAGAATGGGAGGCAGAGCCTTCAGTTATCAGGCCCCTAAAAGCAGAATGGGAGACAGAGCCTTCAGTTATCAGGCCCCTAAAAGCAGAATGGGAGGCAGAGCCTTCAGTTATCAGGCCCCTAAAAGCAGAATGGGAGGCAGAGCCTTCAGTTATCAGGCCCCTAAAAGCAGAATGGGAGGCAGAGCCTTCAGTTATCAGGCCCCTAAAAGCAGAATGGGAGGCAGAGCCTTCAGTTATCAGGCCCCTAAAAGCAGAATGGGAGGCAGAGCCTTCAGTTATCAGGCCCCTAAAAGCAGAATGGGAGGCAGAGCCTTCAGATATCAGGCCCCTAAAAGCAGAATGGGAGGCAGAGCCTTCAGTTATCAGGCCCCTCTCTGTGGAACCAGCTGCCAGTTTGGCTTCAGGAAGCAGACACCCTCTCTACCTTTAAGATGAAATCTGGTCATCCTGCTCGAGTCAGGTTCTGATAGAGGTTTTTATGTAGTGTTTTCAGGTGAGTTTTTGTTGTGAGCTGGTGGTCTATAAATAAAATCTGTGAAAATCAGCTGGTGAATCCCCCCCGCGACGGTTCTCATAATCAGAGGCGGATCTAATGTAAACATCCCAGAATGCATTGGGCTTGTAACATAATGGCTGAAGCCATAGTTCCAAATTGGTAGCAAACTGATAATTTTTAAATAAATGTATTGAATGTGTTTGAAATTCATATTTTAGGTGGAGATTAAAAGTATTTTATTAGTCGGTTTTCCTTTTAACACACTGATCACACAAACTGAGCAGTCAGCTGATGGTTTCCATGGAGACAGACTGTTACTATAGATATGATGTGAGACACAGCAGTTACACAGGTGGGACACATTGATCTGTCTGATCAATCACATTTTATATCAGTGCTGGGCGGAACCACCTTTGTCACTGTATTTCAAGTCAAATCAAATCTTAAATTTTATTTATGTGGCACCTTTCATACTTTAAAAGCAACACAAAGTGCCCCAAAGAGGCTAAAAACAGCAAAGATACAACATACCAACCCTCCCACCCCCAGAAATACCAGAGAGACACACAAACTCAGACCCACTGCACCTATGTGAGAGAGACATGGCGGCACCCAGACCCAAGGCAAGGAAAGAGCCACCCTGGGGGGGGGGGGGGCTCCTGGCCCACGACCACAGAGACGTCCTGACCCGGCAGACAGGAGGCCCCACACCAAGGTGCAGAGTCCTCCAGCCCCCCGGGCCAGAGCAGCCCACAGGACAGCACCCCCCCCTCAGGGGACCAACAGCAGGCCCCCCCGAGGCAACACTGGAGCTAAAAACTGAAAAACTAAAACAGTAAAATAAGAGAAAAAGGTGTAAAATTAACAAAAGCTTTACAGCTCATATAGTTAAACTAGAACATAATTAAAATATAGAACAAAAATTAAATATGATTAAAAGTTTGACTGAAAGGAATAAAGAAAATCAATAAAATCAAATAGAAGCCTGATTAAAAAGGTGAGTCTTGAGCCTCTTTCTAAAAGCATCAACAGTCTCTGCGGCCCTGAGGTTCTCCGGCAGGCTGCTCCACATAATAACTAAAGCCGTGTGTTTCAGATCGAACTCGTGGTTAAAAGACCTCAGGGTCCGTGAGGGCTGATATGGTAAAAGTCAGATAAATAAGAAGGCCGTTAAGACAGCTAAAAACAGGTAAAAGAACCTTGAAATTGATCCTGAAACGTACAGGGAGCCAATGGAGCGACTTTAAAACCGGTGTAAGGTGCTCCTCTGGTCCTCAGCAGCACTCCTGCGGCTGAATTCTGGAGCAGCTAAAGATTAAAAATACTCTTTTTTGGAAGACCAGAGAGCAGGCAGTTCAGTAATCTAAAAGAGATGAAAGCTGCTGGCCTGAGAGAGAAACTCTGGCTGTATTCTTAAGATGGTAAGAATCTTTGTTATGATTTTGATCTGTGGAATAAAACTAAGCTCAGAGTCAAAAATCAGGCCCAGATTTTTTACAGTTTGTGATGGTTTCAAATCTTGTAATTTTGGTAAAAGTTTCTCTCTTTGGCTTTCAGGACCAATGAATAAAACCTCAGTTTTGTCCTGGTTGAGCTGCAGGAAGTTCACTGCCACCCATGACTTGATATCTAAAATGCAGTTAAAAAGGGCATCAAGTGGCCCTGGGTCATCATTTGTTGTTCCCTAACTAATTCCCTTCTTAGGTTTACAGTCCGAGGAGCTTTAAAGCTGCAGTGCGTAACTTCTACGCGTCTTTAAATATCCGTTTCACCCAAGGCACCACAAGAGGAGATGATACAACACTGATTAAGCCGTTCCCAGAGTTTCTAAAAGCAGAATGGGAGGCAGAGCCTTCAGTTATCAGGCCCCTAAAAGCAGAATGGGAGGCAGAGCCTTCAGTTATCAGGCCCCTAAAAGCAGAATGGGAGGCAGAGCCTTCAGTTATCAGGCCCCTAAAAGCAGAATGGGAGGCAGAGCCTTCAGTTATCAGGCCCCTAAAAGCAGAATGGGAGGCAGAGCCTTCAGTTATCAGGCCCCTAAAAGCAGAATGGGAGGCAGAGCCTTCAGTTATCAGGCCCCTAAAAGCAGAATGGGAGGCAGAGCCTTCAGTTATCAGGCCCCTAAAAGCAGAATGGGAGGCAGAGCCTTCAGTTATCAGGCCCCTAAAAGCAGAATGGGAGGCAGAGCCTTCAGTTATCAGGCCCCTCTCTGTGGAACCAGCTGCCAGTTTGGCTTCAGGAAGCAGACACCCTCTCTACCTTTAAGATCAGGCTGAAACTTTCCTTTCTGATAAAGCTTATAGTTAGGGATGGCTCAGGTGAGCCTGAAACATCCCATAGTTCTGCTGCTATAGGCCCAGCCTGCTGGGGGAGCTCCCATGATGCACCTCTCCTCCCTCTATATGACATCATTGCTGTCATTAACTTGTGTTTCTCTCTCTCAGCAGGTGTCTCTGGCCTGGTGTTACGCTGCTTGTTGTCCCCTCTTTCCTGTCCTCTCAGCCCCAGCTGGTCCAGGCAGATGGACCCTTCCTGGTTCTGGTTCTGATGGAGGTTTCTTCCTGTTAAAAGGAGTTTTTTCTCTCCACAGTCGCCTCGTGCAGCTCAGGATCAGAGAGAAGTTTCAGTGCAGTCTGTTGGTTTCCTGAGCTGGGAAACTGTTTTTTATTGGTTCTATATGAACTGAACCTATTTGCAATTTAATTAATTGGATTATGACTGTATTACAATGAATTGGACTGTATCTTTGAAGTGCCTTGAGATGACATTTGTTGTAATTTGGCGCTTTAAAAATCAAATTGAGTTAAAGGTTGATGGTTCGACTCCCAGTTTCCCCGGGCCACATCCATGGGCAAGACGTTGAACCCCACGTTGCCCACCGATGCAGTGGCCTGTATGGACTAAGATGTGCTGTACGAGTGAATGGGTGACTGTGGCATATAGTTTGAAAGCACTTTTAGTAGTAGCTACACTAGAGAAACGCTATACAAGTCTATTTACCATCTTTGAGGCCAACTGAAAGCCATTTTCCAAAGTTTTTCCAAACTCCTTACGCATCCACTTGGCCTGGATGTACCTGTCTGCTCCCTCCAGAGTCCCACAAGCTAGCAAAGCTCTGTAAGATGCTCTAATCAACTCTTTCTTCATTTTGATAGCTTCTTTCACCTCAAGTGAATCCTCCATAGCCACCTAATCGAACTCAGACTCAGCAAATGAGCATCATTTGTTGATCAATTGACAGCTAAGCTCTTCTCTTCACTTGAGTTTTTTCAAGACATGTGGTCACAGATATGATGATAATTACAAAATCATCACCCATCTGCGACCAAAGATGTCCTGGTGCCAGGGGCTTCAGGATGGACAAACTGTGACTACTAAAAACTGTGGGTCATAAGTGCAAATAACAGTCAGAGCCCTTTCCCGGCCCAAAGGTGCAGGGAGACCATCTTTTAACCCACAGTGGAAAACTCCAATGTTTGAGTTCACAGCAGAGGGGTCATGAATAAGCCTATAATGCCCACCCACCGCCTCTCGCACAGGACAGCTGCAGATTACAATAATATCCAGTTCCTCTCCAACAGATTGGTTCCAGAAACTCTGCTGTGTGTTGAGATGAGCCCGATTACATCCAGCCAGTTTCTGCTGGAAGAGCCTTCTTCACCAGTGAAGTTTCCTGTCCCAATATCCAGTTTTAGTAGCCAAGGCCCCCGTCTTTGATAAGGCTGGGTACCGAACTTCGGTTCTTTTAAGGCACCGACCGAAATGCTTCGGTAGAGTATCAAAACACGCCTCGTCTTTCGGTGCCAAGTTTCGGTCCCCAGAGATTGATCATGATCAATAACTGATTGCGCTGCCCTCTATTGGCTGTATGAACGTTCCACTTTGCAGGAACATGTGGTTCCGCCCACAGACGGGTTCATCTGTAGGTGGAACTGTAGGATCTGTAGGTGTGTGTAGAACCGGTTAAACAACGGCACCGAGGTCTGAAGCCTGGCTCCATTTCACCAAGACTGATGCCAACATGTGCCAAAAAGTCACCGCTGCTGAGGCAGCAACACGACTGATTTAATGAGTTATTTGACCTGCACAAAATCAATTTAAGAGCAGAAAGTTGCTCCGTGTTTGACTGGAAGAAGGTCGGACCGCAGCCATCCTCCTCTCAGCAGTCAGGTGTGGACGCCACAGAGCCGAGCGCCATCATTCAAAACCACTGGACCCGAAGAGTACCGAGGAAAAATACTGAAAAATAAAACTGAAGCTTTGTACTGTTATGTGTAATGTCATTTAATTTTTGTTAGAATTGATATTCTAAAATTGGTATTGAAAAAAGTATTGCTCAGGATATTGAAGTGAAGGTATCGGTAAATTTTGATTGATAGCCAGCCCTAGTCTTTGACCACCGTTCGGTCCACAAAACACAGGATCCCTGCAGTGCCTCCAGCAAGTGGTGAGTCCAAAGGTTACAACCCTCATCTAAAGATCCAGAGGACGTTGTGTATTTATTCCCAACTCTTTTTACATCCATTAAAAACACATTAATTAATTGAAACAGATTAGTTTGTTTCGTGTGTAACACTCTATTTTCTTATCCTCTTCAAAGGTTTATTTCATAACCATACTTATTCAAATAGTTTGGTTTAAAATGGCAGTGGCTCAGGTGTTTGCATGAAAGACCGAAGCAGCACAACCTGATACACCTCGGCGTTTTGTCTTCATTATCTTCCTCTCTAAACTACCAGGATAATCAGCAGTTCCCAGCATGCCGTTCAGTGTTACAGCTCCAAGTTGTGGCGGATGGATTACCGCCCAGCACTGCGAGCTGATCCCAGCTCAGCTCGGGGTGTTGGCTGACAAACAGACAGGTGAACAGTGAATACGGAGAGTCGGGAGGGTCATACTAACGTGGGCCATGAGGCAGAGAGACAACAGCAAAGATGCTGTCGCAGGCTGCAGAGTGAAGAGGAGAAACACTGTGAGAGGAAGATTAGAGCAGGGAGGAGGAGCCTCTTTAACCTGTCTCCGGGGGGTTAGTGGGAACAGCTCTAAGGATGAATACTTCTGATGATCACAACAGCAGCTACCTGTCAATAAACCGATGAACATTTCTTTGTGCTAACATAAGCAAATAAATCAGTAATGTGATGTGTCAGGGGGCGGAGTCAGAGTCATTTACAGGTCAGTGAACGGGATAACTCTCAGTTATCTGTTCCAGTTACAGGTCAGTAACTGTTACAGGTCGTACTGGTCACTTCCAGTTACTGGTGCTACTGGTCAGTAACTGTTACTGGTCGGTTACTGTTACTGGTCGGTGAGGTTGCTGGTAGTACTAGTTGGTTACAGTTACTAGTCGTACTGGTCGATTACAGACACTGGTTGTACTAGTCAGTTACAGTTGCTGGTCGGTTACAGTTACTGGTAATTTACAGTTGCTGGTAGTACTAGTTGGTTACAGTTACTAGTTGTACTGGTTGGTTACAGTGACTAGTCCTACTGGTCATTTACAGTTACTGGTCAGTTACTGTTACTCGTCAGCAACAGTTACTGGTCGTACTGGTTGGTTATAGTTACTGGTTATACTGGTCGGTTACAGTTACTAGTCCTACTGATCAGTTATGGTTACTGGTCAGTTACTGGTTATTGAGCAGGTCTTACTTGAATGGAAGGGGCTGCTTGGACCCTGCGGCGAGTCAAACACGCTGCCTACATCTGTGGAGCTCGAAGCAGCTGAGGCAGGGGGCGGAGTCAGGGGAGTGCGAGGGGAGTTGGGGGCTGAGACTGCCCCTACTTCGGCCTCGGTATCAGGAATGCAGCTGTAGCTGATTTTCCTAGGCTCGTTCTGCAGAGGCGTTGGATGCCGCAATGTGCCGGGCCTTGCTGATGTGGGCCGGATTCCCGGGGACTTCAGAGGACAGGTGTACTTCTTGGACTGGACCAGGGATGAAGACACGTTATGAACAGTTTCAGCTCCTAACAGATTACACAATCAGGGGTTACTGTGGTGATACTTACAAATCGAGGTAAGGATCGAGTGTTTCGAGGCTCGATCTCCAAAGACTTGTTGAAGAGATAATCAGCAAAGTCCTTCTCTGACAGGTCCTCCATTGGGTTCAGGTTCTCAAAGAACTTCTGCTCCATAAACAAACAAAACATCCAGCTTAAAGTGACGCTCTTGAGTGTCAGTGTAAACAAGGAGTGACATCAGCATGGACTGACCCTGATGTCATTCTCCACCCTCAGACAGTATGGCTGGTTCTGGTACTGTTGGATCTCTCCTGTGATCTCAGCTACTTTCCGTCTCTTGCTGAAGTTGATCAGGTCTTTGCCATGTCTGGGCAGGAAGTCCGGGTTTCCTTCCTCTGTCTTCAGGATGTTTGTCAGGTAGATTCCTGTCACACACACATGCACACAAACAGGTGTAGGTGATGGTTATCTGACAGCCGAGGCCCTCAGACAGCGAAAAGTCAGGTCGTACCAAAGAAGGGGACACAGGGGGGGTTGATGGAGCGTAGCTTAGCTAAATACTTCTTGTAGTGATCCTCACTAAGCTCATGAGCATCTTCCAGGATTTTTCTCTGTCGATTTGGAATTTGCTGCGAACAAGAGAAGAACAAAGCAAATTTTATTTAAAATGTCAGTTTTGGTTTTCCAGTTAGTTGGAGGATTAAAAGAACCTCAATATAGGAGCTACAATTAAAAAACCCATCTTGTCCATCATGAACAACCTGCTGCTGCCCCAGACATGCTCACGGGAAGGAAGGAGGCCACCGTGATTTAGTCTGAGGGATGATTTAGTAGGTTTTGGAGGAGTTTCCTGAAGGATAAATGATTAAGATGATTAATGATGTAAGGATAGCGTGTTACCTCAAAGGTGTGGTCCAGTCTGTAAACAGGTGAGGAGTTCATGGCACTGACAACTTCCAGAACACCGTTAAAGTTGTTGAGTTCCTGAAAAACCTGCAGGACCTCAATGATCCGAGAAACAACAGCGACTCGTTCCTCCAGATTCTCCGTTTCCACGATGCACCTGCAGAGAGAGAAGAAGAGTCAGGTGACATCAGACATCTGTATGTTAGGGACAGCTGGGTGACGTCAGCATGAGGTCGTACTTTTCAAACCATAGTGTGAGGTTTGTGGTGTGTCGGATCATCCTCAGCAGGTTGGGAGAATTAATCTCTTTGTCCTCTTTGGTCCAGACGCTGCCAACCAGCTCCGAAGGCTGCACCGCCCTGCAGGGTGAGGTCAGAGGTCAGGCAGCTCGAACACACAGACCCATGAGTGACCCCTGCGTGACCTGTACCTTACCTGTAGAAGTCTGACTCCAGCAGGGTGAGCTGGCGGGCGATCTCGATGGGGTGCAAAGTCATGAGGTCAAACTGGTTGATGTGTCCCGGTTTACAGATGTGCCACTCGATGGGAGGAGGGGAGTTCTGGAAGGTGATACTGTGACTCGGCAAGCTCACCTGAACCTGCTTCTTCCTCTGGATGATCTTTGTGATCGACTCCACCCACTTCCTCATTGTTTTACCTACAACACATCATCGTGACATCACTCACCAGCAACAGCCATCAAGTGTAGCGAGGGCACATGGAGGCGAGTATCTGGTTCCAGGTGTTCGGACAGGTGCTCACCTCTGACTGAAGCTATGAACTCCTCCAGTCGGCTCAGCAGGTGAGCGTCCCTCTCAAAGTCGTAAAAGTGATGCTCCACCCAGTGACGACAAACATTCAGAACTCTGCAGGAGGAACAGAATTAAATCCCACAGGTGTGTAGGAACTAAACTGGGACCTGGCTGCACAGATGTTTCAGATAACGAGGATGTGACAGATCAGAGACTGAACTAACTCCGACTGTTGGGACACTGTCTGAACCCAGAGCAGACGACATGTGTGGAACTGAATTATTGCCACACATTAACATGTGTCCAGGTCTGACACCAGCAGGAGGTGCTCTGTACCTGAGCTGAACCGGCTGGACAAACTCTTTGCGGAAGCGTTTGAGTTCAGCGCTGAGTAGCTGCTCCCCACCCTCCACCTGATCCACATCAGTTGGCCTAGGTTCTGGGATCTCGAACCTGAAAACAAACACAGACTCCTGAGACCAGCCCACATACGACCAGATGATTCTTCATACCTCTGATGTGGATCCAGTCAACTATTTATCAGTCCTGAACCAGAGTCCCAATCCAGCCCAATTTCTTTCAGATTTTCCTGTAACCTTTAAAGTGTCCTGATCAACAGTCCTGCAGCTTTCTGAAGCTCTTTCACAGCTTTTCTGCTTTTTCCCTCATCTTCAGTCCTTGTTCCTGAGCATTTTCAGAGGAATGTGTTTTTTCTTTGTTCAGCCACTGAACTCTGACCTTTGAACCCTTCAGGCAGAAAAAAGGCTCCTAACTCAAGGGATGAACCAGTGTTGTGTCGACACAGAACAGACAACTTAGCAAAGTTAAAGGCAGCCCACATCCAAAGAAGAGCTTTGGGATGTCCTTCAAGAAGCCTGGAGAACTATTCCTGAAGACTCCTTAAAGAAATGACAGAAAGCTTGTCTCAGAGGGTTCAGGCTGTGTTGGAGAATAAAGGAGCTCAGACCAGAGATTCACTTTAAAGCTGCTGAGAACTGAGAAAAAATATATATTTATATTCATGCTCTTGTTTTTATCCAAAGCGACATACAGGGTATAACATTACAGCTAACGTCAAAGCTAACAATAAGCTACATAGAAGGAAAACCACAAGTCAGGCTCAGAGGTGTAGCAATAGACTGCAGGTATAGAGGGAAGTACAGGGTAAGATAGACAGATACCCTGTTCTGGTACCGCTCGGCAGGTCATTCCACCATCTTGGAACAACATGAAAAGAGTCTGGATATATTTATTGTTTATTTATGTTTGACCATGTTTGAATAAATCACTGCAACTATTTCCTGTTTTACTGGAAATACAGAAAGAAATGAAGGCTGGATCAGGATTTCAGGACTGACTGGGACTACCCAGAGTTTCTCTTGCAAATATTAAGTAAGACTTAGGTGGTGCAAGGTGTTTTATTTCCATCCTTGTGACCCGGCAGGTGAGCTCACCTCTCTATGAGCAGATCCAGCAGCTCCTGAGGTTTACAGAACGATCTGTAGGTGGTGAGAAAGGTCCGCACAAAGTTCGGGTCTGAGGGAGAAAACAAGCACAAGCTGATCAGCGGCCAGGGACAGAATAACCATCAAACAAAACAGACCAGGACCAGAACGAGTGAAACACAAAAGGTTTTTCCACCAAAGTGGATCCACTGCTGGTTCGGAACCAGGTGTTACCTGAGCGCTGAGACTTGAGATTAAAAAAAATGATGCTATGCTAGAACCAACGACAACTAAAGCAAAGAACCTCTTACCTGGAGGACAAGCAGACCAGCTGAAGTGTTCAGACTCCAAACCGAAGAGGTTCTTATTCTAGCGTTTATTCAATAAAACCCCAACTTCAACGTGGAGGTGAAGCTGAAATAGAACCAATCTCTTTGTTCCTCACATTTTTCTGCTCTTTGTTAATCTATTTATCTTCTTAAATGCTGCTAAATAAACTGTTTACAGCGACGTTCACAATCACTGTTTCCAGGTCATCCTTTAACCAGTGTGTGCAGCCCTGTTTATTCATGGATTTAGAGTTCTGACCCGGTTTATCCCACTCAGAATAAAGTGTATCAATCCTGTTTAGCCTGTAACCAGCATTCACAAACAGCGACACAGTTGACCGAAGCTCAAATATAGATTAGCACTCACAATCTATTTACAACCAGTAACTTTACAAACAGCGACACAGCTGATTGGCTGTCGCAAACAGCGACACAGCTGATTGGCTGTCGCAAACAGCGACACAGCTGATTGGCTGTCGCAAACAGCGACACAGCTGATTGGCTGTCGCAAACAGCGACACAGCTGATTGGCTGTCGCAAACAGCGACACAGCTGATTGGCTGTCACAAACAGCGACACAGCTGATTGGCTGTCGCAAACAGCTGACCGACACACCACAAACATTCACATGTGACATAAGGTCTCACCTGGTCCAGTATTTATTCACCTGTGTGACATAAGGTCTCACCTGTTCCAGTATTTATTCACCTGTGTGACATAAGGTCTCACCTGGTCCAGTATTTATTCACCTGTGTGACATAAGGTCTCACCTGTTCCAGTATTTATTCACCTGTGTGACATAAGGTCTCACCTGGTCCAGTATTTATTCACCTGTGTGACATAAGGTCTCACCTGGTCCAGTATTTATTCACCTGTGTGACATAAGGTCTCACCTGGTCCAGTATTTATTCACCTGTGTGACATAAGGTCTCACCTGGTCCAGTATTTATTCACCTGTGTGACATAAGGTCTCACCTGTTCCAGTATTTATTCACCTGTGTGACATAAGGTCTCACCTGGTCCAGTATTTATTCACCTGTGTGACATAAGGTCTCACCTGGTCCAGTATTTATTCACCTGTGTGACATAAGGTCTCACCTGGTCCAGTATTTATTCACCTGTGTGACTTCAGGATCATCTGGTCCAGTGCTTAAAAACCTGTGTAAGATAAGCTCTGAGCTGATCCAGCATTTGAACACCTGTGTGACGTCAGGTGACTCACCTGCGTACATGTGGAAGGTGAGTCTCTCGATCAGTTTCAGGACCGTCCCAGCTTTGATGATTGGGATCCCAGACTTGGACTGGACGTTCTCCTCAAACACCACGTTCTCCTCGGAGTCGGGCTCAGCGAAGCGGTACACTTCGGGGCCCGGTAGCCTCATCTGCTCCTCCTTCTCCTCCTGCAGCATTGCCGTGTCCAGCATTCGTTCCAGGGTGCTGCGGTACTGCAGCGAGATCAGCGCTGCCATCCAGCCGTTCTTCTCCTCGGCAGACTTGGCGGCAAACACCACGCTGTTCCCATCTTTCAAGATGATCTCAAAGGCATGGCGGTACTCACCTTCCTTGTCGTCCTTATCATTGATCTGGACTTTGCGCATGAAGAATTTTTCCTTAAGCCGGTACTCTGCGGTGGAGCTGGCACCAGGCAGCCGAGGTGGACCATGGTTGGACTTGCAGCAAATCATGAGGCCGTCGAACAGGAAGATGTGGCGTTCGTGTTTGGCGCCCACACGGGTCAATGTGCCCTCCATGATGAACTCGTTGCAACACTGGCCAATGTCCTTACCCTCCCAGCCATCAATGTTCTTCTGGATCTCATTCATCTTCTTGATGGCGAGGTGTTTGCCCTTCATCTGATGGCTGTAGAAACGGCACGCCGACTCACTGCACACCAACGAAGAAGAGCGACAGCACAGGAGAAGAAGAACACAGAGTCAGTCCGGAGGGTCTGATTAGAAAGGAGTTATGGTCTGATTTCAGTGTTAGTGCTAAAAGGTGGAGCGGGTCCATCAGAACCAGCTTCACTCTGCCTTCATCCTCAGCCTCCATCAGTCTAAGAGCTGCTGATAATGAGGATCAATCACAAAGCACCCATAGATTTTAAAACTTTTATATTGAAACAGCAGCAACACTTTACACACTCTTATTTTGAGGTTATATATGGAAAGCCGACCATGATTCATCTATTTACCACCACTTGATGTTGGAAAAGGTAAAACCACGTTTTCTACCAGCAAGTGGTGCTTATAAAGGCGTATGATAGACGCCATGTGGCGTTTTGGACGGTGTTTTAAACATAAAAGACGTTGTGGAAGAAGAGAGGAAATGTGGCAAAAGTTAGTTAATGTTTGTCGCATCTCTGAATCACAGACATGTGCGACCGTCTGCAGTTTCCCGTGAGCTCCAGTGCTCTGTGAAACAACTGATAGCACTTATTGATCACCTGCTGTCAGGTAGCTGTGAGTGGAACTGTGTGATTGGGAATTAATGAATCAGTCTGACAGACAAGCTGTTGGAGAAAGTAAAACACCAAAGCTTGCTGTTCTTTCATCTCATCATTGGGTTTTTCTACAGATTTATCATGTGACATATGGGTGAGTTATGATTGGACGACTGGTCGGGTTCTTTACAAACCAGCAAGGCTGCTGTGACAGACTGCACGTCCAACAGGAAATGAGGTCACAGCGGGCAGACCGCAGACTTCAGCTCCGAAAACCAACCACTCTATGACATAAAGATGCAGTGACATCATCATTAAGTCTGTGACATCATTATCATCATCACAGTGACTTCAGCCTGAGAGTGAACTGCCCTTTTGTTTGAGTTCTGCATGATAGTCAATTTAAATAATCAGTTTAAAATTTCAACCAGATGACCCCGAGCACCGCCAGCTGACGCCCCCAACCCTCCTGAGACAACTGATAGTGCGGGTTGATGTTGGATAAAAGAACAGGGGTGCAGAAGATGCCAAAAACTTTATTTATTTTTGCCTCATCTTGAAGGAGTTAAAGCGTTTGTGCAGCTTGTTTTGAGATATTTTCCCCCTTAACACTTACATTCTCATCTCTGCTTCTAACTGTTTACTCCCTAATTTCTGCTTTTAATATATTAGAGTCTCATCTCTACATTTAACGGTCCAGTCTCAGCTCTTTTAACTCCTGCGAGATGAGACTGTAAGAAGTTAAAAGAAGAGATCAGGCTGTAAACGTTGAACGTTTAAACTCCTTACAGTCGCATCTCTACTTTTAACCGTTTACAGTCTCATCTCTTTTAACTCCTTACAGTCTCATCTCTTTTAACTCCTTACAGTCTCATCTCTTTTAATTCCTTACAGTCTCATCTCTTTTAATTCCTTACAGTCTCATCTCTTTTAACTCCTTACAGTCTCATCTCTTTTAATTCCTTACAGTCTCATCTCTTTTAACTCCTTACAGTCTCATCTCTTTTAACTCCTTACAGTCTCATCTCTGCTTTTAACCGTTTACAGTCTCATCTCTGCTTTTAACCGTTTACAGTCTCATCTCTTTTAACTCCTTACAGTCTCATCTCTTTTAACTCCTTACAGTCTCATCTCTGCTTTTAACCGTTTACAGTCTCATCTCTGCTTCTAAACGTTTACAGTCGAATCTCTTTTAACTCCTTAGTCTCATCTCTGCTTCTAAACGTTTACAGTCGAATCTCTTTTAACTCCTTAGTCTCATCTCTGCTTTTAACCGTTTACAGTCTCATCTCTTTTAACTCCTTAGTCTCATCTCTGCTTTTAACCTTTTACAATCTCATCTCTTTTAACTCCTTACAGTCTCATCTCTGCTTTTAACCGTTTACAGTCTCATCTCTTTTAACTCCTTACAGTCTCATCTCTGCTTTTAACCGTTTACAGTCTCATCTCTTTTAACTCCTTAGTCTCATCTCTGCTTTTAACCGTTTACAGTCTCATCTCTTTTAACTCCTTACAGTCTCATCTCTGCTTTTAACCGTTTACAGTCTCATCTCTTTTAACTCCTTAGTCTCATCTCTGCTTTTAACCGTTTACAGTCTCATCTCTTTTAACTCCTTACAGTCTCATCTCTGCTTCTAACCGTTTACAGTCTCATCTCTTTTAACTCCTTACAGTCTCATCTCTGCTTCTAACCGTTTACAGTCTCATCTCTTTTAACTCCTTACAGTCTCATCTCTGCTTTTAACCGTTTACAGTCTCATCTCTTTTAACTCCTTACAGTCTCATCTCTGCTTCTAATCGTTTACAGTCTCATCTCTTTTAACTCCTTAGTCTCATCTCTGCTTTTAACCTTTTACAATCTCATCTCTTTTAACTCCTTACAGTCTCATCTCTACTTTTAACCGTTTACAGTCTCATCTCTTTTAACTCCTTAGTCTCATCTCTGCTTTTAACCTTTTACAATCTCATCTCTTTTAACTACTTACAGTCTCATCTCTGCTTCTAATCGTTTACAGTCTCATCTCTTTTAACTCCTTAGTCTCATCTCTGCTTTTAACCTTTTACAATCTCATCTCTTTTAACTCCTTACAGTCTCATCTCTACTTTTAACCGTTTACAGTCTCATCTCTTTTAACTCCTTAGTCTCATCTCTGCTTTTAACCTTTTACAATCTCATCTCTTTTAACTCCTTACAGTCTCATCTCTGCTTTTAACCGTTTACAGTCTCATCTCTTTTAACTCCTTACAGTCTCATCTCTGCTTTTAACCGTTTACAGTCTCATCTCTTTTAACTCCTTAGTCTCATCTCTGCTTTTAACCGTTTACAGTCTCATCTCTTTTAACTCCTTACAGTCTCATCTCTGCTTTTAACCGTTTACAGTCTCATCTCTTTTAACTCCTTAGTCTCATCTCTGCTTTTAACCGTTTACAGTCTCATCTCTTTTAACTCCTTACAGTCTCATCTCTGCTTCTAACCGTTTACAGTCTCATCTCTTTTAACTCCTTACAGTCTCATCTCTGCTTCTAACCGTTTACAGTCTCATCTCTTTTAACTCCTTACAGTCTCATCTCTGCTTTTAACCGTTTACAGTCTCATCTCTTTTAACTCCTTACAGTCTCATCTCTGCTTTTAACCGTTTACAGTCTCATCTCTTTTAACTCCTTAGTCTCATCTCTGCTTCTAATCGTTTACAGTCTCATCTCTTTTAACTCCTTAGTCTCATCTCTGCTTTTAACCTTTTACAATCTCATCTCTTTTAACTCCTTACAGTCTCATCTCTACTTTTAACCGTTTACAGTCTCATCTCTTTTAACTCCTTAGTCTCATCTCTGCTTTTAACCGTTTACAGTCTCATCTCTTTTAACTCCTTACAGTCTCATCTCTGCTTCTAATCGTTTACAGTCTCATCTCTTTTAACTCCTTAGTCTCATCTCTGCTTTTAACCTTTTACAATCTCATCTCTTTTAACTCCTTAGTCTCATCTCTGCTTTTAACCTTTTACAATCTCATCTCTTTTAACTCCTTAGTCTCATCTCTGCTTTTAACCTTTTACAATCTCATCTCTTTTAACTACTTACAGTCTCATCTCTGCTTTTAACCATTTACAGTCTCATCTCTTTTAACTCCTTACAGTCTCATCTCTGCTTCTAAGGGTTTACGGTCTCATCTCTTTTAACTCCTTACAGTCTCATCTCTGCTTCTAATCGTTTACAGTCTCATCTCTTTTAACTCCTTAGTCTCATCTCTGCTTTTAACCTTTTACAATCTCATCTCTTTTAACTCCTTAGTCTCATCTCTGCTTTTAACCTTTTACAGTCTCATCTCTTTTAACTCCTTACAGTCTCATCTCTGCTTTTAACCATTTACAGTCTCATCTCTTTTAACTCCTTACAGTCTCATCTCTGCTTTTAACCGTTTACAGTCTCATCTCTTTTAACTCCTTACAGTCTCATCTCTACTTTTAACCGTTTACAGTCTCATCTCTTTTAACTCCTTACAGTCTCATTTCTGCTTCTAAGCGTTTACAGTCGCATCTCTTTTAACTCCTTAGTCTCATCTCTGCTTTTAACCATTTACAGTCTCATCTCTTTTAACTCCTTAGTCTCATCTCTGCTTTTAACCATTTACAGTCTCATCTCTTTTAACTCCTTACAGTCTCATCTCTGCTTCTAAGGGTTTACGGTCTCATCTCTTTTAACTCCTTACAGTCTCATCTCTGCTTTTAACCGTTTACAGTCTCATCTCTTTTAACTCCTTACAGTCTCATCTCTACTTTTAACCGTTTACAGTCTCATCTCTTTTAACTCCTTACAGTCTCATCTCTACTTTTAACCGTTTACAGTCTCATCTCTTTTAACTCCTTACAGTCTCATCTCTGCTTCTAACCGTTTACAGTCTCATCTCTTTTAACTCCTTACAGTCTCATCTCTGCTTTTAACCATTTACAGTCTCATCTCTTTTAACTCCTTACAGTCTCATCTCTGCTTTTAACCGTTTACAGTCTCATCTCTTTTAACTCCTTACAGTCTCATCTCTACTTTTAACCGTTTACAGTCTCATCTCTTTTAACTCCTTACAGTCTCATTTCTGCTTCTAAGCGTTTACAGTCGCATCTCTTTTAACTCCTTAGTCTCATCTCTGCTTTTAACCATTTACAGTCTCATCTCTTTTAACTCCTTAGTCTCATCTCTGCTTTTAACCATTTACAGTCTCATCTCTTTTAACTCCTTACAGTCTCATCTCTGCTTCTAAGGGTTTACGGTCTCATCTCTTTTAACTCCTTACAGTCTCATCTCTGCTTTTAACCGTTTACAGTCTCATCTCTTTTAACTCCTTACAGTCTCATCTCTACTTTTAACCGTTTACAGTCTCATCTCTTTTAACTCCTTACAGTCTCATCTCTACTTTTAACCGTTTACAGTCTCATCTCTTTTAACTCCTTACAGTCTCCTCTCTGCTTTTAACCGTTTACAGTCTCATCTCTTTTAACTCCTTACAGTCTCATCTCTACTTTTAACCGTTTACAGTCTCATCTCTTTTAACTCCTTAGTCTCATCTCTGCTTCTAAGCGTTTACAGTCGCATCTCTTTTAACTCCTTAGTCTCATCTCTGCTTTTAACCTTTTACAATCTCATCTCTTTTAACTCCTTACAGTCTCATCTCTACTTTTAACCGTTTACAGTCTCATCTCTTTTAACTCCTTACAGTCTCATTTCTGCTTCTAAGCGTTTACAGTCGCATCTCTTTTAACTCCTTAGTCTCATCTCTGCTTTTAACCATTTACAGTCTCATCTCTTTTAACTCCTTAGTCTCATCTCTGCTTTTAACCATTTACAGTCTCATCTCTTTTAACTCCTTACAGTCTCATCTCTGCTTCTAAGGGTTTACGGTCTCATCTCTTTTAACTCCTTACAGTCTCATCTCTGCTTTTAACCGTTTACAGTCTCATCTCTTTTAACTCCTTACAGTCTCATCTCTACTTTTAACCGTTTACAGTCTCATCTCTTTTAACTCCTTACAGTCTCATCTCTACTTTTAACCGTTTACAGTCTCATCTCTTTTAACTCCTTACAGTCTCATCTCTGCTTCTAACCGTTTACAGTCTCATCTCTTTTAACTCCTTACAGTCTCATCTCTGCTTTTAACCATTTACAGTCTCATCTCTTTTAACTCCTTACAGTCTCATCTCTGCTTTTAACCGTTTACAGTCTCATCTCTTTTAACTCCTTACAGTCTCATCTCTACTTTTAACCGTTTACAGTCTCATCTCTTTTAACTCCTTACAGTCTCATTTCTGCTTCTAAGCGTTTACAGTCGCATCTCTTTTAACTCCTTAGTCTCATCTCTGCTTTTAACCATTTACAGTCTCATCTCTTTTAACTCCTTAGTCTCATCTCTGCTTTTAACCATTTACAGTCTCATCTCTTTTAACTCCTTACAGTCTCATCTCTGCTTCTAAGGGTTTACGGTCTCATCTCTTTTAACTCCTTACAGTCTCATCTCTGCTTTTAACCGTTTACAGTCTCATCTCTTTTAACTCCTTACAGTCTCATCTCTACTTTTAACCGTTTACAGTCTCATCTCTTTTAACTCCTTACAGTCTCATCTCTACTTTTAACCGTTTACAGTCTCATCTCTTTTAACTCCTTACAGTCTCCTCTCTGCTTTTAACCGTTTACAGTCTCATCTCTTTTAACTCCTTACAGTCTCATCTCTACTTTTAACCGTTTACAGTCTCATCTCTTTTAACTCCTTAGTCTCATCTCTGCTTCTAAGCGTTTACAGTCGCATCTCTTTTAACTCCTTAGTCTCATCTCTGCTTTTAACCTTTTACAATCTCATCTCTTTTAACTCCTTACAGTCTCATCTCTGCTTCTAAGGGTTTACGGTCTCATCTCTTTTAACTCCTTACAGTCTCATCTCTGCTTCTAAGCGTTTACAGTCGCATCTCTTTTAACTCCTTAGTCTCATCTCTGCTTTTAACCGTTTACAGTCTCATCTCTTTTAACTCCTTACAGTCTCATCTCTGCTTCTAAGGGTTTACGGTCTCATCTCTTTTAACTCCTTACAGTCTCATCTCTGCTTTTAACCGTTTACAGTCTCATCTCTTTTAACTCCTTACAGTCTCATCTCTACTTTTAACCGTTTACAGTCTCATCTCTTTTAACTCCTTACAGTCTCATCTCTGCTTCTAAGCGTTTACAGTCGCATCTCTTTTAACTCCTTAGTCTCATCTCTGCTTTTAACCGTTTACAGTCTCATCTCTTTTAACTCCTTACAGTCTCATCTCTGCTTCTAAGGGTTTACGGTCTCATCTCTTTTAACTCCTTACAGTCTCATCTCTGCTTTTAACCGTTTACAGTCTCATCTCTTTTAACTCCTTACAGTCTCATCTCTACTTTTAACCGTTTACAATCTCATCTCTTTTAACTCCTTACAGTCTCATCTCTGCTTCTAATCGTTTATAGTCGCATCTCTTTTAACTCCTTACAGTCTCATCTCTTTTAACTCCTTACAGTCTCATCTCTGCTTCTAATCGTTTACAGTCTCATCTCTTTTAACTCCTTACAGTCTCATCTCTGCTTCTAAGCGTTTACAGTCTCATCTCTTTTAACTCCTTACAGTCTCATCTCTGCTTCTAATCGTTTACAGTCTCATCTCTTTTAACTCCTTACAGTCTCATCTCTGCTTTTAACCGTTTACAGTCTCATCTCTTTTAACTCCTTAGTCTCATCTCTGCTTTTAACCATTTACAATCTCATCTCTTTTAACTCCTTAGTCTCATCTCTGCTTCTAATCGTTTACAATCTCATCTCTTTTAACTCCTTAGTCTCATCTTTGCTTTTAACCATTTACAATCTCATCTCTTTTAACTCCTTACAGTCTCATCTCTTTTAACTCCTTACAGTCTCATCTCTGCTTCTAATCGTTTACAGTCTCATCTCTTTTAACTCCTTACAGTCTCATCTCTGCTTCTAAGCGTTTACAGTCTCATCTCTTTTAACTCCTTACAGTCTCATCTCTGCTTCTAATCGTTTACAGTCTCATCTCTTTTAACTCCTTACAGTCTCCTCTCTGCTTTTAACCGTTTACAGTCTCATCTCTTTTAACTCCTTACAGTCTCATCTCTTTTAACTCCTTACAGTCTCATCTCTGCTTCTAAGGGTTTACAGTCTCATCTCTTTTAACTCCTTACAGTCTCATCTCTGCTTCTAAGCGTTTACAGTCTCATCTCTTTTAACTCCTTAGTCTCATCTCTGCTTTTAACCTTTTACAGTCTCATCTCTTTTAACTCCTTACAGTCTCATCTCTGCTTTTAACCATTTACAATCTCATCTCTTTTAACTCCTTACAGTCTCATCTCTGCTTTTAACCGTTTACAGTCTCATCTCTTTTAACTCCTTAGTCTCATCTCTGCTTTTAACCTTTTACAGTCTCATCTCTTTTAACTCCTTACAGTCTCATCTCTGCTTCTAACCGTTTACAGTCTCATCTCTTTTAACTCCTTACAGTCTCATCTCTGCTTTTAACCGTTTACAGTCTCATCTCTTTTAACTCCTTAGTCTCATCTCTGCTTTTAACCTTTTACAGTCTCATCTCTTTTAACTCCTTACAGTCTCATCTCTGCTTTTAACCATTTACAATCTCATCTCTTTTAACTCCTTAGTCTCATCTCTGCTTCTAATCGTTTATAGTCGCATCTCTTTTAACTCCTTACAGTCTCCTCTCTGCTTTTAACCGTTTACAGTCTCATCTCTTTTAACTCCTTACAGTCTCATCTCTTTTAACTCCTTACAGTCTCCTCTCTGCTTTTAACCGTTTACAGTCTCATCTCTTTTAACTCCTTACAGTCTCATCTCTTTTAACTCCTTAGTCTCATCTCTGCTTTTAACCGTTTACAGTCTCATCTCTTTTAACTCCTTACAGTCTCATCTCTGCTTTTAACCGTTTACAGTCTCATCTCTTTTAACTCCTTAGTCTCATCTCTGCTTTTAACCGTTTACAGTCTCATCTCTTTTAACTCCTTAGTCTCATCTCTGCTTTTAACCGTTTACAGTCTCATCTCTTTTAACTCCTTACAGTCTCATCTCTGCTTTTAACCGTTTACAGTCTCATCTCTTTTAACTCCTTAGTCTCATCTCTGCTTTTAACCGTTTACAGTCTCATCTCTTTTAACTCCTTACAGTCTCATCTCTGCTTTTAACCGTTTACAGTCTCATCTCTTTTAACTCCTTACAGTCTCATCTCTGCTTTTAACCGTTTACAGTCTCATCTCTTTTAACTCCTTACAGTCTCATCTCTGCTTCTAACCATTTACTGACTAATCTCTGCTTTTAACCCTTTACAGGCTCATCTGTTTTAACTCATTACCTTCTTAACCTTCTTTTAACCGTTTATTATAATAATAATAATACATTTTATTTGTAGTGCCCTTTACATCGCAAGATCTCAAAGGGCTACAGTTTAAAAAAGAAAATAAAAGCAGTTCAATGTAAAAGTAAAAAGAATTTGGCAGACATCTAAGAGGGGGAATCATATGTTTTGCTAAAAAGAAATGTCTTTAGGCCCCTTTTAAAAGAGTCTGTGGGTTGTGGTGTCGGGGGGGTTTTCCCCAGGCGTGGGGCAGCAGCACAGAAAGCTCTATCTCCCATGGTCCTGAGCTTATTTCTGGGTGGGTGGAGGAAATTTAAGAGAGTGGAGCGAGAGAAACGGGTTGTTTTTACCACTACCAGACAGAGCATTTTTATTTATATTTAATGTACAGATTTCTACATGGAGTTTGGCTTTCGGTTACTGTTGCTGCACACTGATAACACAAAGATTACCTTGAACCTTAAACTGTGTCGTTATTCACTGCCGCCCAGTCAATTACTTGCACTGGCTTCTCATTGGTCAGATCAAGATATCTCCCTTATAAAACGAAAAAACACATGAGGTACACGAGACTTCTACATTGAGCGATTTGATGCAGTTATTTAAGTTGAACACATAACATCATCCTTTGTTTTTAACTGTGTGGTTGGTTATCCTCCTTCCTTCAGAGATATTTAACCACAGAGCAGACAATCGCAGTGTTTCTGGTTCTTCGTATCTCAGTAAAATACAAGCGATGGTTCTTGTCTACCTTCCTTCTTCACTTTGACCACAGTTGGTAAATTTGACCACAACACTGATGTATGGATCATGTGACCAAAGCTCTCAGCCACTGTAAGATGGAAAATCTATCAGTTAATCAGGCGTTATATGCCTCTCTGAGCTGTTGTTATGCTAGTTGAGTTAGGATCTAGGATTCCCCATGACATCTCACCAGGTGAGTGTTCACACCTGTCCTGCTGATGCTACATACTTTGGTCCAATATTCCTCCCTCTTATAAAATCCAGATGTTTTACAGATGTTGGGTTTGATCGTGCTGTGTTAGGGTTCTCTTCACAATGAGCAGAAGGTGTTGATAGGTATTTTTGGATCGACTGAAACGCTGACCTTTGGGTTGATGGTGTCACACTGATGTAGGAACATGCTTAAAGGTGGATTCTCAGACATGTATTTACATCACAAGCACAATTTAAATTTAAACGTGGTTTGCGCCTCCTGAACTAAGTGGGACATTGGTGAGACTCTCGTTCAGCATCACAGTAACCTCTTATAGAGAGAAGGGTTTTCCAACAACTTACTTGATTATTGGCGTGTTAAAGGTCGGATCAGGTGTGGGCGGAGCTCACATGACCTATATAATCACCACAGCTTACAGGAGATCTCCAACATTAAAAAACAGCTTCAGTATCAGAGACCTGGTCTCCTCAGTAAACATAGACCTTTATCTTCCACATAGAACTGAGTCAGAACCTCTGCCTTTCCTTCAACCACACAAACACAAAGACAGAAAAAATTAAGTCACCTACGTCCTCATGTCCACCTGCCACCTGTCCTCCTCCTCTTCTTCTTCCTCCTTTACCTCTTCCTCTTTTTCTTGTGACTCGTTCGGAGACTAAAAGCTAAAACTTTTCTCTGCAGCAGCTTTTCTTTCTGAACTCTTTCTTCTGACTGAGAACAATAAGCTGCAGGGCAGCTCCGCCCACTAGATGATGTAACTTCCTGTTAACACCCTGCCCCCACCTGCGACCCTGTAGAACCCCCCCCCCCCCCCGTCCGGGTTTATTTTGGTCCGAGGGGAAACGCAGAGGATGGGAGGAGTCCCACTGAGGGATAGTTGTTGTTGGACTGACCAGCTGTGGTCTGTTTCCCTCCTGCTACTCTGGTTCTGTTTCCCTCCTGCTACTCTGGTTCTGTTTCACTCCTGCTACTCTGGTTCTGTTTCACCCTGCTACTCTGGTTCTGTTTCCCTCCTGCTACTCTGGTTCTGTTTCCCTCCTGCTACTCTGGTTCTGTTTCCCTCCTGCTACTCTGGTTCTGTTTCCCTCCTGCTACTCTGGTTCTGTTTCACTCCTGCTACTCTGGTTCTGTTTCACTCCTGCTACTCTGGTTCTGTTTCACTCCTGCTACTCTGGTTCTGTTTCACTCTGCTGCGGTCGGGCTGGTGGTTCTGTTTCCCTCCTGCTACTCTGGTTCTGTTTCACTCCTGCTACTCTGGTTCTGTTTCCCTCCTGCTACTCTGGTTCTGTTTCCCTCCTGCTACTCTGGTTCTGTTTCCCTCCTGCTACTCTGGTTCTGTTTCCCTCCTGCTACTCTGGTTCTGTTTCCCTCCTGCTACTCTGGTTCTGTTTCCCTCCTGCTACTCTGGTTCTGTTTCCCTCCTGCTACTCTGGTTCTGTTTCACTCCTGCTACTCTGGTTCTGTTTCACTCCTGCTACTCTGGTTCTGTTTCACTCTGCTGCGGTCGGGCTGGTGGTTCTGTTTCCCTCCTGCTACTCTGGTTCTGTTTCACTCCTGCTACTCTGGTTCTGTTTCACTCCTGCTACTCTGGTTCTGTTTCCCTCCTGCTACTCTGGTTCTGTTTCACTCCTGCTACTCTGGTTCTGTTTCACTCTGCTGCGGTCGGGCTGGTGGTTCTGTTTCCCTCCTGCTACTCTGGTTCTGTTTCACTCCTGCTACTCTGGTTCTGTTTCCCTCCTGCTACTCTGGTTCTGTTTCACTCTGCTGCGGTCGGGCTGGTGGTTCTGTTTCCCTCCTGCTACTCTGGTTCTGTTTCACTCCTGCTACTCTGGTTCTGTTTCCCTCCTGCTACTCTGGTTCTGTTTCCCTCCTGCTACTCTGGTTCTGTTTCCCTCCTGCTACTCTGGTTCTGTTTCCCTCCTGCTACTCTGGTTCTGTTTCCCTCCTGCTACTCTGGTTCTGTTTCCCTCCTGCTACTCTGGTTCTGTTTCCCTCCTGCTACTCTGGTTCTGTTTCACTCCTGCTACTCTGGTTCTGTTTCACTCCTGCTACTCTGGTTCTGTTTCCCTCCTGCTACTCTGGTTCTGTTTCACTCCTGCTACTCTGGTTCTGTTTCACTCTGCTGCGGTCGGGCTGGTGGTTCTGTTTCCCTCCTGCTACTCTGGTTCTGTTTCACTCCTGCTACTCTGGTTCTGTTTCACTCCTGCTACTCTGGTTCTGTTTCCCTCCTGCTACTCTGGTTCTGTTTCACTCCTGCTACTCTGGTTCTGTTTCACTCTGCTGCGGTCGGGCTGGTGGTTCTGTTTCCCTCCTGCTACTCTGGTTCTGTTTCACTCCTGCTACTCTGGTTCTGTTTCCCTCCTGCTACTCTGGTTCTGTTTCCCTCCTGCTACTCTGGTTCTGTTTCCCTCCTGCTACTCTGGTTCTGTTTCCCTCCTGCTACTCTGGTTCTGTTTCCCTCCTGCTACTCTGGTTCTGTTTCACCCTGCTGCGGTCGGGCTGGTGGTTCTGTTTCAGAACAGTTGAAGCGCACTTCATCACAGTCTCAGTATCAGAGCCGGCCCGCCCTGCTTCAGAACATATCACATATTCTTCTACTGCCTGATAAAAACTCTTTGTGGGTTTGGTCCATCTTTCAGAACCTTTTTCAACCTTCAGAACTTTCGTTGACACGTCTGTAGAACCAAGCTGAGGTCATCTGACCCGACAGTGTGGGTCCACTGGACCAAAAACTGATTTGTTAGTGTGTTCTGATACTCATCGAACAGCAGGTTACTGACTGTAAGAGATCGATATCCTGGAGCTCTGATGGTCACCTGACTGTGTGTCTACAGGTGTGTCTACAGGTGTGTGTACAGGTGTGTGTACAGGTGTGTCTACAGGTGTGTCTACAGGTGTGTGTACAGGTGTGTGTACAGGTGTGTGTACAGGTGTGTCTACAGGTGTGTCTACAGGTGTGTGTACAGGTGTGTCTACAGGTGTGTCTACAGGTGTGTGTACAGGTGTGTCTACAGGTGTGTGTACAGGTGTGCGTACAGGTGTGTGTACAGGTGTGTCTACAGGTGTGTGCGTACAGGTGTGTCTACAGGTGTGTGTACAGGTGTGTTTACAGCTGTGTGTACACAGGTGTGTGTACAGGTGTGTGTACAGGTGTGCGTACAGGTGTGTCTACAGGTGTGTGTACAGGTGTGCGTACAGGTGTGTGTGTACAGCTGTGTGTACAGGTGTGTGTACACAGGTGTGTCTACAGGTGTGTGTACAGGTGTGTCTACAGGTGTGTGTACAGGTGTGTGCACAGGTGTGCGTACAGGTGTGTCTACAGGTGTGTCTACAGGTGTGCGTACAGGTGTGTTTACAGCTGTGTGTACACAGGTGTGTGTACAGGTGTGTGTACAGGTGTGCGTACAGGTGTGTCTACAGGTGTGTTTACAGCTGTGTGTACACAGGTGTGTGTACAGGTGTGTGTACAGGTGTGCGTACAGGTGTGTCTACAGGTGTGTGTACAGGTGTGCGTACAGGTGTGTGTGTACAGCTGTGTGTACAGGTGTGTGTACACAGGTGTGTCTACAGGTGTGTGTACAGGTGTGTCTACAGGTGTGTGTACAGGTGTGCGTACAGGTGTGTGTGTACAGGTGTGTCTACAGGTGTGTGTGTACAGCTGTGTGTACAGGTGTGCGTACAGGTGTGTCTACAGGTGTGTGTACAGGTGTGCGTACAGGTGTGTGTGTACAGCTGTGTGTACAGGTGTGTGTACACAGGTGTGTCTACAGGTGTGTGTACAGGTGTGTCTACAGGTGTGTGTACAAGTGTGCCTACAGGTGTGTGTGTACAGCTGTGTGTACAGGTGTGTGTACAAGTGTGCCTACAGGTGTGTGTGTACAGCTGTGTGTACAGGTGTGCGTACAGGTGTGCCTACAGGTGTGTGTGTACAGGTGTGTGTACACAGGTGTGTCTACAGGTGTGTGTACACAGGTGTGCCTACAGGTGTGTGTGTACAGGTGTGCGTACAGGTGTGCCTACAGGTGAGACGTACCTGAGCCTCCTCTTGGCGAGGCTCCTTGAACAGATCCGCTCCATGCTGCTCTGCAGGTTCAGCAGGGCGGTGATGGCCTGTTTCAGACACTCTTTATCCTCCTCATCCTCACTCTTCTCCTCCAGTTGCTATGGAAACACAAAGGTGCAGGGTCATGGAGCACCTGTGCAGGTAACTCCTAAAGTCTAATCCAACAAAACTGACCAAAATCATGTGAAAAACCTGGGACACGACCAAAATCATGACCAGAAATGGATTCAGAGCTATTAAAACTGTATGTCAGTGTTCCCATAAGATTCTTGGATCAGAACCAGGCCCAGAGTAAAGTCCTCGCCTCCTCTGACCCGCTCTGCTGGGAATAATCTGCAGAACATGACTGGTGGTATTTCAGGATTAAACTGAGCCGGGAGAAAGCAGCTTACAGCCACTCGCTGGAAAGTCCCACAACAGAAGTGGCTCTGACCCAGAACCAGCTGCACCCAGCCGGGTCTGACCCAGAACCAGCTGCACACAGCGCTCCGGTACTGGGAGGGATGGTTCTGTTGGTCAGCCGTATTCTGGATTAACCCTCTGGGATCTGAGCCCATTGAATACTTTGATTTATCAAAGGTTGGCCGTATCCATGCTGAGTATCAACATGATCTGATAAGAACTTTTTCACTTGGACATACTTTATTCACACATTGGGCCGGGTTGGTGCTTGTACTCTAAAATAGTGCAAATGTAATATAAGAGACAAAGTTGAGATGTAATCACACAATATATAAATATTTAAATCTATATACAGTGGAACAAAGCGTTTTATCTGCGCCACTCTCCAAAGCAGTTTCTGTCCAAAACGAGACAAAGCGCCACTTCCAGGGAGTGAGGTTTATTTTCTTGTCCACCTGGTGCAGGTGAAGGCAACTCCTGCGGCCTTGTGTGGCTTTCAGGCTGTTACCATGGCAATGGGAACAGGGATGTGGTCAGCACTCCTCTTGGACACGCCCATCCTGTCCACGGCACACAGCTGGGAAACCAGTTCTCTCTGGAAGTCCTTGTGGGACACGGACCTCACTTGGTTTGAGGCGCTAATGTTCCGGTATGGTTCTGGTATGGTTCCGGTATGGTTCCGGTATGGTTCCGGTATGGTTCTGGTATGGTTCCGGTATGGTTCAGGTATGGTTCTGGTATGGTTCCGGTATGGTTCTGGTATGGTTCCGGTATGGTTCCGGTATGGTTCCGGTATGGTTCTGGTATGGTTCTGGTATGGTTCCGGTATGGTTCCGGTATGGTTCTGGTATGGTTCTGGTAACTCCCGCGGTTGACTCAGCCATTTTGGCGCTCCCCGCCTCCCATGATCAACGTCTCTGGGACATTGATCACGTAGAATAGTATGAGCAGATTCTTTTTCAGGTTAGGTAAAATCACAAAAAACGACGAAGACATGGAAAGAAATGCAACCCCCGCCCCTCCCATCCAACCCCCGCCCCTCCCCTCCCATCCCATCCCATCCAACCCCGCCCCTCCCATCCAACCCCTCCCCCTCCCATCCAACCCCTCCCATCCAACCCCTCCCCCTCCCATCCATCCCATCCCATCCAACCCATCCCATCCAACCCCTCCCATCCCATCCAACCCCGCCCCTCCCATCCAACCCCTCCCCCTCCCATCCAACCCATCCCATCCAACCCCTCCCCTCCCCTCCCATCCCATCCCATCCAACCCCGCCCCTCCCATCCAACCCCTCCCCCTCCCATCCAACCCATCCCATCCAACCCCTCCCCCTCCCATCCATCCCATCCCATCCAACCCATCCCATCCAACCCCTCCCATCCAACCCCTCCCCTCCCATCCCATCCAACCCCTCCCATCCCATCCAACCCCTCCCATCCCATCCAACCCCGCCCCTCCCATCCAACCCCTCCCCCTCCCATCCAACCCATCCCATCCAACCCCTCCCCTCCCATCCCATCCAACCCCTCCCATCCCATCCCATCCAACCCCTCCCATCCCATCCAACCCCTCCCATCCCATCCAACCCCCGCCCCTCCCATCCAACCCCTCCCATCCCATCCAACCCCGCCCCTCCCATCCAACCCCTCCCATCCCATCCAACCCCCGCCCCTCCCATCCAACCCCTCCCATCCCATCCAACCCCGCCCCTCCCATCCAACCCCTCCCCCTCCCATCCAACCCATCCCATCCAACCCCTCCCCCTCCCATCCATCCCATCCCATCCAACCCATCCCATCCAACCCCTCCCATCCAACCCCTCCCCTCCCATCCCATCCAACCCCTCCCATCCCATCCAACCCCTCCCATCCCATCCAACCCCGCCCCTCCCATCCAACCCCTCCCCCTCCCATCCAACCCATCCCATCCAACCCCTCCCCTCCCATCCCATCCAACCCCTCCCATCCCATCCCATCCAACCCCTCCCATCCCATCCAACCCCCGCCCCTCCCATCCAACCCCTCCCATCCCATCCAACCCCTCCCCTCCCATCCAACCCCGCCCCTCCCATCCAACCCCTCCCATCCCATCCAACCCCCGCCCCTCCCATCCAACCCATCCCATCCCATCCAACCCCGCCCCTCCCATCCAACCCCCGCCCCTCCCATCCAACCCCTCCCATCCCATCCAACCCCTCCCATCCCATCCAACCCCCGCCCCTCCCATCCAACCCCTCCCATCCCATCCAACCCCGCCCCTCCCATCCAACCCCTCCCATCCCATCCAACCCCCGCCCCTCCCATCCAACCCCTCCCATCCCATCCAACCCCGCCCCTCCCATCCAACCCCCGCCCCTCCCATCCAACCCCTCCCATCCCATCCAACCCCCGCCCCGCCCCTCCCATCCAACCCCTCCCATCCCATCCCATCCCATCCAACCCCGTCCCTCCCATCCCATCCCATCCAACCCCCGCCCCTCCCATCCAACCCATCCCATCCAACCCCCGCCCCTCCCATCCAACCCCTCCCATCCAACCCCCTCCCCTCCCATCCAACCCCTCCCATCCCATCCAACCCCTCCCATCCCATCCAACCCCTCCCATCCCATCCAACCCCCGCCCCTCCCATCCAACCCCTCCCATCCCATCCAACCCCCGCCCCTCCCATCCAACCCCTCCCATCCAACCCCCTCCCCTCCCATCCAACCCCTCCCCTCCCATCCAACCCCTCCCATCCCATCCAACCCCTCCCATCCCATCCAACCCCCGCCCCTCCCATCCAACCCCTCCCATCCAACCCCCTCCCCTCCCATCCAACCCCTCCCCTCCCATCCAACCCCTCCCATCCCATCCAACCCCTCCCATCCCATCCAACCCCCGCCCCTCCCATCCAACCCCTCCCATCCCATCCAACCCCCGCCCCTCCCATCCAACTCATCCCATCCAACCCCCGCCCCTCCCATCCAACCCCTCCCATCCAACCCCCGCCCCTCCCATCCAACCCCCTCCCATCCAACCCCCGCCCCTCCCCTCCCATCCCATCCAACCCCCGCCCCGCCCCTCCCATCCAACCCCTCCCATCCCATCCCATCCCATCCAACCCCGCCCCTCCCATCCCATCCCATCCAACCCCCGCCCCTCCCATCCAACCCATCCCATCCAACCCCCGCCCCTCCCATCCAACCCCTCCCATCCAACCCCCTCCCCTCCCATCCAACCCCTCCCATCCCATCCAACCCCCGCCCCTCCCATCCAACCCATCCCATCCAACCCCCGCCCCTCCCATCCAACCCCTCCCATCCAACCCCCTCCCCTCCCATCCAACCCCTCCCCTCCCATCCAACCCCTCCCATCCCATCCAACCCCTCCCATCCCATCCAACCCCTCCCCTCCCATCCAACCCCTCCCATCCCATCCAACCCCTCCCATCCCATCCAACCCCCGCCCCTCCCATCCAACCCCTCCCCTCCCATCCAACCCCTCCCATCCCATCCAACCCCTCCCATCCCATCCAACCCCCGCCCCTCCCATCCAACCCCTCCCATCCAACCCCCTCCCCTCCCATCCAACCCCTCCCATCCCATCCAACCCCTCCCATCCCATCCAACCCCCGCCCCTCCCATCCAACCCCTCCCATCCCATCCAACCCCCGCCCCTCCCATCCAACTCATCCCATCCAACCCCCGCCCCTCCCATCCAACCCCCGCCCCTCCCATCCAACCCCTCCCATCCCATCCAACCCCCGCCCCTCCCATCCAACTCATCCCATCCAACCCCCGCCCCTCCCATCCAACCCCTCCCATCCAACCCCCGCCCCTCCCATCCAACCCCCTCCCATCCAACCCCCGCCCCTCCCCTCCCATCCCATCCAACCCCCGCCCCGCCCCTCCCATCCAACCCCTCCCATCCCATCCCATCCCATCCAACCCCGCCCCTCCCATCCCATCCCATCCAACCCCCGCCCCTCCCATCCAACCCATCCCATCCAACCCCCGCCCCTCCCATCCAACCCCTCCCATCCAACCCCCTCCCCTCCCATCCAACCCCTCCCATCCCATCCAACCCCCGCCCCTCCCATCCAACCCATCCCATCCAACCCCCGCCCCTCCCATCCAACCCCTCCCATCCAACCCCCTCCCCTCCCATCCAACCCCTCCCCTCCCATCCAACCCCTCCCATCCCATCCAACCCCTCCCATCCCATCCAACCCCTCCCATCCCATCCAACCCCCGCCCCTCCCATCCAACTCATCCCATCCAACCCCCGCCCCTCCCATCCAACCCATCCCATCCAACCCCTCCCATCCAACCCCTCCCATCCAACCCCCGCCCCTCCCCTCCCATCCCATCCAACCCCCTCCCCTCCCATCCCATCCAACCCCTCCCATCCCATCCAACCCCTCCCATCCTGAGGTTCTTTTTCTCGTTCAGAGGCCACAAAAGGTTTTGAAGATGGTGTCACCATCCCACAATCCCTGTCTCACTGTTGCCATGACAATGCAATGTGGTCACCTACCTGCCAAGTCAGCAGCTGACGAGTCAGTTTGATCAGCTGGAACATTCAGAGCTGAGAGCAGGTAACATTACTGAGTTTATTGAGATGTAACCTGTACAGACCGGCTCCAGCTACCAACTGACAGTATGATGTACAAGCAGGTGTGGAGGCTCACCTTGAGGATTTCGAACAGGTGCAGGCAGTGGTAAACAGGGGTGAGCAGCAGTCTGGGCAGGACATACTGAACAGCCTCTTTAAAGCCTTCACAGATGGACTGAGAACACAGACACACAGAGGCTTCAGTTCAGGAAACAAAGATCTCTGTGCTTGGCTGCATCCTGAGGAGCTTTAATCATTTATTACCAGCAGCTAACCGCAGCACAATAACATGACAGAGGTCACATGACCACAGACCAATCAGACGTACAGGGGGCGGGGCTTACCTGCAGGTGGAAGGCGGCTCCTGGTTTGGACACTTGACTCAGGAAGTGTTCGTGGAAGCCAGGCCGCAAGACATCCTGCGCATATGTCTCGTAGGGGTCAAAGGCCAACTCCTGTCAATTAAATCACATAACACATGGAACCAGATCTGTCAACCGACCAAGCGATCGATCAATTAGTTCCCCAGGTGTGCCCACCTCAGCCAGGTCCTCAAAACAGCTCCCCACCAGAGGATGAGGGCTTCCTTCATCAGTCATCTCAACCGTGTCCTCAACCAAACCCAAAAGCTTCACCGTCACCTCGTGGATGTCAACGATCCGGCTAAAGATGCTGTCCACGTCCTGCAGGACAGATCAATCACACGATCAATCACACGATCAATCACACGATCAATCACACGATCAATCACACGATCAATCACACGATCAGTGTAATGATCAGTGTAATGATCAATGATCAGTGTAACGATCAGTGTAATGATCAGTGTAACGATCAGTGTAATGATCAGTGTAATGATCAATGATCAGTGTAATGATCAGTGTAATGATCAGTGTAATGATCAGTGTAATGATCAATGATCAGTGTAATGATCAGTGTAATGATCAGTGTAATGATCAGTGTAATGATCAGTGTAATGATCAGTGTAATGATCAGTGTAATGATCAATGATCAGTGTAATGATCAGTGTAATGATCAGTGTAATGATCAATGATCAGTGTAATGATCAATGATCAGTGTAATGATCAGTGTAATGATTAGTCAAATGATCAGTGTAACGATCAATCACACGATCAATCACACGATCAATCCCACGATCAGTGTAATGATCAATCAAATGATCAGTGTAATGATCAATGATCAGTCAAATGATCAGTGTAATGATCAATGATCAGTGTAACGATCAGTGTAATGATCAGTGTAACGATCAATCACACGATCAATCACACGATCAATCACACGATCAATCACACGATCAATCACACGATCAATCAAATGATCAGTGTAATGATCAATGATCAGTGTAACGATCAGTGTAATGATCAATGATCAGTGTAACGATCAGTGTAATGATCAATGATCAGTGTAATGATCAATGATCAGTGTAATGATCAATGATCAGTGTAATGATCAATGATCAGTGTAATGATCAGTGTAATGATCAGTCAAATGATCAGTGTAACGATCAATCACACGATCAATCACACGATAAATCACACGATCAATCACACGATCAATCACACGATCAGTGTAATGATCAATCAAATGATCAGTGTAATGATCAATGATCAGTGTAATGATCAGTGTAATGATCAATGATCAGTCAAATGATCAGTGTAACGATCAGTGATCAGTGTAATGATCAATGTTCAGTCAAATGATCAGTGTAATGATCAATGATCAGTGTAACGATCAGTGTAATGATCAGTGTAATGATCAATGTTCAGTCAAATGATCAGTGTAATGATCAGTGATCAGTGTAATGATCAGTGTAATGATCAATGATCAGTCAAATGATCAGTGTAACGATCAGTGATCAGTGTAATGATCAATGTTCAGTCAAATGATCAGTGTAATGATCAATGATCAGTGTAACGATCAGTGTAATGATCAGTGTAATGATCAATGATCAGTCAAATGATCAGTGTAATGATCAGTGATCAGTGTAATGATCAGTGTAATGATCAATGATCAGTCAAATGATCAGTGTAATGATCAATGATCAGTGTAATGATCAGTGTAATGATCAATGATCAGTGTAACGATCAGTGTAATGATCAGTGTAATGATCAATGATCAGTGTAATGATCAGTGTAATGATCAATCACACGATCAATCACACGATCAATCACACGATCAATCACACGATCAATCAAATGATCAGTGTAATGATCAATGATCAGTGTAATGATCAGTGTAATGATCAATGATCAGTGTAACGATCAGTGATCAGTGTAACGATCAATCACACGATCAATCACACGATCAATCAAATGATCAGTGTAATGATCAATGATCAGTGTAATGATCAGTGTAATGATCAATGATCAGTGTAATGATCAGTGTAATGATCAGTGTAATGATCAGTGTAATGATCAATGATCAGTGTAATGATCAGTGTAATGATCAATCAAATGATCAGTGTAATGATCAATGATCAGTGTAATGATCAATGATCAGTCAAATGATCAGTGTAACGATCAGTGATCAGTGTAATGATCAATGATCAGTGTAATGATCAGTCAAATGATCAGTGTAACGATCAATCACACGATCAATCACACGATCAATCACACGATCAGTGTAATGATCAATCAAATGATCAGTGTAATGATCAATGATCAGTCAAATGATCAGTGTAACGATCAGTGATCAGTGTAACGATCAATGATCAGTGTAATGATCAATGATCAGTGTAATGATCAATGATCAGTGTAATGATCAATGATCAGTGTAATGATCAGTCAAATGATCAGTGTAACGATCAATCACACGATCAATCACACGATCAATCACACGATCAGTGTAATGATCAATCAAATGATCAGTGTAATGATCAATGATCAGTCAAATGATCAATCACATGATCAGTGTAATGATCAGTGTAATGATCAGTGATCAGTGTAATGATCAGTGTAATGATCAATGATCAGTCAAATGATCAATCACATGATCAGTGTAATGATCAATCACATGATCAGTGTAATGATCAATGATCAGTCAAATGATCAGTGTAACGATCAGTGATCAGTGTAATGATCAATCACATGATCAGTGTAATGATCAATCACATGATCAGTGCAATGATCAATCACATGATCAGTGCAATGATCAGTGTAATGATCAGTGATCAGTGTAATGATCAGTGATCAGTGTAATGATCAGTGTAATGATCAATGATCAGTGTAACGATCAGTGTAATGATCAATGATCAGTGTAATGATCAGTGTAATGATCAATGATCAGTGTAATGATCAATGATCAGTGTAATGATCAGTGATCAGTGTAATGATCAGTGTAATGATCAATGATCAGTGTAATGATCAGTGTAATGATCAATGATCAGTGTAATGATCAATGATCAGTGTAATGATCAGTGATCAGTGTAATGATCAGTGTAATGATCAATGATCAGTGTAATGATCAGTGTAATGATCAGTGATCAGTGTAATGATCAGTGATCAGTGTAATGATCAGTGTAATGATCAGTGTAATGATCAGTCAGGTGCCGTCTCATACGTACGTGTTGGGAGAACAACATGTGGCTGGAGGCAAAGGGCTCCCTGAACACCTTGATAAGCAGGTTAAGCTGTCTCAGGTACTGACGCCCGTCCGCCATGAAGGTCCGAACCAGCTCATAATAACTTTGCTCCTCATTGGCCGACGGCTCCTCATCCATCAGGGGAAAGCCGCTGATGTCGTCCTCATCCTGGTGGAACATGTCCATCAGCACCTGCACACGCACACGCACACGTACACACGTATGTACTTTGGCGACACACGGAGAGAAGAGCTTTGATTATAGAGCGTGTTTCGGCACCTTGTCGGCGCACATCGCCACGGTGATATCCTGCTTTGTGATGTCATAGTGTCGGATATTCTTCACATAGTTTCCTGCCAATTTCAGGATGTCAGCAGAGATGTACTCCAACACAGCCACCATGTATACAGACACCTGGTGGTCGATCTTATAGCCCAGGACCTCCTGAGGACAAGAAATCATGGAAGGCAGTCAGAGCAGACCGAGGCAGTGCAGGGGATCATGGGAGATGGGGCAAGGTGTCGAATCAGTAACCCTGTGTGATAAAAGAGATGATGAGCACGAAGTGAAAGGGAACCTTCAGCAGGGGGTGGATCTTGTCGACAGGCAGAGCCAGCGGGTTCCTCCTCTTCTTCTTCTCGATGGCCGCCTGAGCATCACAGATCGCCCACTTATCAATCGGATGAGGAAAGCTCTTCTGAACGCGCTCCTGATGAGAGAAATGAAAGGAAGGTGAGAACAGGAACGAAACCAAAAGATCCAAACTCTGAGGTGGTCTAAATGTCCGGTGTGAGGTGGTCTAAATGTCCGGTGTGAGGTGGTCCAAACGTCCGGTGTGAGGTGGTCTAAATGTCCGGTGTGAGGTGGTCTAAATGTCCGGTGTGAAGTGGTCCAAATGTCCGGTGTGAGGTGGTCCAAACGTCCGGTGTGAGGTGGTCTAAATGTCCGGTGTGAGGTGGTCCAAATGTCCGGTGTGAGGTGGTCTAAATGTCCGGTGTGAGGTGGTCTAAATGTCCGGTGTGAGGTGGTCTAAATGTCCGGTGTGAGGTGGTCCAAATGTCCGGTGTGAGGTGGTCTAAATGTCCGGTGTGAGGTGGTCTAAATGTCCGGTGTGAGGTGGTCCAAATGTCCGGTGTGAGGTGGTCTAAATGTCCAGTGTGAGGTGGTCTAAATGTCCGGTGTGAGGTGGTCTAAATGTCCGGTGTGAGGTGGTCTAAATGTCCGGTGTGAGGTGGTCTAAATGTCCGGTGTGAGGTGGTCCAAATGTCCGGTGTGAGGTGGTCTAAATGTCCGGTGTGAAGTGGTCTAAACGTCCGGTGTGAGGTGGTCTAAATGTCCGGTGTGAGGTGGTCTAAATGTCCGGTGTGAGGTGGTCTAAACGTCCGGTGTGAGGTGGTCTAAATGTCCGGTGTGAGGTGGTCTAAATGTTCGGTGTGAGGTGGTCCAAACGTCCGGTGTGAAGTGGTCCAAATGTCCGGTGTGAGGTGGTCCAAATGTCCGGTGTGAGGTGGTCTAAATGTCCGGTGTGAGGTGGTCTAAATGTCCGGTGTGAGGTGGTCTAAATGTCCGGTGTGAGGTGGTCTAAATGTCCAGTGTGAGGTGGTCTAAATGTCCGGTGTGAGGTGGTCCAAATGTCCGGTGTGAGGTGGTCCAAATGTCCGGTGTGAGGTGGTCTAAATGTCCAGTGTGAGGTGGTCTAAATGTCCGGTGTGAGGTGGTCTAAATGTCCGGTGTGAGGTGGTCTAAATGTCCGGTGTGAGGTGGTCTAAATGTCCGGTGTGAGGTGGTCTAAACGTCCGGTGTGAGGTGGTCCAAATGTCCGGTGTGAGGTGGTCTAAATGTCCGGTGTGAGGTGGTCTAAATGTCCGGTGTGAGGTGGTCTAAATGTCCGGTGTGAGGTGGTCTAAATGTTCGGTGTGAGGTGGTCCAAATGTCCGGTGTGAGGTGGTCTAAATGTCCGGTGTGAGGTGGTCTAAATGTCCGGTGTGAGGTGGTCTAAATGTTCGGTGTGAGGTGGTCTAAATGTCCGGTGTGAGGTGGTCTAAATGTCCGGTGTGAGGTGGTCCAAATGTCCGGTGTGAGGTGGTCTAAATGTCCGGTGTGAGGTGGTCCAAATGTCCGGTGTGAGGTGGTCCAAATGTCCGGTGTGAGGTGGTCTAAATGTCCAGTGTGAGGTGGTCTAAATGTCCGGTGTGAGGTGGTCTAAATGTCCGGTGTGAGGTGGTCCAAATGTCCGGTGTGAGGTGGTCCCAATGTCCGGTGTGAGGTGGTCTAAATGTCCAGTGTGAGGTGGTCTAAATGTCCGGTGTGAGGTGGTCTAAATGTCCGGTGTGAGGTGGTCTAAATGTCCGGTGTGAGGTGGTCTAAATGTCCGGTGTGAGGTGGTCTAAATGTTCGGTGTGAGGTGGTCCAAACGTCCGGTGTGAAGTGGTCCAAATGTCCGGTGTGAGGTGGTCCAAATGTCCGGTGTGAGGTGGTCTAAATGTTCGGTGTGAGGTGGTCCAAACGTCCGGTGTGAGGTGGTCTAAATGTCCGGTGTGAGGTGGTCTAAATGTCCGGTGTGAGGTGGTCTAAATGTCCGGTGTGAGGTGGTCTAAATGTTCGGTGTGAGGTGGTCTAAATGTCCAGTGTGAGGTGGTCTAAATGTCCGGTGTGAGGTGGTCTAAATGTCCGGTGTGAGGTGGTCCAAATGTCCGGTGTGAGGTGGTCTAAATGTTCGGTGTGAGGTGGTCTAAATGTTCGGTGTGAGGTGGTCCAAACGTCCGGTGTGAAGTGGTCCAAACGTCCGGTGTGAGGTGGTCTAAATGTCCAGTGTGAGGTGGTCTAAATGTCCGGTGTGAGGTGGTCTAAATGTCCGGTGTGAGGTGGTCTAAATGTCCGGTGTCAGGTGGTCTAAATGTCCGGTGTGAGGTGGTCCAAACGTCCGGTGTGAGGTGGTCTAAATGTCCGGTGTGAGGTGGTCTAAATGTCCGGTGTCAGGTGGTCTAAATGTCCGGTGTGAGGTGGTCCAAATGTCCGGTGTGAGGTGGTCTAAATGTTCGGTGTGAGGTGGTCTAAATGTCCGGTGTGAGGTGGTCCAAATGTCCGGTGTGAGGTGGTCTAAACGTCCGGTGTGAGGTGGTCTAAATGTCCGGTGTGAGGTGGTCTAAATGTCCGGTGTCAGGTGGTCTAAATGTCCGGTGTGAGGTGGTCCAAACGTCCGGTGTGAAGTGGTCCAAATGTTCGGTGTGAGGTGGTCTAAATGTCCGGTGTGAGGTGGTCCAAATGTCCGGTGTGAGGTGGTCTAAACGTCCGGTGTGAGGTGGTCTAAACGTCCGGTGTGAGGTGGTCTAAACGTCCGGTGTGAGGTGGTCTAAATGTCCGGTGTGAGGTGGTCTAAACGTCCGGTGTGAGGTGGTCTAAATGTCCGGTGTGAGGTGGTCTAAATGTCCGGTGTGAGGTGGTCTAAATGTCCGGTGTGAGGTGGTCCAAATGTCCGGTGTGAGGTGGTCTAAATGTCCGGTGTGAGGTGGTCTAAATGTCCGGTGTGAGGTGGTCTAAATGTCCGGTGTGAGGTGGTCTAAATGTCCGGTGTGAGGTGGTCTAAATGTCCGGTGTCAGGTGGTCTAAATGTCCGGTGTGAAGTGGTCTAAATGTCCGGTGTGAGGTGGTCTAAATGTCCGGTGTGAGGTGGTCTAAATGTCCGGTGTGAGGTGGTCTAAATGTTCGGTGTGAGGTGGTCCAAATGTCCGGTGTGAGGTGGTCCAAATGTCCGGTGTGAGGTGGTCTAAATGTCCGGTGTGAGGTGGTCCAAATGTCCGGTGTGAGGTGGTCTAAATGTCCGGTGTGAGGTGGTCCAAATGTCCGGTGTGAGGTGGTCCAAATGTCCGGTGTGAGGTGGTCTAAATGTCCAGTGTGAGGTGGTCTAAATGTCCGGTGTGAGGTGGTCTAAATGTCCGGTGTGAGGTGGTCTAAATGTCCGGTGTGAGGTGGTCTAAATGTCCGGTGTGAGGTGGTCTAAATGTCCGGTGTGAGGTGGTCTAAATGTTCGGTGTGAGGTGGTCCAAATGTCCGGTGTGAGGTGGTCCAAACGTCCGGTGTGAAGTGGTCCAAATGTCCGGTGTGAGGTGGTCCAAATGTCCGGTGTGAGGTGGTCTAAATGTCCGGTGTGAGGTGGTCTAAATGTTCGGTGTGAGGTGGTCCAAATGTCCGGTGTGAGGTGGTCTAAATGTCCGGTGTGAGGTGGTCTAAATGTCCGGTGTGAGGTGGTCCAAACGTCCGGTGTGAGGTGGTCTAAATGTCCGGTGTGAGGTGGTCTAAATGTCCGGTGTCAGGTGGTCTAAATGTCCGGTGTGAGGTGGTCTAAATGTCCAGTGTGAGGTGGTCTAAATGTCCGGTGTCAGGTGGTCTAAATGTCCGGTGTGAGGTGGTCTAAATGTCCGGTGTGAGGTGGTCTAAATGTCCGGTGTGAGGTGGTCTAAATGTTCGGTGTGAGGTGGTCTAAATGTCCGGTGTGAGGTGGTCTAAATGTCCGGTGTGAGGTGGTCTAAATGTCCGGTGTGAGGTGGTCTAAATGTCCGGTGTGAGGTGGTCTAAATGTCCAGTGTGAGGTGGTCTAAATGTCCGGTGTGAGGTGGTCTAAATGTCCGGTGTGAGGTGGTCTAAATGTCCGGTGTCAGGTGGTCTAAATGTCCGGTGTGAGGTGGTCTAAATGTCCGGTGTGAGGTGGTCTAAATGTCCGGTGTGAGGTGGTCTAAATGTCCGGTGTCAGGTGGTCTAAATGTCCGGTGTGAGGTGGTCCAAACGTCCGGTGTGAGGTGGTCTAAATGTCCGGTGTGAGGTGGTCTAAATGTTCGGTGTGAGGTGGTCTAAATGTCCGGTGTGAGGTGGTCTAAATGTCCGGTGTGAGGTGGTCTAAATGTCCGGTGTCAGGTGGTCTAAATGTCCGGTGTGAGGTGGTCTAAATGTCCGGTGTGAGGTGGTCTAAATGTTCGGTGTGAGGTGGTCTAAATGTCCGGTGTGAGGTGGTCCAAATGTCCGGTGTGAGGTGGTCTAAACGTCCGGTGTGAGGTGGTCCAAACGTCCGGTGTGAAGTGGTCCAAATGTTCGGTGTGAGGTGGTCCAAATGTCCGGTGTGAGGTGGTCTAAATGTCCGGTGTGAGGTGGTCTAAACGTCCGGTGTGAGGTGGTCTAAATGTCCGGTGTGAGGTGGTCTAAATGTCCGGTGTGAGGTGGTCCAAATGTCCGGTGTGAGGTGGTCTAAATGTCCGGTGTGAGGTGGTCTAAATGTCCGGTGTCAGGTGGTCCAAATGTCCGGTGTGAGGTGGTCCAAATGTCCGGTGGTCCAAACGTCCGGTGTGAGGTGGTCTAAACGTCCGGTGTGAGGTGGTCTAAATGTCCGGTGTGAGGTGGTCCAAATGTCCGGTGGTCCAAACGTCCGGTGTGAGGTGGTCTAAATGTCCGGTGTGAAGTGGTCCAAATGTCCGGTGGTCCAAACGTCCGGTGTGAGGTGGTCTAAACGTCCGGTGTGAGGTGGTCTAAACGTCCGGTGTGAGGTGGTCTAAATGTCCGGTGTGAGGTGGTCTAAACGTCCGGTGTGAGGTGGTCCAAATGTCCGGTGTGAGGTGGTCCAAACGTCCGGTGTGAGGTGGTCCAAATGTCCGGTGTGAGGTGGTCCAAATGTCCGGTGTGAGGTGGTCTAAATGTCCGGTGTGAGGTGGTCTAAATGTCCGGTGTCAGGTGGTCCAAATGTCCGGTGTGAGGTGGTCCAAATGTCCGGTGTGAAGTGGTCCAAATGTCCGGTGGTCCAAACGTCCGGTGTGAGGTGGTCTAAACGTCCGGTGTGAGGTGGTCTAAATGTCCGGTGTGAGGTGGTCTAAACGTCCGGTGTGAGGTGGTCCAAATGTCCGGTGTGAGGTGGTCCAAACGTCCGGTGTGAGGTGGTCCAAATGTCCGGTGTGAGGTGGTCCAAATGTCCGGTGTGAGGTGGTCCAAATGTCCGGTGTGAGGTGGTCTAAATGTCCGGTGTGAAGTGGTCCAAATGTCCGGTGTGAGGTGGTCTAAACGTCCGGTGTGAGGTGGTCCAAATGTCCGGTGTGAGGTGGTCTAAATGTCCGGTGTGAGGTGGTCCAAATGTCCGGTGTGAAGTGGTCCAAATGTCCGGTGTGAGGTGGTCTAAACGTCCGGTGTGAGGTGGTCCAAATGTCCGGTGTGAAGTGGTCCAAACGTCCGGTGTGAGGTGGTCTAAATGTCCGGTGTGAGGTGGTCCAAATGTCCGGTGTGAGGTGGTCTAAATGTTCGGTGTCAGGTGGTCTAAATGTCCGGTGTGAGGTGGTCTAAATGTCCGGTGTGAGGTGGTCTAAATGTCCGGTGTGAGGTGGTCTAAATGTCCGGTGTGAGGTGGTCTAAATGTCCGGTGTGAGGTGGTCTAAATGTCCGGTGTGAGGTGGTCCAAATGTCCGGTGTGAGGTGGTCTAAATGTCCGGTGTGAGGTGGTCCAAATGTCCGGTGTGAGGTGGTCCAAATGTCCGGTGTGAGGTGGTCCAAATGTCCGGTGTGAGGTGGTCCAAATGTCCGGTGTGAGGTGGTCTAAATGTCCGGTGTGAGGTGGTCTAAATGTCCGGTGTGAGGTGGTCTAAATGTCCGGTGTGAGGTGGTCCAAATGTCCGGTGTGAGGTGGTCTAAATGTCCGGTGTGAGGTGGTCTAAACGTCCGGTGTGAGGTGGTCCAAATGTCCGGTGTGAGGTGGTCCAAATGTCCGGTGTGAGGTGGTCTAAATGTTCGGTGTGAGGTGGTCTAAATGTCCGGTGTGAGGTGGTCTAAACGTCCGGTGTGAGGTGGTCTAAATGTTCGGTGTGAGGTGGTCTAAACGTCCGGTGTGAAGTGGTCCAAATGTCCGGTGTGAGGTGGTCTAAATGTCCAGTGTGAGGTGGTCTAAATGTCCGGTGTGAGGTGGTCTAAACGTCCGGTGTGAGGTGGTCTAAATGTCCAGTGTGAGGTGGTCTAAATGTCCGGTGTGAGGTGGTCTAAATGTCCGGTGTGAGGTGGTCTAAACGTCCGGTGTGAGGTGGTCCAAACGTCCGGTGTGAGGTGGTCTAAATGTCCGGTGTGAGGTGGTCCAAACGTCCGGTGTGAGGTGGTCTAAATGTCCGGTGTGAGGTGGTCCAAACGTCCGGTGTGAGGTGGTCTAAATGTCCGGTGTGAGGTGGTCTAAATGTCCGGTGTGAGGTGGTCTAAATGTCCGGTGTGAGGTGGTCTAAATGTCCAGTGTGAGGTGGTCTAAATGTCCGGTGTGAGGTGGTCCAAACGTCCGGTGTGAAGTGGTCCAAATGTCCGGTGTGAGGTGGTCCAAATGTCCGGTGTGAGGTGGTCCAAATGTCCGGTGTGAGGTGGTCTAAATGTCCGGTGTGAGGTGGTCTAAATGTCCGGTGTGAGGTGGTCTAAATGTCCGGTGTGAGGTGGTCCAAATGTCCGGTGTGAGGTGGTCTAAATGGCGTCTTAACATTCCGTCTGACTTCTTGACCAAACTGCAGGTTATAACTGGTTGTTGTTGATTTACAGAAGGATCATGTGACACTTTAATTGTTGTAAATGTTTATTTTAACATAGAAACTGCTTTGTGCATGAGTGTGTGGTCACCTCCACATCCTGCACCGTGCGTGGTTGAGCCTGACACAGCATGCTGAGCAGGTTCAGGATTAGCTCCTCGATGTACTGAAGCGCCTCCTGGTGGGATTTCAGATTAGGGTGCACCTGGTTCAGTACCTGCAGCACACACACACACACACACACACACACAGACACACAGACACACACAGACACACACACACAGACAGACACAGACACACACACACACACAGACACACAGACACACACAGACACACACACACAGACAGACACAGACACACACACACACACACACAGACACACACACACACACACAGACACACACACACACACACAGACACACACAGACACACACACACAGACAGACACAGACACACACACACACACACACAGACACACACACACACAGACAGACACAGACACACACACACACACACACACACAGACACACACAGACAGACACACACACACACAGACACACACAGACAGACACAGACACACACACACACACACACAGACACACACACACACACACAGACACACACACACACACACACACACACAGACACACACACACAGACACACAGACACACACACACACAGACACACACAGACAGACACAGACACACACACAGACACACACACACACACACACACACACACAGACACACACACACACAGACACACACACACACACACAGACACACACACACACACACACACACACACACACACACACACACAGACACACACACACACACAGACACAGACACACACACAGACACACACACACAGACACACACACACACACACACACACACACACAGACACACACACACAGACACAGACACACACAGAGACACACACACAGAGACAGTTAAATCAATATAGTAACAATTCAAACTAATCAGAAACCAAACTGTGTGACAATCAAACACCAGGTGATCAGTCTATTGATCGCTGCCTGTTCTGATACAACATTCAATCACCTGATGGGGGCGGCCTCTGAGACCATGTGGTCTGCAAAGCGCTCCCAGCATGCACTGCTCTGTTTTACCTGCAGGTGGACTAGTTCTGTGCTGCCACCTGGTGGAGGAGGGCAGAAACAACAACCTGAAACCCAGTTTCTGTGTGAACAGGAAGAGGAGCTGCAGCTAACTTCAGATTACTAATCAATTAATCAAAGTGTTCACAGACCGACTCACTGCCTTAATCACACCCTTGACCTTTGACTTATGGCACTGAGAGTGAACAGTTAACAGTGTTCCCTCATAACTCTGTCTTGTCTGACCATTTTTTAATAACTTTTGAATTTACATTACTTGACTATACAGCTTCTGAGAAGAATTCTACATATAGAAGGTGTCTGTCAGAGAATGCTGTAACCAGATTTAAAGAGTTGATTTCATCATCCTTTTCTTCACTGCCATGTGCTGATATGACAGAGGACGGCTACCTAAACTTTACTCCAGTAGAACTTGACTCTCTTGTTGACAGCACTACAGCTTCACTGCGTACAACACTGGACAATGTTGCCCCTCTGAAAAGGAAGGTAATCAGTCAGAAGAGGTTGGCTCCTTGGTATAATTCACAGCTGCTTTAAAGCAGACTGAAGAAAGCTGGAGAGACAGTGGCGTTCCTCTAATTTAGAAGAGTCTCAATTAGTCTGGAAAGATAGTTTAATAACGTATAAGAAAGCACTTCGTAAAGCTAGAACTGCTTATTATTCATTATTGATAGAAGAGAATAAGAACAATCCCAGGTTTCTCTTCAGCGCTGCTGCCAGGCTGACAAAGAGTCCGAGCTCTGTTGAGCCATGTATTCCTTTAACTCTCAGCAGTGATGATTTCATGAGATTCTTCATCAATAAAATAGTTTCTATCAGAGGAAGATTAATGGAATCCTTCCCACTATTATCACTGATGTATCATCAAGTAGAGCAGCTTTAGAAGTATCTTTAGGACCTGAATTGTATTTAGAGCTTCTGCCCAGTTGATCTCTCTGAGCTAACAACAGCAATAGTCTCTTCTAAACCATCAACTTGTATTTTAGACCCAATCCCAACCAGACTGTTCAAGGAGGATTTCCCCTTAATCAATACTTTCATATTGGATCTGATCAATCGGTCTTTGTTGACAGGATATGTACCTCAGACTTTGAAGGTTGCTGTAATTAAACCTTTACTTAAAAATCCTACTCTTGATTCAGAAGTGTTGGCTAATTATCGACCTATATCCAATCTCCCTTTTTTGTCTAAAGTTCAACTTTGTGATCATTTACATAGAAATAATCTGTCTGAAGAGTTTCAGTCAGGATTCAGAGTGCATCATAGCACAGAAACAGCACTGGTGAAAGTTACCAATGATCTCCTCTTAGCTTCTGATAGCGGACTTGTTTCTTGTCCTGTTGGATCTCAGAGCTGCATTTGATACGATCGATCACAGCATTCTGTTACAGAGACTTGAACATGTTATTGGGATTAAAGGAACTGCATTAGGCTGGTTTAAGTCATATTTATCTGATAGATTCCAGTTTGTTCTTGTAAATGAAGAATCTTCCTCACACACCAGAGTAAGTCATGGAGTTCCTCAGGGTTCTGTGCTTGGACCGATTCTTTTTACTTTATACATGCTTCCATTAGGTAACATTATCAGACAGCATGGCCTAAATTTCCATTGTTATGCTGATGATACTCAGCTGTACTTATCTATGAAACCAGATGAAACCTACAGGTTGGTCAGACTACAAGCCTGTCTTCAAGACATAAAGACCTGGATGACTCAGAACTTTCTGCTTCTTTGTTGGACTTCAAAGCTTCAGGAAGAAATTGTCTTGTTAAGGGTTTGATGTGAACTTTTATTGTACATATTTATTATCCATTGTGCTTTTACAGAGTTGATACACTCCTTTTGAAGGGAATAAGCATTGATCCCACGGTGAGAAGGGCTGGGGGACCTCAGCTACCTAACCCTGAATTTATTTGAATTTAATTGAGGTGTGGGCCAGCAGAGTCTGTTCAGGTAACTGAGTCATCTGCAAAGCTCACCTGTACAACACACCTTTGAGTAAAGTGTTTCTAGTTGTGATAAAAGGCCGGTACTAGATACAGAACTGAGCCTGAGAACCATATCATTCTGGCCCTTTAAAGGTCTCTTCAGTGTTTGGACCTCCCTCTGGTGTGTTCAGGGATTCTTTGGAGGACTACAGAGAGATCAGAATCCTGCAAACTGGAGTCTGAATGTCACTAGTTTGGTTTATAAAGGCCGTTAATGAACGCTCTCAGTGGCATTCAGATGAAAACAGGATGCATACAAACAGTTTCAAACTGCAGCTGGTGACATTAAAACACCAACAAAGGTAAAGTGTAAACGCAGTTTGTGACCGACAAATTAAAAGTGTCGTTCGCTGCATCACGAACAAAACGCCGTTCATGCTTCATCAAAACAATAATAAACCCTAAACGTGGACCACAGTCCGTTCTGTTGGCAGGAAAGCTTTGACAAGCCTAACCCTTTCACACCTGGTTTCACACCTGGTTTCACACCTGGTTCCACACCTGGTTCCACACCTGGTTTCACACCTGGTTTCACACCTGGTTCCACACCTGGTTCCACACCTGGTTTCACACCTGGTTCCACACCTGGTTTCACATATGGTTCCACATCTGGTTTTACACCTGGTTCCACACCTGGTTCCACACCTGGTTCCACACCTGGTTTCACATATGGTTCCACATCTGGTTTTACACCTGGTTCCACACCTGGTTCCACACCTGGTTCCACACCTGGTTTCACATATGGTTCCACATCTGGTTTTACACCTGGTTCCACACCTGGTTCCACTTCTGGTTTCACACCTGGTTCCACACCTGGTTCCACTTCTGGTTTCACACCTGGTTTCACATCTGGTTTCACATCTGGTTCCACACCTGGTTCCACACCTGGTTCCACATATGGTTCCACGCCTGGTTTCACATCTGGTTTCACATCTGGTTCCACACCTGGTTCCACATATGGTTCCACACCTGGTTTCACATCTGGTTCCACATCTGGTTCCACACCTGGTTCCACACCTGGTTCCACATATGGTTTCACATCTGGTTCCACATCTGGTTCCACACCTGGTTCCACATATGGTTTCACATCTGGTTCCACATCTGGTTCCACACCTGGTTCCACATATGGTTTCACACCTGGTTCCACTTCTGGTTTCACACCTGGTTCCACATCTGGTTCTGACTGGCTCCATTCCACGTTGACAGCTTGGACCTCAGTAGTTAAGACCTGATGATGTCCAGATGACTCGGTTCCGTGAAGAAAATGTCAGAACTATACAGCAGAGGTTCCAACCTGGTACCAAGTTTAACAGAACTTCTGACAGAACCCCACTTGAACAGGTGGAGGTTACTGATACCCACACATCATGAAGGACAGAGACACCTGGCCTGAGACAAGCAGGTATAGGTGCAGCATGAGCACCTGTGTGACATCATAGCTGTCAGCTGCCTGAACACCTGCAGTATTTGACACCAGCGTTCCTAACAACCTAGTTCAGTTAGCTCAGGACCCGAACCAGGACACCAGGACTCAAACCAGAATCTTTAGCACCTGTCAGCTCACCTGGGTCATCTGCAGCTTCTCACAGGGCTTCCTCCAATGTATGTGTGCATGTTGTGTGTGCGTGTACTGGTACCTTCTCCAGTGACGGAACCAGCAGGCCTCTCCACTTCGCAGCGTTGTCATCGCTGAAGAAGTCGTACTGCGCCTGCGCCGCCTGCATGGCTGCAGCTGCGGGTCTGAGCCGGACACACACGCACGGTTCACCGGTTTACATGAACGCTGTGACTGGCTGTCCGGGTCCAGCGAGGCGGGCGAAGCCGGGAGCCTCAGAACATCCAGGGTGGTCCTCCAAGGCAGTTACCGGCACTGCGATCATTGTCGGCCGCCACACAGAGGGCGAGCGGCGGCCAGACGCTCCACAGCTAACCGTTAGCTCCGGGGCTAGCAGCTAACCTCTGGGTGTTGCTCCGCTCACCGGGAGGAGGGCATGGTGGTCGTCCCCGCTCCGCTCCACCAGCACCGGGACGCAGCAGTAGCTTGTTAGCTTCTGCCGACTTTAGCGGTGGTCCGGCTCCATCCGTGGCGTCTCGGCAGTGGGTCACCGACAGCCGGGCAGCGGAGGGGACTGTGGTTAGGATCAGTGGGCTGTTCGGTACTCTCTGCTCGGCTCTGCCGTTAACATCTCACTGACCCAGCGACTCTGCGGCACCGCAGCTCCACACGGTGTCCCCTCCTCCGGCTCTGTGGGCCGGACCGTTTCACTCAGCGGCTCCGGCTCCGGGCCCCGACAAGCGGACACTCTCGGAGGTAGCGACGGGTGGTTGTTGTGACTGAGGTGTGTGGTACAGTACACGGCGGTGAGCTGCGCATGCGCAGTGGGCAGTTCCTGACGTATAAGGGCGGGCCTCCTGTAAGAGCGCGCGCGGTCCGCAGCGGTACTGCAGTCTGCTGTTCTCACGGTGTGGTCCGGTTCCCGTGGTTCTGACAGATCCAGCGGTCCAGTTCTCGCTGAATGTTTGTGTTTGAATGTAAATAACAACACAAACAGTAACGTCATCAGAGACTGATGTCGGTCCGTTTAACTGGTTCCGTCTGAATCCTGGTGGGTCGGAGGCAGAATAGCACCGTGTAGAATACAGATAGAGGAAATCATACAACTGTTGCAGTTGGAGGTTCTGACGTGTGTGTTCTCCAGGTGGGTTTAGGTGTTTCCTTATTCATCATCAGGAGGTGGAACCTGTTGTGGATCAGATTGGATCCTGTGTTTGGAAGCAGGTGGTGACGGTTCCGAAGCATGTTCTGTAGCCTTCTGTGTGGATTCACTGTGTCCACGGAGGGATAAAATACCCACTGCACACCATGCTGAGATATGCCAAGTTTTCAGCTAATAGCTCTTTGGGAATCACCTTGTTGCTGCAGAAATCCTATTTTCTGTCTGTCAAACTGTGTTTTCTTTGCTGTTTTTCATAGATGCAGCTAAAGAAATGGGAACAAATGATGTGTCTTTGTGACAGGCTGCTGGGAACAAAGTGCCTAAAGATCCAGTTTAAAATGGCTTCTTTGCTAAGTTGTCTGTTCTGTGTCGACACAACACTGGTTCATCCCTTGAGTTAGGAGCCTTTTTTCTGCCTGAAGGGTCAAAGGTCAGAGTTAAGTGGCTGAACAAAGAAAAAACACTGAAAATGCTCAGGAACAAGGACTGAAGATGAGGGGAAAAGCAGAAACCTAATCAACCCAAATCAAGTTTGAGTCAGCTCAGATGTTCTGTCATGTGAGTCAGTCGGCTTCACCTTGGTCCACTGCCTGTTACCTGGTTTTATCCAAGTGGATGATGACATCACAGGAAGATGAAGCAGCTTAATTTCTCAGGTAAAATGGACCGAAAACATGATTTAACGAAGCTGGAAAGTAAAATATTGTAGCAGGAGCTCGGACAGGTTAACGGTCCAGTTGAATCCTCCTGCTGCGAGGAAACACAGAACCACTGGGTTCTGATGAACCAGAATCATGTGAAAACATTCAAATAAATCAAACTTAACATCCTCTCTGTAAAATGCCCTCATATGATTTTTGTTGTAAATTGAAGCTTTTAAAATAAATTGAATAATTTATTAAATCAAACCCGATTGGCTTCTCCTTTGTTACATATTTAATTAGCTAATAATTTAAATTTAACTAATAATTAGTTAATGAGCTCTCGTGTAACCAAATAACGCTTTTTAAGTGTAATGTAGAAGTGAATAAAAACTGCAGCTGTGGCAACACCCCATAATCATGAAACCTCAGTCGGGTCAGAAACCCAGCTGCAGAGTCCCAGTAGAACCGGCCCTGAAGTCCAGAGTCAATGAGAGTGAACTGTAATAATACGTTTAACAATGAAATAATAATCAAAAACAAGAGTATTAATGTTACAGTTTATTACTGAGACAGAAAAGAATTAGTTTGCTGATGTATATTAGTTTATTTACAGCTGAAGGCCAACAGAAGACTGAGGATATACCATCAGTGTCCAGCAGAGGGCAGCAGAGGCTACAACAGGAAATCAGAATAAACAGAACAAGTGTGGAATAGTGTGATGGGTTATCGGGATAGGGAGCCTGGGGGGTCAGAGGGTATGAGGATATGAACCCTGACAGAAAGTGTGAGAATAGATGAATGAAGCATGTCAGTATTTCTGATCGGGGTATCAGAGGAACCAGAACCAATCAAAGGCCCATAGAGTGTTGAAGAGGGCTTTAATAGATTATCGCAGATTATCTGGCCGTAGAGAAGAGCCGAAATCTCAGAGTTCAAACAGAATAACAGAAAAAGAAAAGAAAGACTGATCATTGTCAACATGCTGAGCGCCTGACGGTCCGAGGAGTCCGAGGAGTCCGACCAGCAGCTACGGGGCAACAGAGCATCAGATGGACTGAACAGGTCAGGTGCTGACTGGGTGCCTTTTAAAGATCAAGCAGAGATGGATTATAGAGTCTGACTGAAGGGTCCTGGGTGGCAGAGGGCTCTACAGGTGAGTGGACAGGTATAAAGGCATCAGAGGACAGGTGTGATCATCAGGAGGGGTTTACGGCAGGGTACTGGATAGATGCTACTCAGAAGAAGCTGATCATTCCTTGACAGTTTCAGACAGACCCTGCTGTCAGCCAGAGGGTCAACAGATACCAAACCTATCCTGGTCCCTGAACATCGAAGAACCTCTCTGCAGGAAACATCAGACCATACACCTAGCTCACCTGTCCACCTGAACCTCCTCTGACAGGAAGGGGAGGCAGAGGGCGTCGGACCAGCTCCAGGGTCTGTTTGAGGATAAAGGACTGGTCCTGGACCAGAACGTCTTCGGTTGGCGTTGTCCAGATATCTGTGACGTTACTCATGAAACATTCGGCCATCATGATCCCGCTGCAGCTCAGAAAGCTTCTATATACAGATAACAGTGTGAGTGGAAACCTGCCGTGGACCCTGGTTCTGGCCCAGAAGGTCAGCCCTGATTTGTTCGTAATACAATATATTCTTACATGAACAAACAGGAAGAAATGGTTATTTTTGTGATTGTAATAGTATTCTAACAGTCTTAAATCGGATTTTAAGCAAGTTCTGATCTGTCTTTATTTGATTTGACACTCTCAGGACTCAATTAATCAAACAAACCTGAGAAATCAGAGTCTGAACATGCAGAAACACCTGATCCGAAGGTTCCTGAAAAGCATCACAGAGGATAAAACAGACCGTGGAGCAGCAAAATCCTCTGCTTTAGATGATAAGCTTCTACAAAGCGTGCTGTAGTCCGATCTCAGTCTGCAGGCAGGTTGGTTCTTACTACCTGCTGACAGACGCCATGTTGGCTGCACAGGTGCGTCCACAGGTCAGGTGTCACCTGAGCCCGCTCAGCAGCTTCTGTCTGATGGATCTTTGTTTACGCTGGAGATCCTTTCTGATTGGATGCTGCTCAGAAACACATTCACAGGTGAACACTTTAAAGTTCTACAAAGGTCAGGACTCAGCACCTTAACTGGAGTTTCAAGTGACCGCCGGTGACCCCCAAAGGTTGCAGGTGAGAAGGTATCCAGTCTGAGAGGAGATGTCAATCAATCAGGTGAAGGGACTTTTTACAGCAAAGCAGCTCATCTGGCCTCACCTGGTAGGTGAGTCAATGCCTTTCATTTATTTTAAATATAATTGTTTCTGCTTCTGAAGCAGATCTTGATCATCGATGTCATCTGTGGCCACAAATGGCTGCGAATCGCCCCGCTGCTGACCTGTCTGTCACTGCCAGAAGGTTAAAGGTCACACCTGAGTGAACCTCACTGAAGACAAGAGGTTTAAGGAAACACTGTTCACTGGGAGATTAGACTGGGAGAGGAGGACTGGGAGAGGAGGACTGGGAGAGGAGGACTGGGAGAGTTGGACTGGGAGAGGAGGACTGGGAGAGGTGGACTGGGAGAGTTGGACTGGGAGAGTTGGACTGGGAGAGGAGGACTGGGAGAGGTGGACTGGGAGAGTTGGACTGGGAGAGGAGGACTGGGAGAGTTGGACTGGGAGAGGAGGACTGGGAGAGGTGGACTGGGAGAGTTGGACTGGGAGAGGTGGACTGGGAGAGTTGGACTGGGAGAGGTGGACTGGGAGAGGAGGACTGGGAGAGTTGGACTGGGAGAGGAGGACTGGGAGAGTTGGACTGGGAGAGGAGGACTGGGAGAGGTGGACTGGGAGAGTTGGACTGGGAGAGGAGGACTGGGAGAGGAGGACTGGGAGAGGAGGACTGGGAGAGGTGGACTGGAAGAGCTGGACTAGTTGAGCTGGACTGGGAAAAGCTGGATTAGAAGAGTTAAACTGGGGAAAATTGGACTGGGAGAGCTGGTCTTAGTCGGATTCGGCTGATTTGTCCACTGTGTGTTTGGGCTTAATATCCTGATCAGAAACATCTGGCAAGGGGCACTGATCTGTACGGCAGTTCTACAAACAGGTGTGGCTCCATCTGAGGTCCAGCGTCCTGTTTACAGCAGTCAGACCAGAACCGGTTTAAATGAAGCTGTTGCAGCCCGGTCCAGACTCCTGCCCAGGTTTTGTTTGTTTGATATACAACAAGCAGGTCAGACAGAGGACTCGCGGGCGGTTTTGGATCTCAGCGCTCCTGCTCTGCTAAGGAAAGGGAAGGTGGTACCGAGGCAGCCAGCGGCCACTGTGAGACCCAGACTGGCCCAGGCGCAGCAGATGGACCAGCCGTAACCGTGATCTACGTCGTCCGGCAGACCGTAGATGAAAGGCGGATTCCTGGAGAGGTCGTAGGTCACACTGGCTGCATACGTACACAGAGAGATGGTGCAAAAGATCCCTGAGGAGAGACCGGAGACTGGATCAGAGACCTGAATCTGGATCACAGACCTGAATCTGGATCACAGACCTGAATCTGGATCACAGATCTGAATCTGGATCACAGATCTGAATCTGGATCACAGACCTGAATCTGGATCACAGATCTGAATCTGGATCACAGACCTGAATCTGGATCACAGACCTGAATCTGGATCAGAGACCTGAATCTGGATCATACAACTAAATCTCAATCAAACACCTGAATCTGGATCACAGACCTGAATCTGGATCAGAGACCTGAATCTGGATCAGAGACCTGAGTCTGGATCAGAGACCTGAGTCTGGATCAGAGACCTGAATCTGGATCACAGATCTGAATCTGGATCACAGACCTGAATCTGGATCACAGATCTGAATCTGGATCACAGATCTGAATCTGGATCAGAGACCTGAATCTGGATCAGAGACCTGAATCTGGATCAGAGACCTGAGTCTGGATCACAGATCTGAATCTGGATCACAGATCTGAATCTGGATCAGAGACCTGAATCTGGATCACAGACCTGAATCTGGATCAGAGACCTGAATCTGGATCAGAGACCTGAATCTGGATCAGAGACCTGAGTCTGGATCACAGATCTGAATCTGGATCACAGATCTGAATCTGGATCAGAGATCTGAATCTGGATCACAGATCTGAATCTGGATCAGAGACCTGAGTCTGGATCAGAGACCTGAATCTGGATCAGAGACCTGAGTCTGGATCAGAGACCTGAATCTGGATCACAGACCTGAATCTGGATCAGAGACCTGAGTCTGGATCAGAGACCTGAATCTGGATCACAGACCTGAGTCTGGATCAGAGACCTGAATCTGGATCATAGACCTGAATCTGGATCAGAGACCTGAGTCTGGATCACAGATCTGAATCTGGATCACAGATCTGAATCTGGATCAGAGACCTGAATCTGGATCACAGATCTGAATCTGGATCAGAGACCTGAGTCTGGATCAGAGACCTGAATCTGGATCACAGATCTGAATCTGGATCACAGACCTGAATCTGGATCACAGACCTGAATCTGGATCACAGATCTGAATCTGGATCACAGATCTCAATCTGGATCACAGACCTGAATCTGGATCACAGATCTGAATCTGGATCACAGACCTGAATCTGGATCATACAACTAAATCTCAATCAAACACCTGAATCTGGATCACAGACCTGAATCTGGATCACAGACCTGAATCTGGATCATACAACTAAATCTCAATCAAACACCTGAATCTGGATCAGAGACCTGAGTCTGGATCACAGATCTGAATCTGGATCACAGACCTGAATCTGGATCACAGACCTGAATCTGGATCACAGACCTGAATCTGGATCAGAGATCTGAATCTGGATCATACAACTAAATCTCAATCAAACACCTGAATCTGGATCACAGACCTGAATCTGGATCATAGACCTGAATCTGGATCAGAGACCTGAGTCTGGATCACAGACCTGAATCTGGATCATAGACCTGAATCTGGATCAGAGACCTGAGTCTGGATCAGAGACCTGAATCTGGATCATAGACCTGAATCTGGATCACAGACCTGAGTCTGGATCAGACACATAAATCAGGATATTAGACCTGAGTCTAGGCCACTGAGCTGCTGGATGTTGTTTAATCTTTTAGGTTCTACACATGATTCTTCCCCTTCCTGTAGAAACAAACCACACCTGCGCAGTTTGTCGCCATGTTGTTGTAATTCTTCCCTTCACCAGCAGAGGGAGACACGTGTCTGCTGAGAGAAACCAGGTGAGTTACCTGCCATGAGGAAGAGCAGCCCAGAGACGTGTTGGGTCAGACTCTCCTCCCAGAAAAATCCCACCGACACCACGATGCTCCCACACAGCAGGACGGCAGCCGCCATGCCCAGGAAGCCGGCTGTGATACGCCGCAGATCTGAGGAAACACACAGATTCAGTTCAGTTTTAATTTATAAAACACCAAATCACAACAAATGTCATTTCCAGACAGCTTTTTAAGATGATTACAATCAAGTCAAAGTAATTAATTCCAAAAGAGGGGACAACAAGCAGCGTAACACCAGGCCAGAGATACCTGCTGAGAGAGAGAAACACAAGTTAATGACAGCAATGATGTCATCTGTACATGGAGGGAGGAGAGGTGCATCATGGGAGCTCCCCCAGCAGGCTGGGCCTATAGCAGCAGAACTATGGGATGTTTCAGGCTCACCTGAGCCATCCCTAACTATAAGCTTTATCAGAAAGGAAAGTTTCAGCCTGATCTTAAAGGTAGAGAGGGTGTCTGATTCCTGAAGCCAAACTGGCAGCTGGTTCCACAGAGAGGGGCCTGATAACTGAAGGCTCTGCCTCCCATTCTGCTTTTAGGGGCCTGATAACTGAAGGCTCTGCCTCCCATTCTGCTTTTAGGGGCCTGATAACTGAAGGCTCTGCCTCCCATTCTGCTTTTAGGGGCCTGATAACTGAAGGCTCTGCCTCCCATTCAGCTTTTAGGGGCCTGATAACTGAAGGCTCTGCCTCCCATTCTGCTTTTAGGGGCCTGATAACTGAAGGCTCTGCCTCCCATTCTGCTTTTAGGGGCCTGATAACTGAAGGCTCTGCCTCCCATTCTGCTTTTAGGGGCCTGATAACTGAAGGCTCTGCCTCCCATTCTGCTTTTAGGGGCCTGATAACTGAAGGCTCTGCCTCCCATTCTGCTTTTAGGGGCCTGATAACTGAAGGCTCTGCCTCCCATTCTGCTTTTAGGGGCCTGATAACTGAAGGCTCTGCCTCCCATTCTGCTTTTAGGGGCCTGATAACTGAAGGCTCTGCCTCCCATTCTGCTTTTAGGGGCCTGATAACTGAAGGCTCTGCCTCCCATTCTGCTTTTAGGGGCCTGATAACTGAAGGCTCTGCCTCCCATTCTGCTTTTAGAAACTCTGGGAACCACAAGGAAACCTGCAGCCTGAGAGCAAAGTGCTCTGTTGGGGAAATATCCAACTGTGAGATCTTTAAGATGTGATGGAGCTCGGTCATTAGGAGTTGTGTTCTGATCTGGTTCTACAGAGTTCTTGGACCCCTGTGGTGTGTTTGTAAAGATCAACATATTTTAATCTTTGTTTACCAGTAATGGCTGTCATAAACGGAGAAACAGAGAGAGTGTTGCCGTGGTAACTACCTCCTGCTTGCCCCCCACTGTCCCTCTGTACTGTTACATGACACGTTTCTATGACAACCAGTGCCAAGCAGCTAGCAGGGCTGTGAAAGTATGAGCTGGAGAAGAAGCAGAGGAAATCTATCTGATCAATAATCTCTGCTGGCTGAGAGGTGAAATCCCACTCATGATGGTGTGTGCTGCTCAGTGAGCACGACCCGACCCGACCCGACCCGACCCGACCCGACCTGACGAGTCTCTGACATCAGCTGCTGCTCAGGTTCTGGTCCCGGCTCACCAATACAGTGGCTGAGATAAAGGTAAAGGTGTGTGTGTGGTGCACACTTACGCAGCAGGTGCCACTCATCCTGCTGGATGGTTCTGGTCAGGTTCAGAGGGATGTTCCTCAGCCTGATTGGTTGAGAGAAGTGGTACTTCACAGCTGTGCAGCGGTCCGCAATCCCTGCAGGAAAACACAGCGACGCACAGGTGAGACGGCTGCTGCTCGGGATCACGTGCTGTGATGGAGCTGACCTTCCTGGTTCTGATCCGTCGCAGGCGGGACTGAGGAGGACTAAGCAGGACCAGAACTAAACAGAACTAGAACTAGGAGTAATATTCCCTACACTATCCAGTCCAGGACTAACCAGGACCAGGACTAACCAGTCCATAACTAACCAGTCCATAACTAACCAGGACCGGGACTAACCAGGACCGGGAACAGGTCAGAACCCACAGAGCAGGTTTACAGGTCAGTTCTGCTGGAGAGACTCTAATGAGGCTCCTCTCAGGTGCATTGTGGGAGCTGTAGTTCAGATGAGCTCAGATGAGAGTGTCCCTCTCAGTTAAACTCAACATGAGGACCATCACATGACACAGCTTCACCTGTCTGAGGCGTTGATGACATCATTCCCGTTTCTGTGAACCCAAACAGGACTGAGTTCTGTGTAAAATGACCTCAGACAGGATGCCTCGGTTTGCTGCTGCCCTGTGATCTGATTAGAGCTCAGGGTCCAGCCTAATGCAGCGTAATGACATGTAACATAATGTTAGCTAATGTCATTTCTACAGTTATAATCTGATGTGTGGTCTGAGTGTTGTTGCCATGGCGCTGACCTCCAGACCGCCAACACAGCAGAGACTAAAACATGCTGAAAGGCATCTTCTTAATTCAAACCAGGTCACAGACCGGCGCTGATCCGATGGTCACCGCAGGGCTGCTGGTTCACTGCTAACCCTCTCAGAAATCAGTCAGGAATGGGTCGGAACCAAGGCAGAACGGAGCCTGAAAGCAGCAAAACAGCAGAATAAAATCAAATCTGAAACAGCCTAAAACAGGCCTGTAAGAACCAGACTAAATCCAGTCATTTCAGTTCATTTCATTCATTTATGGAGCAACAAATGTGATCTCAAGGCTCAGTCCGATCCATCCTCTGCCCGCTGAATCCGTCTGTCGGGTCGCGGGGGGTGGAGCCTATCCCAGCGGTCATTGGGCGAGAGGCGGGGTCACCTGGACAGGGCGCCATCACAGGGCGCCATCACAGGGCGCCATCACAGAGCGCCATCACAGGGCGCCATCACAGGGCGCCATCACAGGGCGCCATCACAGGGCGCCATCACAGGGCGCCATCACAGGGCGCCATCACAGGGCGCCATCACAGGGCGCCATCACAGAGCGCCATCACAGGGCGCCATCACAGGGCGCCATCACAGGGCGCCATCACAGGGCGCCATCACAGGGCGCCACCACAGGGCGCCATCACAGGGCGCCATCACAGGGCGCCATCACAGGGCGCCATCACAGAGCGCCATCACAGGGCGCCATCACAGGGCGCCATCACAGGGCGCCATCACAGGGCGCCATCACAGGGCGCCATCACAGGGCGCCATCACAGGGCGCCATCACAGGGCGCCATCACAGAGCGCCATCACAGGGCGCCATCACAGAGCGCCATCACAGGGCGCCATCACAGGGCGCCATCACAGGGCGCCATCACAGGGCGCCATCACAGGGCGCCATCACAGGGCGCCATCACAGGGCGCCATCACAGGGCGCCATCACAGAGCGCCATCACAGGGCGCCATCACAGGGCGCCATCACAGGGCGCCATCACAGGGCGCCATCACAGGGCGCCATCACAGGGCGCCATCACAGAGACAAACAACCACACACTCCTCAGGACACTTTAGGGTCACCAGGTAACCTGACAGCATGGAACCCGGAGAACCGGAGAGAACCCACGCAGACACGGGGAGAACATGCAGACAGACAGAACCAGCCGGGGTTGAACCTGGAACCTCTGCTCTGGGGCGACGGTGCCGACCGAGTCCAATTCATACATACAAAGAATCCAGTCTGAAATCAATCTGAAACCATTTAAAAAGCAGCCTGACACCAGTAAGCTCGGACTGAAGCCTGATGTGGAGCCGGTACCGGTCGGTCCATAACTAGCGCTCCACAGGAGAGTTTAAGCTGTGTGACATATGAAGAATTTTACATGCTGGACAGCAACAGAAGAAGAAGAAGAAGAAGGAGAAGGAGAAGAAGAAGGAGTAGCTTGGTTGGGAAACAGGAAACATTTTAAACATGTTTTAGATCCCACTGGTTCTGAAATCTGATGGAAACAGCCTGAACACGTTAACTGTTTATTTCTGATTGATAACTTTCTGTCAAATCTGTCACTTCCTGTTGCAGTGATGTCATAATGACATTATCAACAAGGACCAATGGGATGTGGGAGGAGAACCGACCCAGAATCAGAGCTCAGAGCGGCCGGGTACTGAGCCAAACCTGAAGAACGTGAAGAGGTTCTAATACCATGGGAGCAGGATCCTGGGGGGAGTTCTGCTCGGACAAACCGGCCTGATTCAGTTTCTGTTTTGAGGACGTTTACAGAACCCTGTGAACTGAACTCTTCTAAAAAATGAGACCACAGTGAAGTGGAACCTGACCCAACCGGACCTGGCTCTGGTCGATTTAAGCTGTGGTCCAACACTCCTCTGGAACGAAGCTCTTCCTGCTGCCACAGGAGGTCCACTTGGTCTGAGATGACAGAAGAGATTCAATAGGGGTCGGCCCATTTATATGATGTCATCGCAGCAGACCAATCAGCACACTCTGCTGCTATGACATCATCTACTGAAAATTAATCAGATTAGCTGACTGAGGACTCCATTTTCCACAATCCATCAGCCTGCAGCATCCTGCAGTGTTACAGCTGTAGTGACGTCACTACCCGATGTGACGTCACTACAGCTTTCACGCACATAACAATTATGTCACTCTGTGTGTGCGCGCACAGGTGCGTGCACAGGAGCGTGCAGGAAGCCTGGAGTGTCAGCACACACACATCCCGCGTGCGTGTACAGTGTATCATGATCTGCATGTAAATGTGTTCACGTGTACGTGCAGACCGTCGGAGTGCATATCGATCACAGATCAGTCTGAAAGTGAGTGTGTGCGCGCGCGTGCTGACCCCGCTCGATGAGCTTGTCGATGTCCGGGTCCAGGCCCTTGAAGTAGCACTTCCTCCACAGGCCGCAGTGCGTGGAGAACAGCGGGCGGCCGCACTCCGTCTCCAGGATGCCCATCCCCAGGATGGCCCGCCAGTTCTCCAGCAGCTCCTCCTCTCTGCTGCCCACATGCACGGGCTTCATTAGCGCCACGTCCCGTTGCCGGGTGCCGCCGCTGCCGGTGTCCACCAGCGGCAGGTGGTAGATTGGCATCTCCCGGTTCTTCTGGTCGTTCGAGTCGGAACCGTGGCGGTCGCAGTTCTCCTTGTGCCTGCGCGTGTCGGTCTCGTACCAGTGGTCGGTGAAGATGGCGGTGACCAGCAGCAGTAGGGACAGCACGCTGAGCGCGAGGCTCACCGCGGACACCTTCACCGTGACCGGCCGTGCTCTCTCCATGGCCGGGACATGGACCGAGCCGCTCCCGGTCCCGGAGCCGCCGTTCGCTCCGTTTCCGCAGCTGTTTCCGTTACTGGGCATCTTCTGCTGCCATCCTCGCGCCCATCAGCTGTTCCTCGTTTGCCCTCGAGAGCGCGTTGTCATGCCTACTGACTGACCGTCAGAGCTGCGTCAAGATGAACGCAGGAAGCGCTGTGGTACCGGAAGTCCGCGGATCCCGCCTTCAAAATAAAACGGTTATAGACTTTAAAACAAACACGTAGATAAGTCACTTCCGGAAAAAATACTAATTGTAGAATTGTTCTTATCATCATTGATAACCAACAACTATTGGTTAGAGCTGAGTATTTTAGTCTTCTGTTCAGGGTCTGAGACAGAACACAGTTATGTTTTTAAGATGATTTAGATGAAAAATACGTCATCTATCATAAAAGGAAGTTAAATGGATGTGCAGCATTATGACATGAAGTCTTAGACTCTAAATGAAGATTTTATCTGGGTTAGGAGACGAGGCCGACTTCCACCTTTGTGTCAGTGAATCTGGACAAAAGTCACCTGCTTTATTCAATTTCCACTCTTCACATCTTCGCCCCTGCCACAGGTGAGAGTCCAGTGTTCCGGTCCAACAGTGTGTTCAGAACCTTTAGAGCCCAGTCCAAAGTCCAACAGTGTGTTCAGAACCTTTAGAGCCCAGTCCAAAGTCCAACAGTGTGTTCAGAACCTTCCTGACTGAGTGAAATGAGCTGGACATATGAGAGCAGCAGCCATAATCAGAGCTGTCTGAATCCTCCAAACACTAAGGAAAGGAGCTCCTATGCTTCCTTAAGGATCTCCTTTAGGAAACACCGGACCGTCCTCTATGAGAGAAAGGAGCTCCGACGCTTCCTTAAGGATCTCCTTTAGGAAACACCGGACCGTCCTTCCTGAGAGAAAGGAGCTCCGACGCTTCCTTAAGGATCTCCTTTAGGAAACACCGGACCGTCCTTCCTGAGAGAAAGGAGCTCCGACGCTTCCTTAAGGATCTCCTTTAGGAAACACGGGACCGTCCTTCAGGAGAGAAAGGAGCTCCGACGCTTCCTTAAGGATCTCCTTTAGGAAACACCGGACCGTCCTTCATGAGAGAAAGGAGCTCCGACGCTTCCTTAAGGATCTCCTTTAGGAAACACCGGACCGTCCTTCCTGAGAGAAAGGAGCTCCGACGCTTCCTTAAGGATCTCCTTTAGGAAACACCGGACCGTCCTTCATGAGAGAAAGGAGCTCCGACGCTTCCTTAAGGATCTCCTTTAGGAAACACCGGACCGTCCTTCCTGAGAGAAAGGAGCTCCGACGCTTCCTTAAGGATCTCCTTTAGGAAACACCGGACCGTCCTTCCTGAGAGAAAGGAGCTCCGACGCTTCCTTAAGGATCTCCTTTAGGAAACACCGGACCGTCCTTTAGGAGAGAAAGGAGCTCCAACGCTTCCTTAAGGATCTCCTTTAGGAAACACCGGACCGTCCTTCATGAGAGAAAGGAGCTCCGACGCTTCCTTAAGGATCTCCTTTAGGAAACACCGGACCGTCCTTTAGGAGAGAAAGGAGCTCCGACGCTTCCTTAAGGATCTCCTTTAGGAAACACCGGACCGTCCTTCAGGAGAGAAAGGAGCTCCGACGCTTCCTTAAGGATCTCCTTTAGGAAACACCGGACCGTCCTCTATGAGAGAAAGGAGCTCCGACGCTTCCTTAAGGATCTCCTTTAGGAAACACCGGACCGTCCTTCCTGAGAGAAAGGAGCTCCGACGCTTCCTTAAGGATCTCCTTTAGGAAACACGGGACCGTCCTTCAGGAGAGAAAGGAGCTCCGACGCTTCCTTAAGGATCTCCTTTAGGAAACACCGGACCGTCCTTCATGAGAGAAAGGAGCTCCGACGCTTCCTTAAGGATCTCCTTTAGGAAACACCGGACCGTCCTTCCTGAGAGAAAGGAGCTCCGACGCTTCCTTAAGGATCTCCTTTAGGAAACACCGGACCGTCCTTTAGGAGAGAAAGGAGCTCCAACGCTTCCTTAAGGATCTCCTTTAGGAAACACCGGACCGTCCTTCATGAGAGAAAGGAGCTCCGACGCTTCCTTAAGGATCTCCTTTAGGAAACACCGGACCGTCCTTCAGGAGAGAAAGGAGCTCCGACGCTTCCTTAAGGATCTCCTTTAGGAAACACCGGACCGTCCTTCCTGAGAGAAAGGAGCTCCGACGCTTCCTTAAGGATCTCCTTTAGGAAACACCGGACCGTCCTTCCTGAGAGAAAGGAGCTCCGACGCTTCCTTAAGGATCTCCTTTAGGAAACACCGGACCGTCCTTCCTGAGAGAAAGGAGCTCCGACGCTTCCTTAAGGATCTCCTTTAGGAAACACCGGACCGTCCTTTAGGAGAGAAAGGAGCTCCGACGCTTCCTTAAGGATCTCCTTTAGGAAACACCGGACCGTCCTTCAGGAGAGAAAGGAGCTCCGACGCTTCCTTAAGGATCTCCTTTAGGAAACACCGGACCGTCCTTCCTGAGAGAAAGGAGCTCCGACGCTTCCTTAAGGATCTCCTTTAGGAAACACCGGACCTTCCTGAGAGAAAGGAGCTCCGACGCTTCCTTAAGGATCTCCTTTAGGAAACACCGGACCGTCCTTCATGAAAGAAAGGAGCTCCGACGCTTCCTTAAGGATCTCCTTTAGGAAACACCGGACCGTCCTTCAGGAGAGAAAGGAGCTCCGACGCTTCCTTAAGGATCTCCTTTAGGAAACACCGGACCGTCCTTCAGGAGAGAAAGGAGCTCCGACGCTTCCTTAAGGATCTCCTTTAGGAAACACCGGACCGTCCTTCAGGAGAGAAAGGAGCTCCGACGCTTCCTTAAGGATCTCCTTTAGGAAACACCGGACCGTCCTTCAGGAGAGAAAGGAGCTCATTCTATCCCACAATTCCTTGCAGCTGCAGCTTTGGCTCTGCCTTTCAATGAATGGGGACAGTATAAGTGTGTGTGGAAGTGTTTTGTGGTCTTAAAGTGCTCTTAGCGGTCAACAAGAGGAGAAAAGGTTTATAAAACTATTAGAACTTTGAGAAAACAAAGAAAAACTAGAGAACAAAGGTAACTCTCACCGCTGCAGCTGGAATGGTTCAGAGAAGACATTAAACTTTAACATCTTGTTATGAAAGTCCAGACCGGAAGTTCAGAGTGGCAGTTTTTCGTCATTCTGCAGGTGATCGCAGCGCATGCAGCCCCTAACCCATCTAAACTCCAACCAAACAGAAACTTTGACAAGTGCTCAAAGCGACTCAATAGAACCGGAAGTGACACTCACCTTTCAAAATGAAAGAGTGGCCTGTGGGACAGAATAAGAAAACGTGTTCAGCTTCAGATCAGCGACAAAAGTCTCCTTAAAACCGGAAAATGAAACGCGAACAGATCAGTAATCTGACCAGTTTCTGATGTCCTCACGTGCATCTGTGATCATAATATCAAAACCTGAGTGTTCATCAGTTTCCCTGGATACACCAGAGTAGGCAGCTGGCGTTGTCATGGCGATGATATCAGAGTCAGCGAGCGGCTAGGGTTCAGTTTTATTGTGAAAACTAACCGAAAGTCTGCTGTGACATCACTGCAGGTGGCTTAACGCCCCCCCCCCTTATACTGCCAGATGATGATGATGATGATGATGATGCTCACTGACTCCAGGTCAAAGTTTTGGTTGTTAGACAGAAAATGAATGATGTGTTTTTGCAGTGCTGATGAGAAACTTCACCGCTGACGATCCACGCAACACACAAGTCACGTGGTCGGAGCGGAGTTCAGTTGCCATGGTAACAGGTATGTGCAGGAAGATTATTCACGCAGAAGCAGATTTAAAATGAACTTTGACCTGTGAGATTTTTGGGTGAGATCATTGTTCAGAGTCATGAAAATGTCTCTGTTTCATCACCATGGTAACTGATGCTGAACCCGTCACCATGGTAACTGATGCTTAGCTGGATCCGCTCCCTGCTTCTGGTCCTGATGATCTCACAGACTTCAGACTCCGACTGAAACAGTTTGGCTCTGATTTAAAGATTAAGTTTTAATCCCAAATTTAACAAAAGGTGTTGATCAGAGTTTAATCCGTGAAATATCTGAGCCACCCTGGATGTAAATCTTAAGTAAAAATCAGCCCTTTGGATCAGAATTCAGCATCAGGCATTTTTATGAATCTGAATCATTCTCAGACTACAGACGTGCACAAACCTGATCTTCTCTCCCATCTTTAACCATTGACTGAAGTAGATGCTTCAAGAATGATGCTTTACCTGCAGGCATCACCTGGACTAAACACAAGGGTCGTTTTCCTAAACAGTTTTTGGAAACTAAAACGAATCAAATGTCAGAACAATTTGGGTTTAAAGTCTTCCAGCAGCGCCGGAGACAGTGATGTCCGACCATCTCACACAGCTGATTCATAAACTCTAAATACGCTGCTTGGTGTCCCCTCTTTCCTGTCCTCTCAGCCCCAGCTGGTCCAGGCAGATGGACCCTTCCTGGTTCTGGTTCTGATGGAGGTTTCTTCCTGTTAAAGGGAGTTTTTTCCCTCCACAGCTCAGGACGGGGACTGGATCAGGGAGAAGTTTCAGTGCAGTCTGCTGGTTTCCTGAGCTGGGCTGCTTAATTGGATCTGAATGAATTGGACTCATTTGGAATCCAGTGGAGTGGATTATGACTGGATAACAAAGAAATCTTTGAAATGTTTTGGGATGATTTGGGATGATATTTGTTGTAATTTGGTGCGATATAAATAAAACTGAATTGAGCTGAAATGAGACAACATTAAAACACTAATGATAAAAAAATGAATCTGCAAACCTTTTTCTTCCAGTTCAAACCAGAAACACACAGTCCGAGGAGTGCACGAGCAAGATGTGCACGAGCAAGATGTGCACGAGCAAGATGTGCACGAGCAAGATGTGCACGAGCTTCTGTGGAGGAGGAGGAGCAGAGCTCAGATCTGAAGGTCATGGTCAGACTCGGAGCAGAGGTGACTTTAAACGTCCCGACTTGTCTCCGTCTTGCTCAGCTGACACCGCCTGTCTTTATCAGCGGGTCAGGATGAGCTTTGCCGTGTTTCCGTGGCAACCTGGTGACTGGGGCCTCATGGGAAATCTCAGGTGACTGCAGCTCTCGTCCTCTCAGAGTCAAAACTCAACATGATGCAGAGAAAAATGAAAGCTTGTCCATTAGGTTGATCAATAATTCAGCAGTGTCCCTGCTGGGCTCTGCTGCTTCCTGTAACATGACCCCCCCCCCCCTGGATCCCTCCTCCCCACTTTGTCTCCTCTGTGAGCAACCAGCCTGCAGAAAATCTCCCTGTCACCATCAGCTGGATCCAATGAGTACATGTTCAGTTTGTTTAGTGGATGACAGGAAGGTCACTGACCAAGTTACCAAGAGAAGAAGACATCAACGATCCGAGAAGCAAAGAAAAACCAGGAGAACATTTACTGAGGTAGTTAAAGAGTAGCTAGAGGCAGGTGGTGATAACTAGCTGACCGGGGGCAGAAAGCAGAACTAACTACCCTAACCCTTACCTGAACAAGCTGGAAATAAAACAAGAAAACAGGACATGAAACAAAGATCCAACAGAAAGTAAATCAAGCAACACATAAAACCTGCATTCAGAAATCCAAAGTAAGACAACCAAAAGCAGTCCTACAGAGAGATGTATGTCTGTCACACACAGATGCATCAGAGACAACGTGAGGTTCAGGGTGTTAATCAAAGACACTTTGGTCTGGGGAAGCTGAGAGTAGAAACACAGAAAACTGACCCTCTGATTGGCAGATGGCTGCTCTTCCTGCTGAGCAGTTTATTAGAACTAGGAAATTCTAGAGGTTTTTAGATGGAGAAAATGTGCTCTTCTGGGTCAACCTGACCACAGATGCCTGTGCATGGCTGTACATTCGCAGGGTTCACACAGATTTGTTTTACATCCCACAGCTGTAGATTTTCCCTGCAGTCCCATCCTGCCTGAAGACCTTCACTGTTGTCCCTCCCCCACAACCAGCCTCAGCGACAACCGACCGGTTGCACTTACACCTGTGGTGATGAAGTGCTTCGAAAAACTGGTTCGGAGTCAGGATCTTCATAACCCCGACTCGGACCCATACCAGTTTGCCTACGGGGCAAACGGGTCGACGGAGGAGCGCTGTGGGCGCAGCGCTGACCCACCTGGAGAAACAAGGAAATTACGTCCTTCTTCTCTTTGTGGATTATAGTTCAGCATCTAACACCATCCTTCCCCATGGAAGCTGCTGAACCTCAGACTGCCTCATTCCAGAAGCCTTTGGATTCAGAACTTTCTGTCAGAGCGCCCACGGTGGGTCAGGATTGGCCCCCACACCTCTGCACTCCTCACACTCTGCACCGGTTCCCCTCAAGGATGCCTGCTGAGCCCCCTGCTTTTCACCCTCTACACCTCAGACTGCAGCCCATCCACAGCAGCACCCCCTTCATTAGGTATGTGGACGACACCACAGCGGGAGGCTGCATCACTGGAGGTGCAACAGCTGACTGTGTGGTGTAGAGACAAAGGAGCCAATCATTAACTGCAGAAGAAATAAAACGGACATTCAGCCCCTTCTCATTGGTGGGACCAGTGACCTGCGCTTCCTGGGAGTCCACATAGATGGTCAAGAAGGCACAGCAAAGGCTCCATTTCCTGGGAATCCTCAGGAAGAACAATATCAGCCAGAGACTGCTTGTATTTTTTATCGCTCCACTCTGGAGAGCATCCTCACATCCTGCCAGCTGCACAGTGGCAAACAGGACAGAACTCCAGAGGGTCACCAAAATGGCTGACAAGGTCATTGGGTGTCCTCTACCCACACTGGAGGACCTTCATGGCTGCTCTAACGGGACAGCCAATACCATCCTGAAGGACTCATTCCACCCAGGACATTTTTTTAAATGTTTGAGCCAAACATGACGGTACAAGGCCATCAAAACCAGGACAAATAGACTGAAAAATAGTGCTGAACATACTGTTGGACTGGGCCCCCAGGCCCAGTTCCTCACCGGTGGCCTGATGATGGTTTGATGGTTGGAGGTCATGGTCTAACCAACAGGTGGACGGCCCACTCTTGCTGCCTTGCTCAGAGGCTCCTGGAAGCTGCTGTGTGATCCTCCTCCTCACGGATCAGTACCAGCAGTTTCCCACGATCTCCTGCACTGAGTGTGTCTCCTCAGAAGTTATCGATTGTTGTCCCGAAGCTCCATCAGCTCGTATTGATCGACAGGACACCGCCTCACCTTCAGCATGGTGGGGGGGGTCAGAGGAGTGTGTGTTTGGGGGGGGCATTGTGGGCGGAGCTTTAATTCACACTCAGTCAGAGGTGATGCACTTTGAGGTGTGAATGTCATGCTGTTTAAGTGCTGAGGCAGCGAGATGATGAAGGTCACCGCTGGAGGGGCAGAGGGAGTGGGGGGGCGGGTCAAACCAACCTCAGCTCGGCCAGGTTCTGTTTGCAGACTTCACCGTGAAAATCTATCCAAAACAGCTGCTGCTCACTTCCTGTGGCTCTGTGACAGAAGGACACTTCTGACGTCCCACAAACATGAGACCAGAGATGCAATTAGAGGAAGAACTCCAGGTTATTCTCCTTATTGTTCTTCATGTTTGGGTTTCACATTAAAAACAGTAAATTAATCTGTTTTTGGTCTTCTGCTTCATTTTCTCTGGCACTAATCCACCCATCCTTCCTCTGATCCGATATTAAACCTGTCAATCGTTACCGTCCTTACTGATGATGGCCGTATTGATCAGCTGTGACTGATCTGTTCTGTCTGAGTCAGAGCTGCTGCAGATTCTTACATCATATCTCCAATGATAGATATTTATTGTATTCTGCACCTCTGCAGCTCGACTGCTCTTCAGTCAGAGAAATGCTCAGAGTTTGTCCTCCTCAGAAGTCAAAGGTCAAACCTGGAGGTGTTCCTCTGATGTTCAGCAGCATCTCTGCAAAGCGTTAATGAGGTCTTACATAATCCTCCATCTTTATTCTGATCAGTCCCTTGGGGTGCCAACCAGTACCAAAGATGCACTTCAGAGACTCTGGTGCTGTTTGCAAGCTGAGCAGAACCAGAACCTCAGCAGCCGGACCAGAACACAGAACTCTGCTGGTGGATCATCAGAACTCAGAACCAAACTCAGGGAGAGAAATCAGTGATGTCAGAGGTTCTGACAGAACACCATTAGTCCACCATTTTTACAGACCTGTGTGTATGTGTCTGGTTCTGGTCAGGCCTGATATTGTATCTGAACTGGGTCTCGGTTGGTTCAGGAGTTCTTTTCTGCTCAGCTTGGACAGCCTCCATCTTTAAAGGATGGCCTCTGTCACCATGACGATGCCCATGCCGCCTTCATCTTCAGGTGGAGGAGTCGGGTCAGGGTTATCAGCACCTCTAAGGAGGTCCTGCTCGGCCTCGTTAAACTGCAGGAACAGCCCAGAGGGAGGAGCCTCCATGTGGATCATTCTGCCCCCAACACCAGTGAACATCCAGGGTGCGGACATGATCCAGAGGGCCAGCTCTGTCCTGGGATGCCCCCTCATCCCCGTGGAGGTGGTAGGAGGGAGGAGCACGATGGCTAAGCTGTCAGCCATGAGGAGGAATGACTCCCACCCCATGCAGGAGATCTGGAGAGCTCCTTCAGCGACAGACTGAGAAGGAACGCTGTCGCAGGTCCTTCCTTCCAGCAGCTGTCAGACTTCATAACCAGCAGTGCTCCCAGTAGACCACACACTCACTAAGACTGAAACAGTTTAACAGTTTAATGTGTGCAAATATATATATATATATATATATATATAATGGTGTTTATATTATTATTTTAATTTTTTTTATCTCTTGCTGCTGCTGCTGTAAAATAAAAAGTTCCCCAGTGTGGGACAAGTAAATGTATTCTTATAACCAGCATATTCAGGTTGGTTAAAGCTGATAACCAACACAATGGGTTAGTTAAAGCTGATAACCAACATGTTAAGGTTAGTTAAAGCTGATAACCAACACAATGGGTTAGTTAAAGCTGATAACCAACATTTTAAGGTTGGTTAAAGCTGATAACCAACACAATGGGCTAGTTAAAGCTGATAACCAACATGTTAAGGTTAGTTAAAGCTGATAACCAACACAATGGGTTAGTTAAAGCTGATAACCAACATGTTAAGGTTAGTTAAAGCTGATAACCAACACAATGGGTTAGTTAAAGCTGATAACCAACATGTTAAGGTTGGTTAAAGCTGATAACCAACATGTTAAGGTTGTTTAAAGCTGATAACCAACACAATGGGTTAGTTAAAGCTGATAACCAACATGTTAAGGTTGGTTAAAGCTGATAACCAACATGTTAAGGTTGGGTAAAGCTGATAACCAACATGTTAAGGTTAGTTAAAGCTGATAACCAACACAATGGGTTAGTTAAAGCTGATAACCAACATGTTAAGGTTGGTTAAAGCTGATAACCAACATGTTAAGGTTAGTTAAAGCTGATAACCAACACAATGGGTTAGTTAAAGCTTATAACCAACATGTTAAGGTTAGTTAAAGCTGATAACCAACACAATGGGTTAGTTAAAGCTGATAACCAACATGTTAAGGTTGGTTAAAGCTGATAACCAACATGTTAAGGTTAGTTAAAGCTGATAACCAACACAATGGGTTAGTTAAAGCTGATAACCAACATGTTAAGGTTGGTTAAAGCTGATAACCAACATATTAAGGTTAGTTAAAGCTGATAACCAACACAATGGGTTAGTTAAAGCTGATAACCAACATGTTAAGGTTAGTTAAAGCTGATAACCAACATGTTAAGGTTGGTTAAAGCTGACAACCAACATGGTGATAACCAACATGTTAAGGTTGGTTAAAGCTGATAACCAACATGTTAAGGTTGGTTAAAGCTGACAACCAACATGGTGATAACCAACATGTTAAGGTTGGTTAAAGCTGATAACCAACATGTTAAGGTTGGTTAAAGCTGATAACCAACATGGTGATAACCAACACAATGGGTTAGTTAAAGCTGATAACCAACATGTTAAGGTTAGTTAAAGCTGATAACCAACATGGTGATAACCAACACAATGGGTTAGTTAAAGCTGATAACCAACATGTTAAGGTTAGTTAAAGCTGATAACCAACACAATGGGTTAGTTAAAGCTGATAACCAACATGGTGATAACCAACACAATGGGTTAGTTAAAGCTGATAACCAACATGTTAAGGTTGGTTAAAGCTGACAACCAACATGGTGATAACCAACATGTTAAGGTTAGTTAAAGCTGATAACCAACATGTTAAGGTTGGTTAAAGCTGACAACCAACATGGTGATAACCAACATGTTAAGGTTGGTTAAAGCTGATAACCAACATGTTAAGGTTGGTTAAAGCTGACAACCAACATGGTGATAACCAACATGTTAAGGTTGGTTAAAGCTGACAACCAACATGGTGATAACCAACATGTTAAGGTTGGTTAAAGCTGATAACCAACATGTTAAGGTTGGTTAAAGCTGACAACCAACATGGTGATAACCAACACAATGGGTTAGTTAAAGCTGATAACCAACATGTTAAGGTTAGTTAAAGCTGATAACCAACATGGTGATAACCAACACAATGGGTTAGTTAAAGCTGATAACCAACATGTTAAGGTTAGTTAAAGCTGATAACCAACACAATGGGTTAGTTAAAGCTGATAACCAACATGTTAAGGTTAGTTAAAGCTGATAACCAACATGGTGATAACCAACACAATGGGTTAGTTAAAGCTGATAACCAACATGTTAAGGTTAGTTAAAGCTGATAACCAACATGGTGATAACCAACACAATGGGTTAGTTAAAGCTGATAACCAACATGTTAAGGTTAGTTAAAGCTGATAACCAACACAATGGGTTAGTTAAAGCTGATAACCAACATGTTAAGGTTGCTTAAAGCTGATAACCAACATGTTAAGGTTAGTTAAAGCTGATAACCAACATGGTGATAACCAACACAATGGGTTAGTTAAAGCTGATAACTAACATGTTAAGGTTAGTTAAAGCTGATAACCAACACAATGGGTTAGTTAAAGCTGATAACCAACATGTTAAGGTTAGTTAAAGCTGATAACCAACACAATGGGTTAGTTAAAGCTGATAACCAACATGTTAAGGTTAGTTAAAGCTGATAACCAACATGGTGATAACCAACACAATGGGTTAGTTAAAGCTGATAACCAACATGTTAAGGTTAGTTAAAGCTGATAACCAACACAGTGGGTTAGTTAAAGCTGATAACCAACATGTTAAGGTTGTTTAAAGCTGATAACCAACATGGTGATAACAAACACAATGGGTTATTTAAAGCTGATAACCAACTTGTTAAGGTTGGTTAAAGCTGATAACCAAACATGGTGATAACCAACACAATGGGTTAGTTAAAGCTGATAACCAACATGTTAAGGTTAGTTAAAGCTGATAACCAACACAATGGGTTAGTTAAAGCTGATAACCAACATGTTAAGGTTGTTTAAAGCTGACAACCAACACAATGGGTTAGTTAAAGCTGATAACCAACATGTTAAGGTTAGTTAAAGCTGATAACCAACACAATGGGTTAGTTAAAGCTGATAACCAACATGTTAAGGTTGTTTAAAGCTGACAACCAACACAATGGGTTAGTTAAAGCTGATAACCAACATGTTAAGGTTAGTTAAAGCTGATAACCAACACAATGGGTTAGTTAAAGCTGATAACCAACATGTTAAGGTTGTTTAAAGCTGATAACCATCATGGTGATAACCAACATGTTAAGGTTAGTTAAAGCTGATAACCAACATGGTGATAACCAACACAATGGGTTAGTTAAAGCTGATAACCAACATGTTAAGGTTAGTTAAAGCTGATAACCAACACAATGGGTTAGTTAAAGCTGATAACCAACATGTTAAGGTTGTTTAAAGCTGATAACCAACATGGTGATAACCAACACAATGGGTTAGTTAAAGCTGATAACCAACTTGTTAAGGTTGGTTAAAGCTGATAACCAAACATGGTGATAACCAACACAATGGGTTAGTTAAAGCTGATAACCAACATGTTAAGGTTAGTTAAAGCTGATAACCAACACAATGGGTTAGTTAAAGCTGATAACCAACATGTTAAGGTTGTTTAAAGCTGACAACCAACACAATGGGTTAGTTAAAGCTGATAACCAACATGTTAAGGTTAGTTAAAGCTGATAACCAGTACAATGGGATAAACAGCAGAAGGTTCAAACTCATGATGACCATCTGTTCAGCATCAGGACCCACAGACCAAAGCAGCTAGTCTCTGAACGTCACTGAACCATTTGGATCAGTACATCTGGAGTTCTTTCTTATTGGATGAAACGGGTCCTCTCGGTGTCTCAAAGGGAGGTACCACGGATTAACTCCTCACAGCCGGGCTTCCTTACACCTTCAGAACCTCACGGAAAACCGGGGGTGATACACCATCAGAACCCAAAATGGATCTTTGGATCAGGAGTATTTCGTCCTCATACAGACCTCTGTGGCCCCCTGCAGGGCCCCCAACAACAGGTTGGGAACCTTGATGTTCTTCCTCTTTGTCTTCTTCAGCCTGATGATGATGATGATGAAAAGCCCACTTTCCTACCTGCAGCTGACCAATCACCATGAGGATGCAGTGATGTCACATGATCACAGAGTAAGAACCAGGACTAGAACCAGAACCAGGACTTGGGCCATCCTCGGTGTGAACAGATTAAACTCAGAGACTGAGAGTATCTAAAGATGATTTTTACTGATAGGACATCAGGATGATGACATCAGAGAGGAAACTTTCGATAAACCAATGAACACACAAGGAAATGAACTCTGATTACATCACCACGGCTCACCAACCAATCAGAGCTCAGCGTCCTCAGGCGTATGTAAGTGTGAGACTCACTGAATAGCTCTGACGGTCCAGATCAGGTTAAAAGAGCTGAGTTCTGGTTTGATTATTCATATGTTTCTCTATTCAGAATTGATTTGGATCAGCAGATTCTGCAGAACCTGACAGAGAAAACAGGCCAATCAAAGGCCTGTTCTCCACAGAGGGCGTTCCTATTGGCTTCTGTATCCACACAGCATGCACATGCCCTCAGTTGGTGGACCTACATTAAAATCAGAAGCAGGTGGAAACATGGAGCCGGGTCTAGTTGGTCCCATGTACTGGGCCTGTGGTTCTGCCCGAGGAGCAGAGAACATGCAGTCAGATCATGTGACCAGTCAGAGCTGCAGGAGGCCTGCGGCATTCCCTCCATCAGAGGGTGAGCGCCTGAATAATTCATGGCTGTTCTCAGAGGGCCGGACGTGCACAGGGGCGTGCACAGGGGCGTGCACAGGGGCGTGCACAGGGGCGTGCACAGGGGCGTGCACAGGGGCGTGCACAGGAACGTGCACAGGGGCCTCTGATGAAAATTTAAACAGGCTGCATTGGAGCACTTTGTAATATCTGCCAAAGCTGACAGCTTTTAAACGACGTCATTTCCCTCTGCTGTGGCGTGCACGTGCACGTGCACGTGCTGACCTCTGACCTCACTGAGACCCTCCGGCTCCCTGCACATACTCGCTGTAAATCAATAGAACTAAAACTCTGACTTTTATTTCCTGTCAGACAGTCTGAAGTCAGCATATTTCATGTTGGTCTCATCCTTTGTTCATGACTTCCTGACGCTCCTCAGAGTCACCATCAGCCGTGTCTCCGCCCTCTTTCTTAATTGAGCAACGCTAATCTGGAGGGACCAAAGATGAAGAATTAAATGACTGCAGATGATTTTGTCATGTTTGTCTTGTAAAGCTCAAAGTTTTTATTGAGCTGGGTGCACCTTCCTTTGATGACTCAGTGGTTTGAACATCACCGGCAGCTCAGACAGAAGCACAGAGCAAACCTGCAGCTCTGTTTTCAGCTCACATCAGAAATCCTGACGCAGTCACACAGCCGTCCATCTTCTGACTGTAAAGTTGAACTCAGAATAATAAAATCATCTGGTCCTCAGCAGGTGTCAAAACTCAGTAAACTGAGATGAACACGTGACATTTTACACTGAGTAGAAGCAGTCATACATGCTGTGAGTTGATGGGATTTTTTTATGTTTGTTTGCATTTATTCTGTCAGATTTTATCTATCAGACCTTTATCAGAATAAATAAACACTGTGGCATCTTCATGCTGAAGTGATGCAGTGCCTCCTGCTGGCCACCACAGGAAGGACAGTCCAGCTGATCAATCACACCTGATTGATCCCCTCAGGTGTCACACTGACTGATGAAAAGATTAAAGCTGTAAAGGTTTAATTACAGCAACCTTAAAAGTCTGAGGTACATATCCTGTCAACAAAGACCGATTGATCAGATCCAATATGGAAGTATTGATTAAGGGGAAAACCTCCTTGAACAGTCTGGTTGGGATTGGGTCTAAAATACAAGTTGATGGTTTAGAAGAGACTATTGCTGTTGTTAGCTCAGAGAGATCAACTGGGCAGAAGCTCTAAATACAAATCAGGTTCTAAAGATACTTCTAAAGCTGCTCTACTTGATGATACATCAGTGATAATAGTGGGAAGGATTCCATTAATCTTCTCTCTGATAGAAACAATTTTATTGATGAAGAATCTCATGAAATCATCACTGCTGAGAGTTAAAGGAATACATGGCTCAACAGAGCTCGGACTCTTTGTCAGCCTGGCAACAGCGCTGAAAAGAAACCTGGGATTATTCTTATTCTCTTGTATCAATAATGAATAATAAGCAGTTCTAGCTTTACGAAGTGCTTTCTTATACGTTATTAAACTATCTTTCCAGACTAATTGATAACACCATTTTCTTTCCAGCTTTCTCGCAGTCTGCTTTAAAGCAACTGTGAATTATACCAAGGAACTGAATCAACTTTCTTCAACAGGTGAGTTCGGTTCTGATTCTGTTATTGTCTGCAGATATTTACCGGGTTTTGTGTCAACACGGACAGTCCACGTGATTGATTAACTGAGCTGTCGCTGCAGAGGCTCTTATTTTGAAGCGCTTGGAGCGGGCAGTCAACCGGAAGCAGGTCAGAAGCAGGAGAAGAAGACTGATTTGTTTTGATTTCGTGTGACTGTTGTGGACTCACCAGGCGGACAGGTGCGATCAGAACCAGGTAAGACAGCCTGCTCTGAGCAAAATCAACGCGCTAACTTATCTAACCCGAAAGCGGACCGGACCCGCTGACCCGTGCTAACTGAGCTGACGGGCTGAGTCCGGGTCGTTCTGTGCTAACGGTGCTAGCTTACCCGTGCTACCTAAACAATTAGGTCCTGATCCGGGCTGCTTCTGGACCGGATCCTCTGCGCTGCTGTTTGCATCAGCCTCTTCGAACGATACCGGAGAGAAAGTAGTTACTGAGCTGTTTGGACCGGGCCAGGCGATGACCTACTTTCTGTCCCGAGTTCAGTCGGATTCTGAGCGAACCGGTTTACCTCCAGGACCCGGGTTTATTGCTCCAGGATGGGGATACATCCCGGGGATATAGCCCGGGGCAGGCCACGAAGAACCGAACCAGAACTGTCTGTTGTTGTTTAGTTTGTGTGTCTGACAGGTTTGTCAAATTAAAAGACTTCCGCTCAGCTGTCAGGCACAGCAGAGGTCACGTGATTGATCGATTCAGGTTTTCTCTGAACTTTTTCGAACTGATCAGACCCGGTGATCAAAGTTATTGATCAGATAGATGAAGATAATCAATATGCTGCCCTTCAGCTTCAGTTTGGTTCCTGCACCTCCTCCTCGTCCAGATGAGGTCACAGGTCACAGGTCATTCCGTTTCTCTGCAGGCACAACAAAGTCGCCTCTTCTCTGCTGACATCACCTGGGTAATGGCTCTGATCTCTTTGGAAGACCTCGAGGGATTGGACGATGAGCAGCTGGAAGATGACATCACCGATAACCCTGAGCCAATGGGTGAAGAGCAGGGAGACCGACTGCTGGCACACTGGCAGGCGGTTGCCAGCACTCACCAGGTGTCAGTTCCTCCAGGTGAGGGGGCGGGGCCTGTACAAGCTCCCCTTGTTTTACTCTCTTTCCGGGAGCTTGTAGAGTTAAAGCTGAGCCCAGGAACAGGAAGTGGCGGTGGTCAGGTGACGCAGTGAGTTGTAGACCTGAGAACGTCCTGCTCTGTGTTCCAGAAATGACCGGACCCATACAGGAAATGACTCGCAACAGCCAGCAGAGGGAGCCCATCCCATCTGCCCTCATCTCTCGCCACGAGAAGGTAAAAACCTTGATCAGAACCTGGTACCAGAACCTGATTCCAGATAAGACCAGATCCGTTTTTGTCCTGCGTTTCCAGATGGGGGAGGTTCTGTACGAGGAGCGGGTTTACCCGGCGGGACACTGGGCCTGCGTGACCCGAGGAGAGGACCTGTACGAGCAGAGCATCTCCATGGGCTTCATGAAGCTGATGCGCTTTATCTGCAAGGAGAACTCTGCAGGTGAGGCTCCGCCCACAGCGCCTGCCTGAGGCACGTCACATGATCCTGACCAGCCAGTCGTGGTTTACAGGTCGCTACCTGGGCATGACCGTACCTGTGATCAGCAACATCCACCTGATGGAGGACGGCAACGCCTTCAACAAAAATGTGGAGACGGCGTTCTTCCTGCCTGCTGAGTTCCAGAGCAGCCCGCCCCGGTCCTCCGACCCGGACATCTCCATCATCTACAGGGAGCCAATCAGAGTGGTCGCCAGGTGAGGTCATCATCAGGTTTCTGAAAGCAAAGCTGCTTTTGTCTATTAATCCTCACACGTTGCCATCCAGTAGTCAATAACATCAGAGGAAAAACGTCTCGTCTGAGCTGCTGATCGTTGGTCATCATCCCTTTCCTCCATTTTGTTCCTGCACGCCATCCTTCATGCCTCCTCTTCATCTTGACCAACAACATATCTACTGCTCCATCATCCCACTTCATAACTTACTCTGCATGGGCGCTATTGCCCAAAAAAGAAGTTGCACTTCCCTCGGAGTCAGACGTCCCGCTCCGGTGGCGTCTATGAGTGTGGCGGCGCGGTAGTGAGCGCGCATTCTTCCTCCCGCTTGGTTAGGAGCGGTAAGAAAGTACAGCGGTGGAATGGTCTGAGACCGCCTCCTTCATTAAGGGGAAACACTGGGGTCTCATTCCAGGCTTTACTTGGGCTTTGGAAAGCTTAGCTTTGCTGTTGTCTGTTTCACAACTTTTCTGTTACCATGGTTGCTGAAGTGTTTATGTTTCTGTATTTCTCAGACGCTTTTATCCAAAGCAACGAATGAGGATATAACATAACAGCTAACATCAAAGCTAACATAACAGCTAACATCAAAGCTAACATAACAGCTAACATCAAAGCTAACATAACAGCTAACATCAAAGCTAACATCAAAGCTAACATAACAGCTAACATCAAAGCTAACATAACAGCTAACATCAAAGCTAACATAACAGCTAACATCAAAGCTAACATCAAAGCTAACATAACAGCTAACATCAAAGCTAACATAACAGCTAACATCAAAGCTAACATCAAAGCTAACATAACAGCTAACATCAAAGCTAACATAACAGCTAACATAACAGCTAACATCAAAGCTAACATCAAAGCTAACATCAAAGCTAACATCAAAGCTAACATAACAGCTAACATCAAAGCTAACATAACAGCTAACATCAAAGCTAACATCAAAGCTAACATAACAGCTAACATCAAAGCTAACAATAAGCTCCATAGAAGGAACCCAGGAGTCCGACTCTGTCAGAGGGGACAGAGTAGAGATAGGGTGCAGGCATAGAAGGAAGTGCAGAAAGATAAAGTGCAGAGATAGAGGGGGGAGGGAAGTACAAGGTAAGGATAGGAGATGCTCTCTGAAGAGCTGGGTTTTCAGGAGCTTCTTGAAGATAGACAGGGACGCCCCTGTTCTGGTAGCGCTCGGTAGGTCATTCCACCATCGTGGGACGACACATGAACAGAGTTTGGATTGTCTTAGGCGTGGTGTAGGAGCTGCTAGACGACAATCCTGCGACTTTACGAGAGCAGAGCCTCCTGGGGGCTTCTTAGTTAAAGGTTAAAACTATAATCCTGTGGTTTAGGGTTCACAGACTTTCTTTAAAGATAAAACAGCTGATTAATGTGTCTGATATGTTGCCCTCTGATTGACCGTCAGGACGTTCTTCGGGACGACCACAGAGGAGACAGTTGGCCGTCAGATCCGCCAGCTGTGGGAGGTCGTTGACCTTGCTGACCACTTCCACCGGGACCGCTACATTGTGGCGGTGTACGACAACCCGGGAGTGCCACACCGCCGCAACGAGATCTGGTTAATCCGGAGAGACCTGTAGGCCCTGCCCACAATGCAACCACCTCCTCCTCTTCTGATTGGATCTGAGGACTCACCAGCCTTCTTTTAGCCTGACCAATCAGAGGAGGTTTTAAACAGGTCCCGACCTCCCATTGGCTCAAACATCTGAAGCGGCTCCAGAACCAGCTGTGACATCACTTCCTGTTCTTGTAAATACCAACACATAGCTCTGTGCCATTTGTAATGTGGAACACCTGAAGGGGCGGGGCCAGAGTGAGCGACATGATGATGTCAGGCAGGTAACTGCACACCTCAGAGTCAGCTGGTCCTGGATGACAGTCACATGTATGAGTGTGCGCAGAACCTGTTATGTCTGAGTGGTTCTGGTTCTGCTGGATGAACAGGAGCCAACCCCCCCCAAAAAACCCAAGCTGTGAACAGCTGTGAAACCTCCTGAGAGAGAGACTGGTTCTCTCAAAGAACCAAAGCCAGACTGAGTGGGCTTCGATATGATGGACCTTTTTATATAGGAGAGACCAACGCAGCGGAACCAGAACCTCAGGTCCAGACTCAGCAGCTCACCTCCATCTGAAGGAGAAGGACTCTGAGAACATTAAAGTCGGCATCCCTACCCTCGGGTATCACCTTCCCAAGAGGTTTCACACTCATTCACACCTTGGATCATGTGACCAAAACATGTTCTTTCACACAGGTAAGCAGCTCCCCAGTGAGGATGAGCTAACCCCCCCCACACTGGTCAGGTGGTCCCTCTGCTGCTGATCAGCTGATGCTGCCACCTGGTTTAGAACTGAAGAACCTTTCAGACGAGACGGGAAACGTCTTCAAAATCCAAGCGGTCCAGCTGACCTGATTCAGCTCTGAGGATTGCTGATTTCTCCCTGAATGTTTGGAGGTCCGACCACGAAGCACCCAACACTTGATCTGTTGTTCCTTCGGTGTTTGTGTTCAGATATTTAAATAAATGCTGGTCGGCCTGAGCGTCCTCCTGTTGTTGAACATCCTGCAGGAGCGGAGCAGCGCCCCCTGCAGGTAGGGCAGGGTAAGGACCCCTACTGGAGGGAGTAGGGATTTGAACCCCAGGTCTCCCACATGAAAGGTGGCAATCACACCACTACGCTATCCCAGCCCCAGTGTGGATGCTTAAAGGGGAACTCCGGTATCTTTAAACCTTATTTCTGGCATGAAATACGTTCATCTGCTCACTGAGAAGTTTGGTGAAAGTCGGCGTCCAAACTGTGAGCAGATGAACGTATTTCATGCCAGAAATAAGGTTTAAAAACACCGGAGTTCCCCTTTAAGTAACTAATAAAGGTTACATGATGATGGGGAGCCCTGTAGTTCAGCTGGTTACTGACAGATTTCTTCTGTCCTGTCAATCTACTCTGGAATAAACGCCATTAAATTAAAAATAATACTGATAATGTAAAAAAAAAATGTAATTCCTCTTTGAGATAAAGAAAATATTTTCAAATGTCCATGAACACAGCAGTTAATAACAGCAGGCTGGTAGTTCTGACCTGGTCCAGGCTTTTCACTTTTTGATGAGTCCTTACAGACATTTCAGCTTCATGCGGTTTTTAACGTGTGAAACCTGAGCTCAAAGGACTGTGTCTGACTCCATGTTCAGAGTATGAAACGGAATCTGGTCATTTTAAAAAGAAAACCAAACAAAATGTGGAAAAATTTATGTTTTTGGCCTGAAACATGACATCATGACGTCGAACCAAAACAACTTTATTTACAAAAAAACTGACACGTTACAGTCGGCGTCACCTCAACAGGTTAAAAGGAGAAAAAGTTGTAAAAAACAAATCAGCAAGCAGAGGGGCGGGGCTCCGCTGTGATGTCACCCGTGTTAGATCAGGTCGGCCACTGCGAAGAAAGAAAACAGCGTGAGTGTGAACAGCCTCTGGCGTTGGCACGGTAACAGCAGCTGCTCTGCGAGTGGCCAGCTCGTACCGTTCATGGGCATCTCGTCGATCTGGGTGGAGTAGTACTGCTCGATGTCCCGCAGGATCCTTATGTCATCGTTCTTCACAAAGTTGATGGCCACGCCCTTCCTGCCGTAACGACCAGACCGACCAATCCTGGAAGAGGCCAGAGGTTACCTCAGGTCACACAGACTGATCTCGGGCTTACACTGAACAGAGTTTTGGGCCTGCCGGGACTACTTTGTGTGGCGTACCTGTGGATGTACAGCTCTCTGTTGTTCGGCAGGTCGTAGTTGATGATGAGAGAAACCTGCGGCACGTCCAGACCTCGAGCCCAGACATCGGTGGAGATCAATACGCGGCTGAAACCAACAGGATGTTCTGTTAAAAATACATACTCTGGTTCTGGTTCTGGGGCTCTTTGCGCATGTGCGTTACCTGGCGCCGGACCGGAACTCCTTCATGATGGACTCCCTCTCCTTCTGGGGCATGTCTCCGTGCATCGATGACACGGTGAAGTTGGCCTCCCTCATCTTCTCTGTCAGCCAGTCCACCTGAAACACCACAACTACTGACTACACTTCCCAGAAGGCTCAGCTGCTGACAGCTGGACTGATGCCTGGGCCCAGTTCTGGCACAGAGCAAACAGCTGATATGAGGGCAGGTTGGCGTGCACGTATCTCACCTTCCTCTTGGTGTTGCAGAAGATGACGGCCTGTGTGATGGTCAGCGTGTCGTACAGATCGCACAGAGTGTCGAACTTCCACTCCTCCCGCTCCACGGCCACAAAAAACTGCTTTATTCCCTCCAAGGTCAACTCGTCACTGAGGCCCAGACATTCAGAGCATAGAGAGAGAGACGGTGGCGCCGTCAGTTCAGCTCGCTGTGAGCGTCACAATCTGTGAAACACTTCCTGTTCTTCTTTACGGACTCACCGTTTGACTAGGATGCGGATCGGATCAGTCATGAACTTGTTTGTCATCTCCAGGATTTCGTGTGGCAGCGTGGCGCTGATCAGAACCACCTGTGTGGCTGGCGGCAGGTAACGGTACACGTCGTAGATCTGCTCTTTGAAACCTTAGAGATTAAAACAGACTCGGATCATCACCCTGAACCACTGAGATGTTCACACTAAACCCAGGAAACTGCTACCAGCTGACCCCAGAGTTCAGAGGTCACCTTCACAGACTGCTACCAGCTGACCCCAGAGTTCAGAGGTCACCTTCACAGACTGCTACCAGCTGACCCCAGAGTTCAGAGGTCACCTTCACAGACTGCTACCAGCTGACCCCAGAGTTCAGAGGTCACCTTCACAGACTGCTACCAGCTGACCCCAGAGTTCAGAGGTCACCTTCACAGTATGACTGCTACCAGCTGACCCCAGAGTTCAGAGGTCACCTTCACAGACTGCTACCAGCTGACCCCAGAGTTCAGAGGTCACCTTCACAGACTGCTACCAGCTGACTCCGCACACGCTCACCTTTGTTGAGCATCTCGTCAGCTTCGTCCAGCACCAGCATCTTGATGGCTCTCGTCCTCAGACTCCTGCGGCGAATCATGTCTGCAGGAACAAAACGAGAGCTTCTGATTGGCTGATTCAGTCAGAGCGGAGTCGGGTCACGTGGTTAATCATTCTGAGATAAACGCCATGATGTTCACACCACCGCTGTGAGGCCCCTCTCAGGCCTATCTGGATTTCTTTCAGCTGAAGAAGCATGGCGGACACCACAGGTGTTGTCATGGCGCCGAAGACGCGGCTGACTCACCAAACACTCGTCCAGGCGTCCCAGCAACCACATGCTGACCGTAGTCCAGCTTGCGGATGTCCTCGCCCACGTTGGTGCCTCCGATGCAGGAGTGGCACTGAACGTTCATGTAGTCTCCCAGAGCGAGCAGCACCTAAGACACGGGAGAGAACCGACCAATCAGAGACGGCCACAGCTCAGCATTTTGTGTGTTTGTGTCTGTCTGTCAACTACCTTCTGAATCTGTCCAGCCAGCTCTCTGGTTGGAGCAAGGATCAGAGCCTGGGTCTCCCTCACCTGCAGACAGGAAACGCATCACAGCATGATGTCATCAACCAGAACCAGTTCTCCTGACTGAAGTTGATACTGAAGCTGCTGAAACCTGAACCACCAATACCTGCATCCTATGGATCACCTATGAACCGGGCTTTCCATGAGTCCACTGAACAAATCCATTCAACTCCCTTTTATTTATACAGCGAGAAATCTCCAGGCACTTCCATACAGAACCAATCCATACAGAACCAATCCATACAGAACCAATCCATACAGAACCAACCCATACAGAACCAACCCATACAGAACCAATCCATACAGAACCAACCCATACAGAACCAACCCATACAGAACCAACCCATACAGAACCAATCCATACAGAACCAACCCATACAGAACCAATCCATACAGAACCAACCCATACAGAACCAACCCATACAGAACCAATCCATACAGAACCAATTCATACAGAACCAATTCATACAGAACCAATCCATACAGAACCAATCCATACAGAACCAATCCATACAGAACCAACCCATACAGAACCAACCCATACAGAACCAACCCATACAGAACCAACCCATACAGAACCAATCCATACAGAACCAACCCATACAGAACCAATTCATACAGAACCAATCCATACAGAACCAACCCATACAGAACCAACCCATACAGAACCAATCCATACAGAACCAATCCATACAGAACCAATTCATACAGAACCAATCCATACAGAACCAATCCATACAGAACCAATCCATACAGAACCAACCCATACAGAACCAACCCATACAGAACCAACCCATACAGAACCAACCCATACAGAACCAATCCATACAGAACCAACCCATACAGAACCAACCCATACAGAACCAACCCATACAGAACCAACCCATACAGAACCAACCCATACAGAACCAATTCATACAGAACCAATCCATACAGAACCAATCCATACAGAACCAATCCATACAGAACCAATCCATACAGAACCAATCCATACAGAACCAACCCATACAGAACCAACCCATACAGAACCAATCCATACAGAACCAATTCATACAGAACCAATCCATACAGAACCAATCCATACAGAACCAACCCATACAGAACCAATCCATACAGAACCAATCCATACAGAACCAATCCATACAGAACCAATCCATACAGAACCAATCCATACAGAACCAATCCATACAGAACCAACCCATACAGAACCAACCCATACAGAACCAATCCATACAGAACCAATTCATACAGAACCAATCCATACAGAACCAATCCATACAGAACCAACCCATACAGAACCAATCCATACAGAACCAATCCATACAGAACCAACCCATACAGAACCAACCCATACAGAACCAATCCATACAGAACCAATCCATACAGAACCAATCCATACAGAACCAACCCATACAGAACCAATCCATACAGAACCAACCCATACAGAACCAACCCATACAGAACCAATCCATACAGAACCAATTCATACAGAACCAATCCATACAGAACCAATCCATACAGAACCAACCCATACAGAACCAATCCATACAGAACCAATTCATACAGAACCAATCCATACAGAACCAATCCATACAGAACCAACCCATACAGAACCAATTCATACAGAACCAATTCATACAGAACCAATCCATACAGAACCAATCCATACAGAACCAACCCATACAGAACCAACCCATACAGAACCAATTCATACAGAACCAATCCATACAGAACCAATTCATACAGAACCAACCCATACAGAACCAATCCATACAGAACCAATTCATACAGAACCAATCCATACAGAACCAACCCATACAGAACCAACCCATACAGAACCAATTCATACAGAACCAATCCATACAGAACCAATTCATACAGAACCAACCCATACAGAACCAACCCATACAGAACCAATTCATACAGAACCAATCCATACAGAACCAATTCATACAGAACCAACCCATACAGAACCAACCCATACAGAACCAATCCATACAGAACCAATTCATACAGAACCAACCCATACAGAACCAACCCATACAGAACCAACCCATACAGAACCAATCCATACAGAACCAATCCATACAGAACCAATCCATACAGAACCAATCCATACAGAACCAACTTAAAACAAGTTTTCTAGCTAAGGAAACCAACAGGTTGCACTGAAACTTCTCTGATCCAATCCCCGCCCTGAGCTGTGGAGAGAAAAAACTCCTTTTAACAGGAAGAAACCTCCATCAGAACCAGAACCAGGAAGGGTCCATCTGCCTGGACCAGCTGGGGCTGAGAGGACAGGAAAGAGGGGACAACAAGCAGCAGAATCTCGACTCAGAAATAAAGGTTCAGATTCTGATCCGTCTTTGTTCATCCTGACATTAAAGTGGATGTTGTGAGCATCATGTGACAAAGAATCCTCCTATCAGCTGATGAGAGAACAGCAGTCAGAAACTAAGTGAGTTAATACCCCCCCCCCCTCCAAAGTCCCACATTAACATCAAATCTAGTTTCTACTCACTTCTACCAGATAACAGACATGTTTGATCTGAATTATCCCCTGAATTAAGGTGTCTTTGAGTTCAAAAGTATCAGTATTCCTGGACTCTGAGAACTAATTAAACTAAAAGATATTAACACCAGTTCTTTGCCACTCAAACACTGAAGGATCAGGATCTGATGTAAAGACGTTTCACTCGTTCTTACTGACTTTACCAAAAGTTGGAAAAGCTTTGTTCATGAATTCAGAAAAAAGGATCAGAAAGGAAAAATTAGGTGATTATTTTTACTACTTTCATAAACTTTGGGACATTCAGGATTTTTAACCTGCAGCCTTTTGAAATCATTAAATCTTTCTTTAAAGCTTAAAGGGTTAAAACTCTAATTTTACTGGAGCTATTGGCTCTTTGGTGTCAGAAGCTTCAGCTCATCGGGTTCCATACAGAACCTTCAGATTTGAATTCAACACGGAGTTCTGGTCCAAAGAGTTGAACCATAGAGCATCTGAGAGGATCTGAACGCTCACCTGGATGTCGAGGCACTGCAGCACTGAGATACAGAAGGTGGCCGTCTTTCCCGTCCCGGACTGAGACCTGAACAGATGAGAGATTAGAACATCTGTGCCACTCAGAGAGGGAGCGCAGACCTGAGGTCAGCGAGCGACTTACTGAGCAATGACGTCTCTGCCTTTGATGATCTGTTTGATGGCTCTCTGCTGGATGGCTGAGGGCTTCTCGAATCCTGAAACACACACATCATCATCAGGTCTCCAGCAGCTGATCAACGGGAGCTCAAATCTTTTTATTCAAACAAAAACAGTCACTTCCGGTTCCCGTGAAATGCAGCAGATTTCATTCGGGATCAATAGAGTATTTATTTGTCTGATAGACTAGAACAGAGTTATGGACTTCCAGGATCCACTCACAGCCCATAACATGTGAACTGAAAGAACATAACATCAGTGGCAACTGTGATGAAGATATGAGGAAAATCTGCTCTCATCCGTTCATCACAACGTCAATAACCTGTTTGCACCAGACTCCATTCAGATATCTGTCAATTTAACACAGTTTCCCAGCCGCGGAGCCTCCACCGTCAGCCGGATCACTAACAGCAGGGCTCCGGGGTACCGACACTGGATCTGATTCTAGCGTGAAGTGTGGGGGGGACGGGACGCGGCAGTAGTTTCACTACAAAGTGCAGCCGGAGGCGCAGTTAATGCTAACCGAGGACCCGGGGAACGCGGGGAGTTCAGGTCTTGAAAAATAAAGAACTGAACTACAGATTGAGGGTAAATGTACAGCTTTCCCATTTTAATCAGTTTAATTAATTATCTTCGTCACACTGCCAAGCAGTCACCGACGGTTAGCATTAGCATCCTAAGCTAACAGCCTCAGAGGCCGCGTGGATCCCCGGCCTACCGTAAGCGTAGATGCCGCGGAGCAGATCCTCCCGGAGTCCCATCGTGTCGAAGGTGGGGGTGACGTCTACCTCTTCGCTGGTTTCAAACTCCACCTTGGTCATGTCCTCTTCTTTCAGGAGTCTCTTCCTGCCCTGCGTTCCGGCAGCAGCCATCTTCCTTGCGGCTTTTTGTTCTGATGAAACTCGGTGAAAACGTTATGTGCTCCGCCGCGATGCTTGGCTAACAGCTAATGCTAACACGGGGTAAAGCGCCGCACGTGTCGCATGCTGTTTACGTCATCACGGCGACATCGCACCTGACGTCACAATGTACAGGAGCTCTTATTACAGACATTAAACATTTATCGAATGTACATACCCAAATACTAAGAAAAACAGTTCATAATTCACAACTTTGGCAGAAATCCACACAGCCATCTGTCGTTAATTAAACGCCTGCTGGCAGAAACCAAAGAATCCAATAGAACCAGTCCAACATGAATAACTCAGCTGATACTGTTGTGGATACTGTACATTTGACTTAGCCAAACATCTCTTCACCGCCTACAACTGGTACAAAAGGCTGCTGCCAGGCTCCTAACTAACACCTGTAAACATGACCACATCACACCTGTACTTTACTCCCTCCACTGGCCACCTGTAATATTTAGGATCCAGTTTAAAACTTGTTTTCAATGCAGATAATGGCCTTGCACCCCCCTACATAAGTGAAACCCTGAGCTCTCCGCTCTGCTGGTCAACATCTACTGGAGATTCCCCGGTCCAGGTGGGGTGACCGATCTTTCACAGTGGCAGGTCTGAAAACTTGATTCCGTAGCACCTCAGACCGACCGCAGCTCAAAGCCAGATTAAAAACATTCTTATTGAAACTGGCTTTTCACTGAAGCTGTGGCTCACCTTTTTGTTGTTGTCTGGTTTATATGTAATATATTTTTAAATCTATTTCTGGAATTGTGAAGCACTTTGGTCAATCTCTGATTGATTATTCTGATTAAAAATAACAGGAATGAATCCAAACAAGAAGCTGAATTCTGCATCAGATGGTTTTTGTTCACTATGTATTTAAATAAAGTTTTCCAAAAGCAGACCAAAATACATCTGTGGCTTCACTGACTTGTTGTTTATGTCATAATCGGCTGATGATGTAGGACTGATCCAGTCAAAGAGAAGACTGGTTCTGAGGTCAGATGTGTGCCGTGGTCACGCGATCTCACACACAAACCCACCATTTGTTGTCAGAAAACAAACACAGACAGCTTCTCTCCACGTGTTTATTGATCAGAGGAAGGGCTGCTGACATCACAACTGCACAGGTGAACACAGGTGAGGAAACAGGAAGCTGTTGAACCTGCTGCAGAATTTAAAAAGTCCTAAAATAATCCTCAGAGGAACCGATCAGTCCCAGATCGGTCCTGGTTCTGCTGCAGGGTTACCTGAACAGGTAAGTCTCTGTGAAGCAGCTGTGTGAATAAAGTTTATTTTGGTTCCAGCTCCGGACAGGAGTCCTTTTTTTCCTGTTAGTGTGATGCATCATGTGACACTTCTGACTGACGTCATGTGACTCACAGGTGAAACATTCGTCCGTTTCCTTCATGATGTTTTTGTTTACATGATCGTCACAGATAGAAGTAAACAGGAAGTTGTTCTCATCGCTGCGGGACTGAGAAAATAAAAGGCTGATGGTGTCACATGACCCTCAGTCGTCCTTTGATTGGTGGACATCCAGATTGACAACCTGCAGCTCCGTCAGACTGCTGCTGCTCTGCTGGCTGATCACCATCTGAACCACAAACAAACAAGTGAATAAACAAACAGAATTCATCAGTGTGGTGGTGGAGTGCATGTGGCGTGCGTCCTGTACCGGGTGCAGCTGGACTGCAGACACCGGGATCTGGGTGGCGACCGGTGGCAGAGACGTGAGGAAGACTTGTGGGACGGTAGCTAGAACAACAACAACAACACGTTAGCCTCGGACCAAAACACCCAGTTCTGTTCTGACCCAACTGACAGCAGCAATCTTACCGGGGTCATGTGACTGAGCGTGGCCTGGCGGGGGGAAGGTGTTGAGGACGGTCAGGCTTCCGTCGCCCAGAGACGACGTTGGTGTGGCGTACATCACCGTGTGACCGCCGGGGTACATCATGTGACCCGCCACCGAAGAGGAGGAGGAGCAGGAAGAGGAGACGATGGAGACGGGAAGACTGGCTGCAGGGACAGACGGGAAGCTGACCGTAAACTTATCTGTCAGGTACCGGAGGGACGAGCATCGAGGGCAGAGCCAGGCTCTTACCTGAGGAGGAGGCGGGGATGTGTATGTCTGAGCTGCTCTGATTGGTAGAGGCCTGCTGGTTGCTGGGCTGTACCTGGATGGTCTGCAGCTGCTGTGAGACTCCGCCTCCTGCAGGACACAAACACACCTGAGCTAACTCACCTGTGTGATCAATCCGATCGGCATCAGACTGAACACACGCACCCACAAACACAGATAGGGACATGGCTGACCTGACAGTGACACTGTGGCGGGAAGGCGGAGCAGTGTGGTCGGCTGTGTGGGCGGAGCTTGCAGAGTGGTGGCAGAGGCCACAGGCTGGCCCTGCAGCTGGCTGAGGGGGATGGTGTGTGTACCGGGGTGCAATGAGGCACCTGTGGACAGATGAAGGGAGGGGGCAGGGCCAGAGACGGTTAAGCAGCAGGAAACTGAAAGCTACACCTGCAGCAGCTGGGTCACCTGAGACCCAGCTGTCAGCGCAATAGGTGTGGCTCAACAGGAAGTCAGAGGAAACCACCTACCTGACATCAAGGTGATTCCTGCAGGAAGCACAACACCCGTCGACGTCTTCAGCACCGCCCCGTTGGTGGAGGAGGGCGGCTGCCAGGAGGGGGCGCTGGTCTGCACCTGCAGGGACACCGAGGACGAAGAGGTCGAAGAGGAGGAGGAGGGCTGCGTGGCGCTAGGCAAGCTGAAGATCGGTTTGATCAGATCCTGCAGATACAACAGGAAGTCCACCTGAGACCAGCAGGTACTGATTACCTGGTTTCTAACTACAACTCCCAGAATGCTCAGTGGCAACAACAACAGCTGAGCTCAAAGAGGAAGAAACTGGATCAGATCCACTCGACTGGGTCTCTCCCTCTAAACAAAGAATACTCTGTTCTGATTCATCAATAACCTTCAGCTTCTTTCGTCAATAAAGTGTGAAACAAGTAAAAAACGACCTCAACATCACGCTATCTCCGGCCGCGTTTCCACCAACGTGGTTGTGGTCGAAAACTCCTGAAAAACACACGTATAACTACTGGATAACACCGAGATAAAAGATGAATAACTACTGGATAACACCGAGATAAAAGATGAATAACTACTGGATAACACCGAGATAAAAGATGAACAACTACTGGATAACACCGAGATAAAAGATGAATAACTACTGGATAACACCGAGATAAAAGATGAATAACTACTGGATAACACCGAGATAAAAGATGAACAACTACTGGATAACACCGAGATAAAAGATGAATAACTACTGGATAACACCGAGATAAAAGATGAATAACTACTGGATAACACCGAGATAAAAGATGAACAACTACTGGATAACACCGAGATAAAAGATGAATAACTACTGGATAACACCGAGATAAAAGATGAATAACTACTGGATAACACCGAGATAAAAGATGAATAACTACTGGATAACACCGAGATAAAAGATGAATTCTCTCCAATGCCCAGTAGGAGGCGGCCCTTCAGGTAGGCAAGATTTAACCTAAAGACTTGATGACCTCATCAGCTGATCACAACCCCTGCTTCTGGAGCAGCTTAAGGTTCTGGTTCTAAGCTGTTTTAACATTTAAACGCCAGACTGGATATGTGTTGCAGATATCTGTAATTGAGTTGGTCAAAAAGAACATTTCAGATATCCACAACTACATTTTTCCTAGGACAAATGACGCCACTTTTGCCATTCACGTGCTTTTGGGTTTGTCATTACAGAAATCTACTATGTGAATTACGAGTCGTAGTAATTCCAGTTTGAGATAACTTTAAATTCACTTCAGGTGAAATGACGTTGTAGATATATTACTACTAGTCGTATTTGAGTTACAGATATCTGTACTTACCCTAACCCCATAACCCTTACACATGAATGGCAAAAGTGACGTAATTTGTCTTAGGAAGAATGTGGTTGTTGTGCCTCGGCAAAACTGAATTACAGATATCTCTATATTTCGTTTTGACTCGTCACAATTACAGATATCCATCCATCTTCTCTACCCGCTGAATCCGTCGGTCGGGTCGCGGGGGGCTGGAGCCGATCCCAGCGGTCATCGGATGAGAGGCGGGGTCACCTGGAGAGGTCGCCATCACAGGGCCCACAGAGACAAACAACCACACCTGAACACACCTGGAAGCCTCTCGCTGTGAGGCGACGGTGCCGACCAGCACACCACCGCAGCCCATGTTACAGATATCTTTAAGAAAAAACTCCACTGTTGCCACTAGTCAGGAAGACGTTGTTGATATCTACCGTGTTAATTCTGTTATGTTAAAATGGCTTTCCATACCGGTTCTGGTCCAAAGACACGTCCACACGACATGATCTGAACCACAAACCGTGTGATGGACTATGACCACTGGACTCTCAACCTGGCTGTAACATCATGGCGTCCATCTTTTATTGATGAGGGTGTAAGACACTCGGATCAGAACCAGAACAAAGTGTGGAGGCACAGAAGATCTCCAGGTTCTGTTCTCGATATGCATCCTGACCCAGACTACAGGATAAACGAAGCGCACAGAGACCCACATGTTCGTATCCTTGGGTCCTTACTGTGTCTGATGGCACCACCAGGTGTGTCACCTCAGTGACCTCAGTGACCTCACCTCAGTGACCTCACCTGACCTGACCTCAGTGACCTGACCTCAGTGACCTCACCTGACCTCAGTGAGCTCACCTCAGTGACCTCACCTCAGTGACCTCACCTCAGTGACCTGACCTCAGTGACCTGACCTCAGTGAGCTGACCTCAGTGAGCTGACCTCAGTGACCTCACCTCAGTGACCTCACCTCAGTGACCTCAGTGAGCTGACCTCAGTGACCTCACCTCAGTGACCTCACCTGACCTCAGTGACCTGACCTCAGTGACCTGACCTCAGTGACCTCACCTGACCTCAGTGAGCTCACCTCAGTGACCTGACCTCAGTGACCTGACCTCAGTGACCTGACCTCAGTGACCTGACCTCAGTGACCTCACCTCAGTGACCTCACCTCAGTGAGCTCATCGGCCTGCTCTGATGAGGACGCAGTTGGAAAGGGCGAGCTCCAGTCTTCACCTGTCCTCAGCAAAGAGGGTTCTGATCCAGCTGTATTCTGCTGAAGATGCGCAGCGATTGGTGTTTAAAGACCCAGAACCAGAATAGAGCCACACATGTCCTGGTTCTGGTATCCGTTTTTCTGTGAGCTCAGGGTGATTCTCGCTGCATTGTGATTTTCAGACACCTGATTGGCTGCTGAGAGTTCGGCTCGCAGGCGAAACATGGTAAACGCTCGCTGTGACACCTGCTGAGAATTCACCTGACTGTCATACGAACACAGGATTTTAACTACATGACATCATTATCGGGTCCCTAAGTTTTATCAGCAAGCGTGTGAACCCCGATTCTCCCCATCGCTCACAGATGGGTCAGAACATCTCTAAAAACAACCCAGTCCAAAGTGTGGACACACCCCAAGTGAGCAGGCGTGTTCACACTTCTCTTCAGACCGCCAGGATGGCATCAGTGCGACCTAATGATGTCATCAACTACCTGTTTGAGTGTTTCAGTGTGAGATTATCGGTCATGTAACTCTGATCTGTGTGGAGGACCCCTGAAGGTGGCATTACCTTGGCGCCCTCGGGGCAGCCGTCTGCCTCCATCACCTGATAGCTGAGGTCAGTCTCCTCGAAGCCCGTGGCGCTCATCCTCTGGTCAGAGGAGGGGTCGGAGCGAGGCGGCGAGTCTGGCGAGTTGAGGCAGGTCTGGATCAGAGCCTTGCCCGTCTCTGACGTGATCATGGGCTGCAGCTTCCTGGTGGCGAAGGTGTAAACATGACCAGTCTCACTGGCAACCAGCAGCAACACCTGAGTACCTGTCAGAGTGGACAACTCATAGGCCTGCAGGGGGCGGGGCACAGAGGGGGAGGAGTCACAAGATCAGAGAAATGGTCAAATCTAGGAACATAAATCACTGTCTACATTAATAATTCTGTCAATAAAAGGCATATTCATCAATATTGAATCTGGTCAGCTACAGATCAGCAGCAGACATCTCAGGTGGGACTCACCTGTCTCAAGTGATCAGTGAGTGAAGCTGGGGCCTCAGGTCACATGACCACAGCAGTAGAGCTCTACCTGTCCACTCGTTGGTCCTCAGCCCAGATTCTGACCACAGGACCCAGATCGCTGGAGGCCCAGCAGAACCTACCACCTTCCCCTGACCACGTCACCATGGTATACCTGTCTCACCTTCTTCATGATGCCAGTCTTCCTCTTGCTGAAGGTCGTGTACCGCCTCAGCTTGTTGTCGATGAACTCCATCTTGATCTTGACTCTGCCTCTGGTTTTCTTCCCGGGCTTGACTCCGGCCATCCCGGGGCTCCCCCCACCGTAACCTCCACTCAGGCCTCCG